>NC_090439.1:690750251-691068520 GCF_031143425.1 Pleurodeles waltl
TGCGCTAAATGTTTCCTGATGCGAACCATTGAGTCTTGTCGTAAGGCAAAATGACGTTAATGCAGGAAAAATTACTCTAATCTGGTTTGCAACATGGAAAAATGTTGCAAAATGGATATGTGCCATTTTTCTATGCAATAGCGTCAAAAAGCAAGGCAAACAGAGCAAACAGTGCTAAGGAGCCCCAAAATGGATCACAGAAGCCAGGGAGACCCCAGACAACCAGGAACCAGCCAGGAGAGCACAGACAAGACCCACTGGAGAGACAAGAAGAAGAGGAAGTGTCGCTTCAGTGTAGAGGAGCATGAAATTCTGTTGAGAGAAGTGACGGAGCACCAGCATCAACTCTTCATGACTTCTAAATTGCCAATTGGGAGAAGAGAGGCAATTTGGCAACAGATTGTGGAAAAGATTAACAGTGTGGCAGAGGTCAGGAGATCTGTCACTGAGTGCAAGAAACGCTGGCATGACTGCAAGCGCAGGACAAAGGAAAAAGTGGCAAGGAACAGGAAGGCAGCAATGCAGAACAGAGGTGGGAGTCCAGAACTGCAAGAGGACTTGGACGAAATGGAGGAGATGGTAGCAGCTGTCATCCCAGAGGACATTGTCACTGGTATTGCATGAAAGTGCAGACTACCAGGAAAAAACACATCGGCAGGGTAAGTTGCATGGGGGACAAAAATGCCTAAATGTCAAGTGCTAGAAGAGGGAGGCACATACCTACTACACAATGCATGTGAACCCTAAAAATTAGGCAGTTGA
The DNA here is from genome assembly GCF_031143425.1 of Pleurodeles waltl. Lineage (NCBI taxonomy): Eukaryota > Metazoa > Chordata > Amphibia > Caudata > Salamandridae > Pleurodeles > Pleurodeles waltl. Next base: position 690,751,014 of record NC_090439.1, read on the forward strand.
AAGGGCAAAGGGGCACGACAAGGGACTCCCTGCACTGCCCATGCCAGGTACATGAGCTGTACAGGGGTATCCAGGGGCACAACACAACATCAAAAACCCTTGCATGGGGGTACACCTCCATGCCAAGGCTGCTGGAAATGCTGAAGCAGACTAGGAGGGTAGGGTAGAACATAAAACTGGTCTGGTGTCACAGGACAGCTGGTATTGTCAGAATGTCAACTAAAGGACAATGCCCAGTCTCAGGCCATTGGCTCAAGCGGCATTTACAACTGACAACAGTTGCCACTACTACCTGTGATGTGTGCGCCGGTCAATTAGGAAATGGCAGTTAGGTGCCCATGGCACAAACACACTCAAAATGAGGGTTCAGTATGACTACGTGATCAATCCCCATCAATTCCTATCCAAGTGCAACTCCTGTCAACTGCTCATGTCCATGGACTCAATAACCATCATGCACTGCCACATACATAATGATGTACACAGCAGTAATCTCATACCCATGCTGCCCATTCCTGGGTTTACCCCTGTGCCTGTGTCACAATAGCTGCAATGCCATCATGCAACATCTCAGGTGTCATAGTGCTAAGATACCTGCATTGAGGGGGGGATACATGTGTGTAGGAAGGCAAACGCACCCCCACAGTCACAAAAGGAAATGGAACTCTACCAGGCCCATAAGTGCAATGCAATGTAGCACGCATACGCAAACATCAACATCAAAACTACCAATGGTAACTCCTGTATTGTCTCATGGAAATGCCATACATGCTATCGTTCTAGGTCTCAGCACCGCATAGGTGTATGTGAAAAATGATAGACTGGGACAGGGCCCATAATGTTATGTGTGGTGCTGTGGCATCAGCACACCAACAATCATTGCAAGACCTCACCATGCTAATGGAAGCACAGAGAGGGTTGATGAGGACAAGAAGGCAGCAAGCCACAATTTGGACAGAACCCACACCTAGAAGATGTGATGCAGACAATTGCCCAAACTGCACACACTACATGTGATATGCAGGTGGGGCATAGGGCTAAGAGACTGCAAACATTAATGACAGGAACAATTCATTGGAACCAACATGACAATGTACCACCAATAGGAAGTCAGTGACATCACATTACAACTGACACAACACAGACACACTAATTGTACAATATCTCATTGCAGAGGACAATGGCTCTCCTGTGGATCTATCTGTCCTGGACCACCCTGATGACCTGGATGACCAGCTGACAACCATCAGCCAGGAAACCCTCCAAGATGTCCTGGGAATCCTCCAGATACCACCTCCAGTCGCAAGGAGGAGCATACATGTAGCAGCCATCCCAGAGGACCCACGCACAACTCCAATAGTACGACCTGCCAGCTCAAATACAGATGAGGACCCTGATGACACAGGGACCACCTTTGAGAGGACAGTAGTGGACGTACAGCGGGAGATGGCCAAGGAGGTGGGGATGCAAACTATGGCAGCCGTCCTTGAGGGGATGCGCATGTGCATGATGACGTCTGTAGAACAGTCAGCAGCCATACAAGTCACACAATCCCTACTGCAAGGAGTCCAACAGTGTGTGAGGGACCTAACCACTGCTGTGAGGGAGTTGCCACAACACCTGCCTGTGGATCTTGCTGCTGCATGCATGACAACAAGCTGGACACCATGCATCGGGAACTGGCCTCCCTCAGGGTAGACATGGCTGACTACCACAGGGATATTGCTGCCTTACTCAATAATCAGCAGCTCCTCCTTGCTGCAGTTATGCCATATGTAGCTCCACAGATGGCAGCTGCTGGGAATTTGGTGTCCACTTCTCCAACCACTGAAGTGCATGTTGTCCCCTCAAACTCACCAGCACCACCATCAAGGGCAGATGAAATGACACACAAACAGAGGATGAAGATGTAGAACAGATCATCTTCACCCGTATGAGTACCCAATAGCACCAGCCCATGCCACATGGGCACTGATTTTCCTTTGTCCTGTGCTTGACAGCATGCCTGTGTTGCTACAGTTGGTGACATGCACTCTTCACCGACACACTGTCAACCTTTCCACTATGGACTGCAATTGTCTCTTGCTACTCCATTGGCAATTCATGTTCCTCTTCACTGAACGACACTTCATCTAAGCATGTCCAATGACATGTCCCTCAACCTTGCACTTGTGTTGCATCACAATAGAATGCTTTACACTAGTGGGGTCACACACCTGGACTATGTACATATTGCACTACATCACTTTTATACCCACTTTGTCTCTGTGTAATGTGACACATCTACTTTGCTGGAGATTTGTGACGCATGTCATATGTCTACGGTCACAGAGTCAATACCAGAGTGCAGAAATAATGTGGGAAGATATCTAGGCACAAGGGCCCTGATTTATACTTATTTTGCACTGCATTAATATAATGTTTGACGCAAAAGCGGCGCACACTTACAAAATATCTTGTATTTTGTGAGTTTGCGCTGCTTTTGCATCAAAAAAGTATGCAACTGAAGCGCTAAGTAAGCATAAATCAGGGCTAAGGTATCTACAAGATAAAAGTCAATGCTGGCCACATCCCCTATAAGCAAGTCATTGTGTATGTGACATTTGCTTTAAAACATACATGCCTCACCCACAACATACAACAGGAATGGCTGTGTAAGAGTGTCAGGCCAATAACCTCAGCTGGGAGTAGAAGTAAAACACATAGGCGTGAATTGTGTATGCTTGACGTCATCTGAAATTGGCACTACTCAGTTTAGAAGTGTTGACATGAACTTCAGGCTGCAGGCAGACGTCCCACAGTGCCCAACATCACGACACAGGATCAAAACTATTACAGCTCAAAAAGCACGCCTACCTGTCCAATACATGGGAACCATAGTCACCTTGAATGGTGGGTACAATGGATGGCAGATGCATTGAGATTTAGATTTGTTGTAACTGCCAATGTGACAGCTCAGTTGGAAGTGGGAATTAACATATCAAGAGAGGGATGTGGATGCTGGATGGAATACACAGTCCAACAGACAATTGGCACTGTATTCTCATGCAAAGACCCTGAGCCCCAAGCATATGACACATGTAGTGAGGGAGTACGCAAATCTTTAATATGTATGTAAGAAACAGAACTTAAAAGTATGTACACATCTATACTAACCTAATCTATCCTAACTATCCATTACCCACAACTGGCCCTAACTAACCTATGCTAAGCTTACTTACTACATTTAACTACACACTCTAAACATTGCCAACCCACGTCCCTTATGTGATGAGATACATGTAGGACAACATATATTAAACTAAACAAATACTAACTAATACTAAACTAATAAATACTTTCTTGTTAAATACACAAAAGCCCCAACATTAACCCCATCCACAAACTTGACATGTAATAATATGAAACCCCCCAAACTACTTATCCTATCTAAACTACTACCCTACTCTAACCTAGCACTAAACCCCATAAACCCACTGCAAAACAGGATGAGGAATAAGGAGGGAGGGGACTGAATTTGGGGTGAGGGGAGGCAAGAGTTCACAGGTTTGCCCTCCTCAGTGTCTTTTTTATTGCCTTGAGCCTCGGGGTACTTTTGTCCACATCTCTCTATATTGTGTTAAGCTTTTTCAACACTGTCCTCATGTCCCTCTGGAGCTCAGCAATTGCGGCCATGTCCATTGCAGCAGATGTGGTGGTCTGTGTTGCCGAGGTTGAAGGTGCAGCAGGTATGGTGGTTGAGTTGGTGGTGTTGAGGTTGACGGTGCAGCAGGTGGGGCTGATGTGACAGTGGCTGTTGTGGTACTGGCTGCAGTTGTGGTGGTGGCTACAACCTTTGTGGACAATGCCGGCCCCCCTTGGCTGAAAGCCAGCCATTCTCCTGTGGCTCCCTCTCTCTGATAGCATCTTGCCATCCTTCGGTACCCATACTTGACATCCAATATGTGTCTGTATCTCACTGTCCGCTTCTGGAAAGCCCTGATCTCCACTACTTCCATGTTGGCAGCTGTAAAAGTTAGACAGGCGACCATCAGTGTCATTATTGTGTGATACATGTACAGATGATACTATAATAATACTCTGCCTCAATTTTCAAATGCAGTTAAAATCACAGTCCAGATGATATAATGTTCCTGATGAATAAAATGGCAACGCTGCCTACCCATCATGTCTTTTACACCACAGCAAAGGACAACAAGAGTTGGACCAAATAAAGTGATCTGTGCATTGATTTAGTGCAATGTGTCACAATGCAAAGGAAGCAACTACTTCACATGGGCCAGGCCAACTAATCTTTATCATCTGAGTCAACTTCAACGCACCCAAGACCAGTGATTGGTAGATGTAATTGGCAGGATGGTATGCAGATGCTAATCATAAGGGGTCAGTGTTGTTTGGGACACATGCATGCATGAATGAAATGGCTGTGATCTACACTGTGACCATCACATCTACCTACACATATGTTGTTCCCCTACCCATGTGCCTCAGGGGGGGATGGGCATGCAATACATCATCATAACTGTCGAGGACAACCACAAAGGCATGTCCACTTGTACATGGATTTAGTGAGTGGAACAAATGTGAGGAGGGCTGCCACCTAGGAATAAGGTATCCACAGGTCATTCACAACTACATTCATGTGTCCAGTTGTGGACAACCTTCAACACCTGATCTGCCAACACAATTCCCAAAACACCCAGATTGATGCCAGCACGCATCTTGTCTTTACCTGCATGCACGCCTATTGCACACCACATAAGTGTGACGTAAATGGAGTAGAACATATGGGGCTAGGTGCTGGGGTGCAGTTACCCATACAGTCCTACATGTACATTACAATACAGGGATGCACAATTTTGTGTTGAAAACTGATGCATCACTGTCTTGTGAGAATGGGGGTATGACTCAGTGACAATATACTAACACTGGAGCACTTTCAAGTCACATTTGGGCATACATGTACCTAGTAATCACCGTGTCCACAAGCTGCTGCCTATTGCGCAGCACAAGACTTCCAAGATATGACTCTCTGCCTGTGAATGTCTAACCCTTGCACGGAACACTGTCGACATCCAGTCAAGTAATAGATCAGATCACGTGCTAGCTCATCATATCTTGCAATGAGTGCAACACAGAAGAGTCACTCACACAACAGCTGCAATCACGACACAGGACAGACATTATCGCACTTACTGGTGTCCTGAAATCGAGCCACTTCTCCTATGGTATGGGGGCAGGTCCACCTGCAAGACATGGAAACGAAATATATGCTCAATGTCAGATCACTGTACAAACGTGTAGACAACATATCACAGGGTGTAACATTTTATATGAGTGAGCTAGTGATCCTGCATGAAGACACTCCAACAGACATACCACTGCAAACTCACATTGACACTGACACTCCAGTGAGTGATAGACACACCACTGCACACATGCACTGGGCCTAACAATCATGTGGTGCTAAATTCAACAACAAACATTTGTGGCTAATACTTTTCAGATGGTACTCCATGTCATGATTTGTATTTGGGTGACAATTTCAATGGCAAGTCCCTGGTGCACTGTAATACTAGTGACTCAGGTATTGTGGCTTGTGCATCAAGGGACACTGAGTTACTGTGTGATGGACATGTGGCTCAGTTTTCAGTCTGCAATTATCATGCATTCAGTGGTCCAGAACAGATGTGGCACAGTTGTATGTAAGTATCAAATGCCCCATTAACAGTGGCCCCTAAGCCGTGTATGCTCCCTTTTGCAACATAATGGCATGGATCATGTGTGTGTAACGATGACAATGTAGCGCTAAACATGGATTGGCCACTTTGCTGTCCTGATACAGTGAAAAGTGTTATGCTTACAGTGTTTTACCTGATCATCATTGACAGAATGCATGGGCGCAGGTGTTTTCATTGCACCTGAAATGTGTGACTAAGGGCCACACGTACCAAGGTCAGGTTTTGTGAGTCACACATTGCAAGACTTAGCAACTCGCAATTTGCAAGTAGGATGATCTGAGGTACCACACTGTCATCGACACTGTTTGCAAATCACAATTGGAGTAGCAAATGACCTAACTCGTGAATTTTAATGAGGTCGGTCTCATTTTGCAACCCCCTTGGGAATGGCATCACTCACAGGGATGCTGGCCTGCTGGGCTCAGAACACCACCATGTCTGTGACTGCTTTCAAATAAAGATGTATATGTTTTATAACAGACACAGCTTTATTTTATCAAAGGTAAACAGAATTAAAAACCAATATTATAGTTTAATATTTTTTTTAAAGCAGCCAGTGGTCCATGGGACTACTTCCTGCTCTGAAACAATTTGTGAGCATGTATTCACAAAGGGGAAGGAATCCCATGGGGACAACTCCCCTTTGGCAAATGGGTTAGTACCAACGTGAAACTGGTGGTAACTGCAATTGTTTAGTGCCAGCATTTGTGTTGTCACCAAACAATCAATCATCAGACTGTGACACACTAATAGGAAGAGAACGCCCCTTCCTAAATGCCACTAGCAAACCCTGTTTTGTGATTTAGCAATGTGATTGCAGAATGGCAAAATCGGGGATGTGCAATGGAATAAAAAAATAATCTTGACGTAAACATACAAAATCTGAAAACTAGGCAGTTTGTGAGAATTAAAAATAGCTTGGTACATGTAGCCCTAAGTGATAGTCATACATGACTCAACAGACTTCAGGACTGCATTGTTAACATGTATAGACATGTGGACTACAACTCAGTACTGGGACACTAATAGTTTGTTCTGATTTCATTCAACATGGCCACAAACATTGCATGCAGCACGTCAAGACATCTGCTACTGTCACTCAGGGGCATTCCACTGTACAGATTTGTCAATGTGATACTCACCAACCAGACCACCGATCACTACACCCAGGTGGTCCAGCAGATCCTGCTCTCTGGCCACCAGGTCAGCCCTGCAATGCTTCAGCTGGTGGTCATTCCTGCTCGTGTGGAATACTCATTTGAGTTGGTAGATCACCTTGCCCCACCGCAGCTGCCTTGCCTCTGTGTGATACCCCTGTATCCCACGCCCACCCACCTCCAACATCAATGGCAGAAAGTGGCACAACAGCCACACAAAGCTCCACATCCTCTATGCGGGTCAGCCTCGCCATTCCCGACAGGTCCTTGCACAACAAAGCAAAACAAAACAAGTGTAAAAAGGTAGGAAACTAAGGCCCTCATTACAACATTGGCGGTAAATCCCGCTTACTGCCGTGCAGAAGACCGCCAACACACCGCTGCGGCGGCGGAATTCCGTTACAGCTATTACGACCCACAGCTCGGAATCCGCCATAATCCAGACACCCACACAAGTCCGCCACACCAAAGGTCAGTGATAACAAAACCTCCACCGTCATGCCAACAGGAATATGCCCACACTATCATGACCCACAAATCCACGCGGCGGTCTTTCAACTGTGGTATTCCATTGGCGGTACACACCACCACGTTCAAAATACACACACATTTACAAAACACAACCACATTGGACAATTTGAAATACACATACCTGATACACATACACACACCACTCCCACACACCAAATTCAATATAAAACACACACCCACATCACCCACAAACCCTTACTACCAACATTTTGAAAGAAGGCCAGAGAGAGACACCACCAGAAACAACACTAGCATCCACAGACACACAATATCATCACTCACACAACATCCATGCACCTTAAACAACACACAACAACACATCCCCTCACACATCACAACACACACCACCTCACACATCACCCACACCACAACATGGCACCTCAACAACACCCCAGGTTCTTTGAGGAGGAGCTCAGGGTCATGGTGGAGGAAATCGTCCGGGTAGAGCCACAGCTATTCGGATCACAGGTGCAGCACACCTACTTTGCTAGGAAGATGGAGCTATGGCGCAGAATCGTCGACAGGGTCAACGCAGTGGGACAGCATCCAAGAACTAGGGATGACATCAGGAAGAGGTGGAACGACCTACGGGGGAAGGTGTGTTCCGTGATCTACAGACACCAGATTGCAGTACAGAGGACTGGCGGTGGACCCCCACCTCCTCCCCCACAACTAACAACATGGGAGGAGCAAGTCTTGGCAATACTGCATCCTGAGGGCCTTGTAGGAGTAGCAGGAGGAATGGACTCTGGTAAGTCAACTCTTAACTATTATATCCCCCACCCTACCTGCATGCCATTACATACACCCACCCTCACCCTCCCCCCCATCACTCCAACACCTCACATATGTCCCACTATCACAACCCACCCATCCCAACACCAAGCCCTGCATGCAACACCAAAGCATGGACACCCATCACCAAAGCATGTCCACTACAGTTACCCACACAGACCCCAAACCAAATATCACACAAGGACATATACAAGAATGCAAGCACTGGAGTACAGGGTCACTCACCCATTGCACATGGTGGCACACACAGATGCAATAATCATGCCTTTACACCCCTGCAGTACCCCTACCCAACGATACTGGTCAGGAGGTTCCAAACATATCCAGTCCCCCCACAGAAGTGGCCCACAGTGATGACAGCAGCTCTGCACAAAAGGATCAAGATGACCAGCCCGGCCCATCTGGGACCTCGGGACAGTCGTTTCCCCTGACACTGGCACAAGCCACCACAGAGCCTCTCCCCTCAGGAACCACCACCACAGCACCCACCCAGCGGGCCCATCCCTCTGTCCCCAGGGCATGTCAAGCAGCAGTGTGTCCACCACTACAGGGAACCCAGGCAAACCCACCACCCCAAGAAAATCAGGGAGTGGCAGTGGGCACATGGTTCAGGGGACAGAGGAACAGGAAAACAGGGGAATTGGGAGGACTGCTGTGCGACAGGGTGAGGACAGGCCAAGGGAATTCACTTTCCACGAGGCCATCTCCAAGATCATTGGCGCGTACCATCATTCCCAAGAGACAATGCAACAGTACTGGCCAACTTTCAGGTGACCCAGCGGCTGCAGGAGGAACCCTATTTGGGGATCAGGGAGGAACTGAAGTCCATCAACACCACCCTGGTCACCATTGTAGGGGTGCTGCAGGACCTTGTCAACACCAGGAGGGACACTGTGGCACAACAAGGGGCCCCTGACACTACACTGGATGATGAACAGCCCTCCACCTCCGCCGGCGCTAGTGGACAGGAGGCACCACCACAGGACCACAACACCAGCACCCCACGCCCTGCAGATGGAGAGCCATCCCGAAAAAGGAACCCTGAGATCCAGAAACAGGACAGAGAACATTGCCAAGACCCCCGGCAGGAAATGAGACCCCCCTGAATGTCACCCTTCTGTCAGACTATGTCACCCTGTCCAAACTTCAACTGCCCTTGCTCCACTTCCTATGCCCCTTTGGACAATGCACCTGTGAAACAAATAGACTCGACTCTGGCATGGACCTTCCTCCACCATCACCCCTGCCCATTTTACAACCTCCTCCAGTTATTTGCACAGACATAAACACACTAAAATCACAAAACAATCTGGAGTCAGTCTGTGCTTTCACAAAATGTGTAATTGCAATAACTATGGAATATAGCAATGTCAATTTAATTGTCCACATACCGATGAAATACAGCTGTAGGGCTGAAGGAAATATAACAGAGGTCACAAAGTGGGACCCACATCTGTTAAAAGGAAAGACAAAGTGACAAGTCAGGGTCCATACACTAAGTGAAAATGACAAACTTATGATAGCTCAAACAATAGTACGAGATGAGTGAGGCAGTGACATCTTCTTACCTGTGTCTCACTGGAAGTATTTCTGGATAACATTGTTTCTATTGTCGATATCCTCTTCTTCTGCCTCCTCTTCTTCACTGTCCACAGGCTCCACAGCTGCCACAAGACCTCCAGCTGGACCATCCTCCTGCAGAAAAGGCACCTGTTGTCGCAAAGCCAGGTTGTGCAGCGTACAGCAGGCCACGAATAATCACGCACACCTTCTTTGGTGAGTAGTAGAGAGAACCACCTGTCATATGGAGGCACCGGAACCTGGCCTTCAGGACGCCAAAGGTCCGTTCGATCACCCTCCTAGTTCACCCATGTGCCTCATTGTAGCGTTCCTCTGCCCTTGTCCTGGGATTTCTCACTGGGGTCAGTAGCCATGACAGGTTGGGGTACCCAGAGTCACCTGCAAATTTCGAGGGACAACTGTTAGACACACACTAACCCGTAGGGACAACCCCATACCCAGACAACTATTCACACTGTATTGGGTCCTTGTCCTCACCTATTAGCCACACACGGTGCCTCTGGAGTTGCCTCGTCACATAAGGGATGCTGCTATTCCTCAGAATGTAAGCGTCATGCACTGAGCCAGGAAACTTGGCATTCACATGGGAGATGTACTGGTTTGCCAAACACACCATCTGCACATTTATCGAATGGTAGCTCTTCCGGTTTCTGTACACCTGTTCACTCCAGTGTGGGGGTACCAAGGCCACATGTGTCCCATCAGTGTCACCTATGATGTTGGGGATATGTCCCAGGGCATAGAAGTCACCTTTCACTGTAGGCAAATCCTCGACCTGAGGGAAAACGATGTAGCTGCGCATGTGTTTCAGCAGGGCAGACAGCACGTTAGAGAACATTGGCTGGGACATCCCTGATGCAATGGCCACTGTTGTTTGAAAAGACCCACCTGCCAGGACAAATGGAGTACTGACAGGACCTGCACTAGAGGGGGTGTCCCTGTGGGATGGCGGACAGCTGACATCAGGTCTGGCTCCAACTGGGCACACAGTTCATGGATTGTTGCACGACCAAGTCTGTAGGTGACTATTACGTGTCTCTCTTCCATTGTCGACAGGTGCACCAGCGGTCTGTACACCGGAGGGTGCCGCCATCTCATCACCTGCCCCAGCGGACGTGCCCTATGGAGGAGAACAGCGAGCAGAGAGTCAGCCAACACTGAGGTATCACAAAATGTCATTTGCACACATTTATTAATCCGCAATGTGCCTGTTACTGTGTGTATGCAAGGCCTAGATAGGTGTGACGCAGTTATTATTAATGCCATGTCGCCCGCTGAAATGGCAGCTGCCTGACAAGTAAGTTGGGACAAGGGGATATGAGGTAACTGTGCTGGCGTTCTACACCGCCGCGGTAGGCGGTCGAAGACCGCAGCGCAATCCTGCATTGGTTAACATTGGACACTATGGGTCCCAGGAGCCAATGACGATGTTCGCCGGCGGTGCCGGTATGCACCACCGTGGACATGACCGCCATTTTCTGTCTGTTCACTCACTTGATACCTGACCTTCAACAGGAGAGGACCTACACTGCAAGTGCTGCTGTGACCTGTCTGGAAGCGACGATGGCTCATGTGTCTGGGGAAAGGGTCCCTGCCTTCACTTCGGAGGAGTTGAAGAGACTAGTGGATGGGGTCCTCCCCCAGTACACACAATTGTACCGTCTTCCAGACAAACAGGTGAGTACACTGTGAGCATGCTGCATGGGCAATGCCTGTTTGGAGTGGTGTGGATGGAAGATACATGGGGTGGGGGACTGAGGCTTGCATGAGTGGACGGTGAGTGTATGTGCGTGAAGGCAAGACGTGGGCCAATGAGTATTACGGTCCGGACAGGTAAAGGTTTTCCTTTTCCCCTGTACTATTCCTCTAGGTCAGTGCCCACCAGAAAAAGGATATTGGTCGTGCCATCGCCAAGGGCGTCCGGACCCGTGGGGTCCACCACAGACGGAGCACCCACTGCCGGAAAAGATGGGAGGTCCTTCGCCGCTGGAGCAAGAAGACGGCGGAGGCCCAGCTGGGGATGGCCTCCCAACGTGGGAGTGGTGCCCCTCACACCATGACCCCCTTGATGTTCCGGATCCTGGCAGGGGCGTATCCAGAGTTCAATGGGTGCTTGAGGGCATCACAGCAGTCACAAGGGGGTGAGTACAGTCACATTCATCTGACTCTGCGTGCATTACGAGGTGTCTGGGTGGGGGAGGTGGGCAGTGGGTTCCCCTAGGCCAGGGCGACCTTGGTAGGCAAGGTCCCTTGTGTGGCAGGTTTAGTGGAACCCCAACCCCACCAGTGGTTAGTGCCATCTTCACCTAGTCAGGCTCCTGTGACTTCCATGTGTGCAGAAATTGGGCTTAGGCCTTGTACCCCATGAACATGTGAATAATCTAGGAACTATAAATGCATGGCATTGTGCAGAGGGCTGCTGTGTCTGTAGTGTCCACCAACGGTAGTGGTGTTGCATGCACTGAACATGTCTTTCTTCTGTCATCCCCCCCTTTTTGTGGTCTCCCCGTTCTTGTGTGCAATAGCATCATCAGGCGGAGGAGCAGTGTCACCGGAGCAGGAGGGAGCTGCATCCCACTTGGTCCTGGAGGGTGAAACAACAGTGTCTGAAGCCACCAGTGGGATGGAGGGCGAAGGGAGCTCCACAGCGGGGACAGGAGGTGACAGCAGTGACAGCGACTCCTCCTCTGATGGAGGCTCCCTTGCGGTGGTGGGCCCCTCTGTGCCCCCCGCATCAACAGGTACTGCCGCCACCCCCTCAACCAGCACTGCCCTCCCAGCAGCCCCTCAGCGTGTGTTCCGTGCCCGCTCACCCAGGAGGGTGGGCATCTCCTTCGCCCCAGGCACCTCAGACCCTGATACAGTCAGCCCTGCTGCCCTCAGTGAGGAGGCTATTGACTTCCTGAGATCCCTCACTGTTGGGCAGTCTAGCATTGTGAATGCCATCCAGGGTGTTGAGAGGCATTTGCAACAAACAAATGCATACCTGGAGGGCATTCATTCTGGCCAGGCAGCCCAACAGAGAGCATTTCAGGCTCTGGCCTCAGCACTGATGGCAGCCATTGTCCCTGTCTCTAGCCTCCCCTCTCCAACTTCCTCCACCCAGACCCAATCCCCTGTGCCTCAACCTATCCCAAGCACATCATCAGACCAGCATGCACACACGTCAACACACAAGGGAAGCTCAGGCAAACATAAGTACCACACATCCCACAGGCACTCACGCAAGCATCATACACATGCAGACATACCATCATCCACTGCCTCCACTATGTCCCCCTCCTCCTCGTCTCCCTCCCTGTCTCATCTCCACTCACACCTGCATGCACTACATCGTCAGCCACTACCTCCATCACCAGCACACCCACCACAACACCTCGCTCACGTGCAGTCACCACCCCCCACTACCATTCACACATCCCCTGTGTCCTCTCCCAGTGTGTCTGTGAGCCCACCTCCCAAGGTACACAAAAGCAGCCACACACCCACCCAACAGCCATCCACCTCACGACAGCCTCCAGCCCATGCACCTTCACCCAAAGTCAGCAAACGTACACCTCCTACAACCACTACCTCTTCCTCCACTCCCAAACCCCCTCCATCTACCCATCCCAGTGTGCCCAAAAAACTTTTCCTTTCCAACCTTGACCTCTTTCCCTCACCTCACCCACCCCTTCAGTCTCCTAGGGCCCGCCTCTCCAGGTCCTAACCCAGCACCTCAGACACAACATCTGCGGGAACATTGGTGCCAGTAGTAACTGGCTTCTGGAGTGCGCCAGGCAGCAGGGCAGTCAGTGTGGCAAGGAGCCAGAGCTCAGACAGTCCCCCACCTCAAAAGCAGAAAAAGTTGGCCACTGCCCGGCGGGAGAGAGGAAACAAATCTGTCACCAAACCGCTCCCAGGGGTACAGTTGGGAGTGTGGAGACAGCTGTGCGACCATCCAAGGTGGGGAAGGGGTACAGTAAAACCGACAAGTCTGGGAAAACCTGCATGACGGGCAAGACTGCAACAAGCACTGCTGCCAAGGACACAGCCGCCACCAGCACTGCTGCCAAGGACACCGCCGCCACCAGCACTGCTGCCAAGGACACCACCGCCACCAGCACCGCTGAACAGGACACCGCCGCTACAAGCACCGCAGGCCAGTGAGCGCCAAAGATTCCGACGCTACTGAGGCCACCACGAGCAGGATGAAGCACTCCAGAACCAGTGGAGAAAGGCATCCACTACCTCAGTCCTTGGCAGGATGAAGCACTCTGGGCACAAAGCCCACTCCAGAACCAGTGGAGAGATCCATCCACTATGTCAGTCCTTGGCAGGATGAAGCACTCTGGGCACAAAGCCCCCTCCAGAACCAGTGGAGAAAGACATCCACTACCTCAGTCCTTGGCAGGATGAAGCACTCTGGGCACAAAGCCCCCTCCACAACCAGTGGGGAAAGGCATCCACTACCTCAGCTCTTGGCAGGATGAAGCACTCTGGGCACAAAGCCGCCTCCAGAACCAGTGAAGAGAACCATCCACTACCTCAGTGCTTGGCAGGATGAAGCACTCTGGGCACAAAGCCCCCTCCAGAACCAGTGGAGACTGTTATCCAGTTGAGAGACTGTGGCTATGCACTCCCCAGGATAAAGCAGTGGGCAAACCACCCAATGGAGAGACTTGAGAGACTGTGGCTTTGCACTCCCCAGGATAAAGCAGTGGGCAAACCACCCACTGGAGAGACTTGAGAGACCGTGGCTTTGCACTCCCCAGGATAAAGCAGTGGGCAACCCACCCACTGGAGAGACTTGAGAGACTGTGTATTTGCACTCCCCTGGATAAAGCAGTGGGCAACCCGCCCACTGTAGAGACTTGAGAGACTGTGGCTTTGCACTCCCCAGGATAAAGCAGTGGGCAACCCACCCACTGGAGAGACTTGAGAGACTGTGGCTTGGCACTCCCCAGGTTAAAGCATTGGGCATGTAGCCCCCTCGTGGATCTGGCATCATGCACTCATCAGGCTGAGGTGCCCCCCCTTCGCTTCCCCCTGAGGTGCCTGTTTTATTTCTATCTGATGCCCCAGCAGTGTTCTCTCCGTCTTATTCAGATATTGAGTGTGGGCGTTGCTCATGCATTTTGGGCCCAGTGGTTCACGGACTATGATGGTGGAATCCCTTGGACTTGTATTCTTAGTGTACGTATTTGTTTATAATGTGAATATATATGTATATATTTTTGATTCATGTATTTGAATATATTACAATCATTCGACTCATTTCCTTTTGTCCTTGCATTCTTCCAGGGGGCATTGGGGGGCTGTAACTTTAATGTATCATGATGTATTAGTGTGTGTGTTGTCGTGGGTGAGGGTGGGGGTGGGGGTGTTGCATGTGTGTGTGTGTCACTCTCTTTTCCCTCCCCCCTCCTATGTGTCGTAGATGCAGTACTCACCGTGGTCTTCGCCGCCGTCTTTGTTGTTCCTGGTAGAGAAGCAGCAAGATAAAAGCTGGCAGTAGCTGGAGCTCGGGTTCCATGGCGTCCTGATTCCTCGTGGGGTGTGTAGAGGTGAGCGTTTTCCCTTCCAAGTCCTTTTACTGCTGTGTTTTTGTTCGCAGTGAATCCCGCCCAGAAAAGGTGGCGGATTGGACTGTTGTAATTCTGTGGGAAGTACATTGTCCTCTGTCTGTCTGTTGGCAGTTACCACTGTGGTGTTTGTTTGTACCGCCTTGGCGGTCGGAGTGTTAAAGTGGATGTCCATGTTGGGGGTTTCCACCACGGTCGTGATTCAATTTTTTTCCCGCCGGCCTGTTGGCGGTTTTACCGCCCCTTTAACACCGACCACCAGGGTTGTAATGACCACCTAAGTCCGAACGTAGGAAGTTGACCGGGATCCCCCAGCCAGGGTATCCGAGGAGGGCTCCAAGGACATCAGATCAAGATCCAGGTTTTCCCAGGTCGAAGGATTTTCACCTAAAAAAAAACGACTACGTCCAAAGGTAAAAATCTCTACCGAGGGCTCCCGCGACGCGTATCCGGAGAAGAGTTCCTGGAGGTCGGATTGGACTGGCAGGTTTGTCCCGTTGAAGAAAATGTTCAGAAAAACGACTAAGTCAGAAGGTAAACTTTTGACCGGGGCCTCCCGCGGGCTGTAGCCAAGCCGGGCTCCATCGTGGTCAGCCTTAAACTTTGACTTTGCCCCGGTCGAAGTGCGACCAGATGACCAGATTGGCGATTTTTGTTTCTAGGCGCTAGAAAATAATAATTCTTTAAAAATTCACATCTCCGGTTCCCCTTATCCGATTTTATTCGTTTTTATGTAATTTTAAAGATAAAAATATAATCTATTTTAATAAATTGGTTTTGGATTTTAAAAATGTTCCCTGTGTTTTAGTTAATTACTGTTTTGTGATACTTGAATGCTTTACACTCTGTCTCCTAAATTAAGCCTTGTCGCTCGTTGCCAATCTACCAAGGGTTGAGCTGGGTGTAATTTACTGAGACCTAACTGGACCTCAGTGGAGGTTAGTGGCCTATTGCTAAGTGTAGGTACTTACCTGCCCTTATCAATAACCCATTTTCCAACACTGGGAGATGGACTAGATTAATGATTTGCTCTGTACACATTCCTAATCTAATCAAAGGAATAAGGCATTCAGGACACATTTTACCATCACAGCAGCATATTGGCCACATTACAGGATCTGCTGGGGTACAGGGAGTGGGCACAATACTATAGTTGCATAATCACAGTGACTCTCCCACAGCCTAGACCAGGTCCCATACTGGGAGACATATTTGACAGGCCCTGGGCTCTGCAGGCTGAGCTGACAGAACCTACATGACTCTCCATTCCCATCACTTCCATGCCTGACAGTACATCATGAAGCCAACAACAATTTGTCATGTGGTGTGTGTTGCAACCTGAAGGGCAGAATGACTAATGATATGCCTTCCACACAGCATTTTACTAAGGAATTTGAAAGATATGTGGCACTATACAGATTAATCACATTACTCTCAAATGACTCATACAACATGCATACACAGCCCACACACATATATGTTGCCTGACATTTACAACAATCATGAGGAAAGAGAAGTCAGAGGATGTCAGAAATGTCACCTTACCTACTTATATGCATCCAACACAAGGATGATCTAGGACCCTAAAAACCTCACACAACACAATGTGACAGAACTTAATATATGGCACTGGCCACCAATACCTGCATATTGTCCATCCCATTGATGCCACACAAACTGCAACAACAGGCACACACGATGTCTAACTGGCACACACAGACATAATCTAGCCTGTGAGGAGGGAAAGGATGGTAAGGTACAGAGAAAATTGTGTACATGAGGTACATACCTGCTCTTCTGGTGGGCCATAGAGCTGTACATGCACCTGCAAAAAAGGATTTTGAACCTCACAAACATCCTTATCCTGTCTTGTCATGTTGGTCCTAACACTCAGACACCAATGTAGTATGTTGTAGGGCACAGATGTCATTGAACAGTGGGGCACAGTTCACCACTGCTGATGATCATTTTGGCAGTCAGTATATACAGTCACATTTCCAGGGGCAATTGTGTTGCACATTTTTGAGCGTTGTCCATATGCATGTTGTGGACACATGAGTGGAAAAAATGGGGGGGCGCATGTGACCCTAGTGCTATTTGCAGCTGTGATATGTACTGGTTGCCATGTCTATCCAGTCAGAAATGCCTTGTCACATGATATTATTGACATGCATAATGTATGTTGCTGTTGACACACTGGCTAATGTTACAAATGATGGCTTGTCACATATAGGTAACCAGGTAGAGGGAGGAAGATATTGGCCACATGACAGGATCTGCTGGGGCACAGGGAGTGGGCACAATGCTACCGTTGCATAGTCACAGTGACTCTCCCACAGCCTAGACTAGGTCCCATACTGGGAGATTTATTTGAAAGGCCTTGGGCTTTGCAGGCTGAGCTGACAGAACCCACATGACATTCCATTCCCATCACTTCCATGCCTGACAGTACTTCATGTAGCCAACAACAATTTGGCATGTGTTGTGCGTTGCAACCTGAAGGGCAGAATGACTAATGATATGCCTTCCACACAGCAGTTTACTAAGGGATTTGAAAGATATGTGGCACTATACATATTCATCACATGGCTCTCAAATGACTTATACAACATGCATACACAGCTCACACACATATATGTTGTCTGACATTTACAACAATCATGAGGAAAGAGAAGTCAGAGGATGGCAGAAATGTCTCCTTACCTAGTTATATGCATCCAACACAAGGATGATCTAGGACCCTAAAAACCTCACACAACACAATGTGACAGATCTTAATATATGGCACTGGCCACCAATACCTGCATATTGTCCATCCCATTGATGCCACACAAACTGCAACAACAGGCACACAAGATGTCTAACTGGCACACACAGACATAATCTAGCCTGTGAGGAGGGAAAGGATGGTGAGGTACAGAGAAAATTGTGTACATGAGGTACATACCTGCTCTTCTGGTGAGCCATAGAGCACGTGCATGTGCGCCTGCAAAAAAGGATTTTGAACCTCACAAACATCCTTACCCTGTCTTGTCATGTTGGTCCAAACACTCAAACACCAATGTAGTGTGTTGTAGGGCACATATGGCATTTAGCAGAGGGGCACAGTTCACCACTGCTGATGATCATTTTGGCAGTCAGTACATACAGTCACATTTCGAGGGGCAATTGTGTTGCACATCTTTGAGGATTGTCCATATACATGTTGTGGACACGTAAGTGGAAAAACATGGGGGGGGGCGCATGTGACCCTAGTGCTATTTGCAGCTGTGATATGTACTTGTTGCCATGTCTATGCAGTCAGAAATGCCTTGTCCCATGATATTATTGATGTGTATCATGTATGTTACTGTGGACACACTGGCTAATGTTACAAATAATGGCTTGTCATATATAGGTACCCAGGGAGAGGGAGGATGTGACAACCTCCTGCCTACCATCCACTGCCAGTCCTTCAGACCATGGAGCAAAGGCACTTAATCATGTATTACTGCCTGGATAGGCAAACAATACTGGACTTATGTAGTCGGTTGGAGCCAAATCTGATGCCAGCTTTTAGTTATCCAACCAGAACCCCATCCATTGTACAAGTCATGTCAATATAACACTTTCTAATGACAGGGTCCTTCTAACATACAGTGGCCGTATCTTCTGGAATGTTCAACCTATGTTCAGCCTGGTGTTGAAGGATGTCCTCTCATGAATATTAAAACACCTTGACAGCTATATCCAGTTACCCCGACGTGGGGATTTAGCCCATGTGAAGGCTGACATTTATGGTTTTACACGCATCCCACATGTGGTGGAGGATATTGATGGCACACATGTTGGCTTGGTCCCACTGCAGGCCAGTGAACAAGTTTATCTCAACAGAAATAACTTCCATTCCATCAACGGGCAAGTTGTCTGTTTGGCGGATCTCTTCATTTCACATGTGTGCCCATTAGCCAGGTTCAGTCCCTGATTCCTTCATAATGCAGAACAGCACCATATCCCAGCTGATGTCACAACTGTACCCAGGGATGGCCTAGCCGGTTGATAAATCACATCTGTCCTGTTTGTGTGTGCGCAATGTCTGGTGCTACAATCATGAAGTGAGTGACTCATTGTTGCACATATGTTCCATTACTTAACAGGAGACTCCAAATATCCAAAGTGTCCTTGGTTGTTGACGCCACTAAGAAATCCAACTATGCAAGGGAAAGTCTGCCTTAATGAGGACCTTGGAAGAATAGGAGGGTAGTGCAGTGGGCTTTTGGGCTCCTGAAGGCCAGATTTAGGTCTCTGGACAGGACTGGAGAGACCTCCTATACTCACCTGGAAAAGTGTGTCAGATCACTGTGGCATGCTGCATGCTTCACTACATCGCCCTGCAGAGGAATATCCCATACATCCCAGAGGAGGGGGAGCCTGCACTGCCACTGGGTGAGAATCCTGAAATGCTAAGTAAGGATGACAGTGGTGAAGAGGAAGTGCCTGATTCACAAAGGTAAACTTAGACTAAGAGCGCAGATGATTGAGATTCAGTAATAGCGATTGCGATTTTTAAGAAATCGCTATTTAAGAAATGCAAAATGGGATGTATGAAAATTGCGATTTGTTAATAGCGTTTTCTTAAAATTGCAATCGCTATTATCGAATTGCAATTAGGGAATGGGACTCCATTCATCCTTATGAGCCTGTAGGCCCATAGATGCGAATGGTTTTGCATTACCTAATTTGCGAATTCCTGTTAGGATTTCACAAATTAGGTAATGCAAACACCAGGGTGCTGGGGGCCTAAGGCCTCCTTTGATGCACCCCAAAAAATATTTGTGGACATGTGAAGCGCCCACATGCCCTAGTGGCATGTGTGTGCTACATGTCATTTAAAAAAAAGTATTTATAATGCATTTTTTAAAATTGCACATGCATACCACTAAATTGGAACCAAAAGTCTAATCTTAGACTGAAAGTCTAACTTATTTCAAGTAAAGTTAAACCTTTGGTCTAAGTTTAGACTTAGGTTCTCCCTTCCAGTGGCTAGCTCTGATGTATATGTGCCTAGTGTTTATGAGCCAAAGGAAGGGGAAGATTGCTTTGAAAAAGTCCTGCCAGGACTCTGTGATTGTCCCTCATTACCCCTGTTAGGGAGGCCATGTTGGTGTTGTGGGCCGCCATCTGTTCATGCATGTCTCTATACTTGTTGCAGCTGCTTGATTTCCCAGAGTTCAGTCAAGACCTGGGCCACTACTCCTTGGTACTTGTGATAGACCCCCAGGATATGGTCGATGGTGTTATGACCAGAAGCAACCCCAGTGGCCTCACCCTGCTGGTCCACATCATTCCTCCCATGCACCCTACCCTCACCAGCCTGTGCTCCTGCCATAGTGTGCCCTGTCCCACTGGTTCCTAGACCCTCATTGTCTGAGGTATTGCGGTGCAACTCAGGATCCGGACAGGGGGGCACAAGATGGTAGACACTATGCTTGGAACACAGGTTAGGGGGTTAATGGTTGCCTGTGATGTTGAGGCAATTGGGCTCTGAGGTGTTGGTATGGCCCAGTGAGACTCACTGTTGGTCTCTGACCAGGTTGCCCAGATGGGCCAGAATCGTGCTTTACGTCCTGACATTCAGGAGTGTTTTCTTCCCTGAGGGCTTGATCCAGGGGGTAGTGCAAGTCTGTCCTGCGGCCTCTGTGTGCCCAGTGGCAGCTCGACCTGTTGATGTGAAAGATACAATGTTACTGGTTGTATTGTGAAATCTACATCCATCAAATTAGTGTTACATTAAGCATAGACCTTGTAGAAAATTTATATTTTACAGTTAATCGTATTGTAACAAGTACCCATAATATTGACATTTGTGAAGCATGCCAATTCCATCTAAGTCAAGCAGCTGCTAAAATGTGCAAATCGTCAGCACTTGGGAAGATGGCCTGAGAATGTCATCTTGCCACCAGTGCAGGCAAAACAACGGCTAGGCAAGATATGTCTTTGGCCATTTTGAGGCCTAGTTGATTGTAATGCAGGCAGACCCAGGAGTTTGTTGCATAAGTGACTGGAGTCACCATGTGGTTGGTGCATTGTGAATGGGTCTGCCAATAATACCATTCTGGTGATGCATCGTGAGGCCTTTGGGATCATTTTGTTGCACACTAGTTAAGATGTCCTTCCTGTCCTCAATAGTTTCATCATGGGTTAGTTTGTCAAGATGGTACTAGGTGGCCAGACACATTTAGGAGTTGAGCATGATCTGTATCTTGGTCACTCCCAAGTGAGTAAACCTTAATTGAGAGTTAGCAGGTAAGGATATTTGGACAAATGACCAATGGTCTGGTGTTTGGTATAACTGAAACAAATGCCTCCTAGGAGTTGTAGTCAGGTCACTCTCTATACTACACCCATTTGGTAAATGGTATCCTCCCTGGTGAGTAAACTTCAATTAAGAGTTCATAGATAGATAGATTTGAGCAAGTGAACAAAGCTTTTGTGGTTGTAGTTAGAGACACAGGGCCTATTGGGTTTTGCATTGCAGTCCCTCCCTCTTCTTCCTACCACCATACAGATGTTATCTTCCCAGATGAGTAAACTTCATTTGAGAGTTAAGGCACAGGGATATTTGGGCATGAGAACACTGGGCTTGTGTTTGGAGTTACAGAAACAACGACTCCTGGCATTAGCAGTCATGTTACTCATAAACTTGATAAATGTCATCCCCATAGGGGAGTACACTTCATTTGTGAGTTTCCAAAGAAGGGTACTTTGAGAACTGAGCACAGGACTCTTCTTTTGAGTTAGTGAACAGTGCCTCCTGATCTTAGCAGTCATGTCACACCCTGTACTACACACACATGCAAATATCATCCTCAAGGTGAGTACACTTCAATTGAGATTTAAGACACAGGGGTCTTTGGACAAGAGACCACTGGGCCGATGGTTGGTTTTACAGACATACGGCCTTCCTGGCCTTAGTAGTCATGTTGCTTCCTTTAAATTAACTTCCCACATTTGACAAATGGTATCCTCCCAGCTGAGTAAACTCCAATTGTGAGTTTCCAGACAGTGGTCTTTATACAATTTAACACTGTTCTGTTTCTGAAGTTGTTGAAGCAGTGCCTCCTGTGAGTTGGAGGCAGGTGACTCCCTGTTCTACTCACACTTGACCAATATTCTCCCCCAGATGAGTAGACTTCAAATGAGAGTTCACTAACAGTTGTATTGTATCATGTGACCATGGTGCTAGTGTTTGTAGTTCCAGGAACAGTACCTGCTGGGAGTTGTAGTAATGTCAGTCCCTGTACTACACACTCTTGACAAATGTTAGCTCTCCAAGTGAGTACAGGTCAAATGTGAGTTGCCAAATAGAGGTCTTTGGATTTGTGGACACTGGGCCGGTGAGTGGAGTGACGGTAAAAGTGGCAAAATGTGAGCTATGAGCATGCATGACATTGCATTTTTCTGACATTTTTTGTGTTGTAACTTACCAGACTCCACTCCCCAGGTATTCATGTCAAGCCCTTCGGATACAGGACGGCCAAGACCTTCTCCTCCCAGGGAAGGAGATGTGATGGGGCACTGGAAATGCCACTGCCAATCTTCTTGGTCTGTAGAATGGTGCCTAGAGACCAGGGAACAGCTGTTGCCCCTGAGGTAATTCCACTTCTTGCTAACATCCTCCTTTGTGTGAAGGGTGGTGCCTACAGCATTCACACTGTTGACAATCCTGTCCTACATTTCCATTTTCCTACTGAGAGGAGTATGCTGTACTTGTGCTCCAAACAACTGTGGCTCCACTCGTATGATTTGATCCACCATGACTCTTAACTCATATTCAGAAAAACAGAGATTTTTTAAATGTGACAAGGTGGACACAAAAACCAGGTGACAGTGATTTACTAAACACAGGAAGCACAAAAGGGTGTGAATGGACACAAGTGAGGGTAGGGTGTTGTATGGGATGGTGAAAAAATGGTGCCTAGTATCTGTACTGTGTGGAAAAACAGTTCCTTTGACTTCTGTGTGTTGCAATGTAAATGCAAAGAATTATGGTCTATGTATGGGTTTGTTTTATGGTGACCTTTGTAGGTGCAAACGGTGTGGCAATGTGTGTCAGCTGTGTTGTTTTCAAATTCATCAAATGTGCAGTTGTGTATTACTTTGGTGACCGCGGTCTGCCGTAGTTCAAACTGCCATTGGCTGGCCGTCATGGGTGTTCACAATGGCTGCTGGATTCTTGTAATATGGTCAGTGGTTGGTCGAGGTGCTGACGGCACTGGAGGTTAGACTGCCTATTTCCAGGCTTCTGCGCCACTGCTGGTCTGCCTTTTTTGGTTGGTGGTAGGTAGTCCTGTCTGTATCACTTGTAATAGGGCACTCTGATAGACCGCCAACATGGAGTTCTTTTTAGGACCGCCAAAATTGCGGTCTGGTGGTCCGACTGTCAAACTTGTAATAAGGGCCAAAGCCTTGTAATATTAATTTTGTAGATTTTAGTATTGAGGACAGTTTTATTAAAGTGTTAGAAGATGACATAGTCAGTAATGCTGGAAACGGGAATGGTGAGCTCAAATTTTGCTCAATGAGAAGCCATGTAGGTGTGTTATTAAAGTCTGTATAGTAAAGCAAAAATGCTTTGTTTTAAAATAAATACTTTATGATAGTTAAAGAAGTCTGGTAAACCAAAGCCACCAATACTTTTTGCAATTTTAACTGTCTTTTTATAGCTTACACACGGCAGCTGATTATTCCAAAAACATTAAGAAATATATCAGTGTAACTGTTTCTAAAATTTAATAGGGAGTTGAGTGGGAATCGTAGAAAGGAGATAAAGCATTTTCAAAGCCAATACCCTTTTATTAGAGTCATCTTTGCCCCACCAGGATAAGCCTAAAATGGACCATTTATGAAATTCTTCTCTGATATGATTAAGAATATATTCACAGTTTAACATAATTGATTGTTTAATGGTATGGGAAAATAAGTTTCCAAGATATTTACATTTTTCCTTTTGCCTTGTTATTTTATTATTAGGGAGCATATCAGGGGTACAATGTGCATTTAAAGGAAATACATCTGCCTTATTAGTGTTTAAAGTGCAACCTGAAATTCAGGAGTATGTTTAAATTAGATTTAATACAGGGTGAATGGAAGAACCAGGATTATTAATATACTTCAAGACATCATCAGCATATGCTGAAGTTTTTATAGTAACATCATTAAAAGTAATAACTTTTATTTCTGTGCAATTTGTGATGGAAATGTGTAAAGGTTCAAGAAGAAAAAGTAAAGGTGATAAAGGACAGGCTTGGTGGGTGCCTTAAAAAAAGAAACATTTGTTAAAGAGTTGACCATTAATGAAAAGTCAGGCCGATGGACACGAATAGAGTGCTGAAAACATGCAAATAAAGAAATTGCCAAACTTAAATGCAGATAAATTGCGATATAGATACTGCCAATGTATGTTGTCAAACCCTTTTTCAGCATCTAATGGTAGGACACCAGAGGGTAGAGATAAAGATGATTCAGCTTCGATTGCATGGATTCACAATCCAGTGTTGTTTACCAAATGTCCAAGTTTCATGAAACCAGTTAAATCAATGTGGACAATAGTATTGAGTACAGAAGCCAATCTGGTTGCAAAAATGATTGCATAAAGTTTACAATCTTGTTTAAGTAATGAAATAGGGCAGGAATGCAAAACAATAGTTGGACCTTTATTAGTTTTTAAAAGAACTATAATCAAGGCTTCAGAAAAGGATCCTGAAGTTGCTGCTGAAATACTAAAGTGAGTAAATAGCTTAAGTAAATGAGGTAGTAGGTAAGTAGGAAATTCTCTATAAAATTCAGCAGGTATACGATCTGGTCCTGGTGATTAACCCAGTTTAAGAGATTTAATTGGTAGATTAATTTCTTCTAGTGAAATTGGTACATCCAAAGTTTTCCTCAACTGATTGGGTAATTTTAGGTAAACCAGAAAATTGCAAACAATTATTAATATTAAAGGGATCTGTAGCTGTGAAATTAATATATAAATTTGAATAGCATTTCAAAAATGCATGAACAATTTTTTCATGAGATAATGCCAGTTTACCTTTTAAGCCATTAATTGCATTAATCTGAATGTTATCTTTTTTAATACAGAGCTAATTTACCAAAAATCATCCTGGTCTATTGGTTTTGTAGTAAACTTTAGCTTTAATATTTGAAACTTGTATGCCCGCTCTTTTGCTTAGCATGGAGTTTAACTTATTTCAAAATTTCTGTAATTGTATTTTGTATTTATTATTATTAGATGTAATAAAGACATGTTCATGTTTTGCTATTTGTTTATCCAATTCTTTAAGTATAGCATTAAAGGTTTTGTTATCATGTGTGTCATAATCAATATTGTGACCCCTCTGACATATGACTTAAGTGCATCCCAATGATTAACAAGAGAAGTAAATCCTTCTGGACTGAAAGAAAAATAATCATGTAATGCTGACAAAGGTTTTGACTTAATTTTGTCATTAAAGACAATATTCGTATTAATACACCAGTGAGAATGTGATTGTTGCATGGAGTTAAATTCTAAAGCACCTGAAATACGTGCATGTCAGAAACATCTATAATATGAATTGTAGGATCAGAAATTGATTGGATCAATTGATTGGAGATTAATAAATAATCAATTCTAGAATAGGAATTATGAGGGTTAGAGAAAAATGAAACTGTTTCTCCTTTTGGGCGATGTAGACGCCAAATTTTCACCACTTTAGTTGACTTAAAAAAAGATTTAAAAGTGAAAAAAGCTTTAGGAGGACAATATTTGAGGACATCTGTCTAATAAGGGATCACATATTAGGTAAAAGTCACCACCAATAATTAGCGGTTCATTACCTAATTTAATCACTCCAGAGGTAAGTAGATACCAAAACTTAGGATCATCATTTGTTGAGCGCTATACATTAAGTATATGAAAAATGGTAGTAACATTTTTAATTTTCACTGTGATATAATGATCATCTGTATCTGAACATTTGCTTAGTATTGAATATTTAACTTTTTTGCAATAAAAGATAGTAACACCATTCTTTTTGTTAACTACAGGAGAAAAACTATTTTTCCCAACCCATTCTTTATTCTTATATGAAACAACAGAATCATCTATGTGTATCTCTTGAAGTAGATACATGTCTGCTTTATGTCTTGCTAAAAAACCTAAAATGTTAGTTCTTTTAACAGGGTGTACGGTGATGAAAATATTTTGAAATACCATCTTTCCAAATTCTCATAACAAATGGATCAAAGAGACTATGGCGGTCATTCCAACCTCGGCGGTAAAAGGCACTTATCGCCGTGCAAAAGACCGCCACAACACCGCCGCGGCCGCGGTAAACCACCACGGTCATTCTGACCCACAACAGGCAAACCGCCAAAATACCGACATCCACAAAAGTCCGCCACACCAAAGGCCAGCGAGAAACTGGCGATGACCAAACCTCCACGTCACGCCAACAGAAATACGCCCATGCCATTACGACCCACGAATCCATGCGGCGGTCTTTCAACCGCGGTATTCCATTGGCGGTACACACGCTGCGCTCAAAATACACACACATCTCCAAAACACAGCCACATTGGACAATTCAAAATACATACACCTGATACACATACAAACAACACTTCCACACACCCAACACAATATAAAATACACACCCACATCACCCACAAACCCCTACGACCAGAAATTCTGAGAGAAGGCCAGAGAGAGAGTACAGCAATTGACAAGCCCATCACACAGAGGCACACCACACCATCACCCACACAACATCCACGCCAAAACACCACACACCACTACACTCACCACACTCATCAACACAAACACCACCCCACACCTCATCCACACCACCCCATGGCACCGCAAAGACACCCCATGTTTTCAGAGGCAGAACTCAGGGTCATGGTGGAGTTAATTGTACGGGTAGAGCCACAGCTATTTGGCTCACAGGTGCAGCACACCACCATTGCCAGGAAGATGGAGCTATGGAGCAGAATAGTGGACAGGGTCAACGCTGTGGGACAGCACCCAAGTAATCAGGACGACATCAGGAAGCGGTGGAACGACCTACGGGGGAAGGTGCGTTCTATGGTATCCAGGCACAACATCGCGGTGCAGCAGACTGGCGGCGGACCCCCACCTCATCCCCCACAATTTACAACATGGGAGGAGCAGGTCTTGGCGATCCTGCATCCTGAGGGCCTCGCAGGAGTAGGTGGAGGAATGGACCCTGGTAAGTCAAATCTTAACTACTTCATCCCCCCCACCCACCAGCATGCCAACTCATACCCCCACCCTGACCCCCACCCCCATCACACCTCCTCCTTGCAAATGTCTCACCATCACAACCCACCCATCCCAACACCAAGCCCTGCATGCGACCACAAACCATGGACACCCATCACCTAAGCATGGCCACTGCACATACCCATCCCCCCCAAACCACCGTCACAACAGCCCCCACAAGGGAATGCCAGCACTAGGGTACACGGGCACCCACCCATTGCACGCTATGGCACACACAGAAGCAATAACCATACTTTTATACCCCTGCAGGACCCGAACGCCACGTCACCGCGCAGGAGGGTCCACAAATGTACACTCCACCCCCAGAAGAGGCCCACAGTGATGACAGCAGCTCTGTCTCCCTGGATCTGGATGACCAGCCCGGCCCATCGGGGACCTCGGAACAGTCGGTTCCCCTCAGACAGCCACAGGCCACAGCAGACCTACCCCCCTCTGGGAACACCAGCACAGCACCCACCCAGCGGGCCCATACCTCTGTCCCCAGGACACATCAAGCAGCGGTGTGTCCACCACTACAGGGCACCCAGGTTAACCCACCACCCCAACAACAACAGGGACCTGGGGGCAGTGGTAGTGGACACACGGTCCAGGGGACAGAGGCACAGGGAAATAGGGGAACTGTGAGGGCTGCTGAACGACGGGGGGGACAGGCCTAGGGAACCCACTCTCCGCGAGGCCCTCACCTCCATCATGGGAGCCTACCACCACTCCCAGGAGACGATGGCGACGGTCCTGGCCAGGTTTCAGGAGATCCAGCTTCTGCAGGAGGAACAGTATATGGGGTTCAGGGAGGAACTAAGAAACATCCGTTCCGCAATGGGCACTATCGTAGTGGCTCTGAATCAGGTAGTCACCACATTGCGGGACACTGTGGCACCACAAAGGGCCCCTGTCACTAGCATGGACCAAGAACTGCCTACCACCTCCGCCGGCGCTAGTGGACAGGAGGCCCCGACACAAGACCAACAGGCCACCAGAACCCCACCCCTTGCAGAAGGAGAACCACCCCGCAAGCGGGCCCTGAGATCCAGGAAGAAGACAGAGTAAGATGCCAAGACCCCCGCCAGGAAAGGATACCTCCCTGATTGTCATCCCACTGTCCCACATTTTCACCCTGTCCAACCTTAAACTGCCCCTGCTCCACTTTCCACAGGCATTTGGACAATGCACCTATGAGACTGATAATCTGGACTCTGCCATGGACATTCCTACACTATCACCCCTCACCGAATGGCAAACACTTACCAATTTAGAGCACTTTAATAAACACACTTATTGCACAAAACAATCTGGAGTCTGGCTGTAATTTTGAACAAATGTATTAGACATAACAATGGCAAAATGTTCATTTACATTGTGATGACAACATACCACTGTCACACAGCTGTAGTCCATGGGGAAACAAAGCAGATGTCACGTAGTGGGGCCCACATCTCTGAAATCGGAATGGAAAGTCACAACTCAGTTACCATACACTGGGGGAAAAGGTCAGACAGTAGAGAGGTAGTAGTCTTTAAGTAAATGTAATATGCCGGTGTGGATTCTTACCTGTGTGTCATTGAAAATACTGCTGTATTACTGTGTTCCTGTTGTCTATGTCGTCCTCTTCGCCTTCCTCCTCTTCACTCTCCACAGGCTCCACAGCTGCTACAACACCACCATCTGGACCATCCTCCTGCAGAAAAGGCACCTGGCGTCGCAAAGCAGGGTTGTGAAGCATACAGCAGGCCACAATGATCTGGCACACCTTCTTTGGTGAGTACATTAGGGTTCCACCTGTCATATTGAGGCACCTAAACCTGTCCTTCAGGAGGCCGAAGGTCCGCTCGATCACCCTCCTAGTACGCCCATGGGCCTCATTGTACCGTTCCTCTGCCCTTGTCCTGGGATTCCTCACTGGGGTCAGTAGCCAGGACAGGTTGGGGTAACCAGAGTCACAAATTAGCCACACACGGTGCCTCTGGAGTTGACCCATCATGTAAGGGATGCTGCTATTCCGCATGATGTACGCATCATGCACTGACCCGGGGAACTTGGCATTAACATGGGAGATGTACTGGTCAGCCACACACACCATCTGGACATTCATGGAATGATAACTTTTCCTGTTCCTGTACACCTGTTCACTCCTGCTGGGGGGGACCAGAGCTACATGGGTCCCATCAATGGCACCTATGATGTTGGGGATATGTCCAAGGGCATAGAAATCACCCTTCACTGTAGGCAAATCCCCCACCTCAGGGAAGACGATGTAGCTCTGCATGTATTTCAGCAGGGCAGACAACACTCTGAACAACACCTTTGAAAACATAGGCTGAGACATCCCTGATGAAATGGCCACTGTTGTTTGAAATGACCCACTTGCTAAGAAATGGAGTACTGACAGAACCTGCACTAGAGGGGGGATCCCTGTGGGTTGACGGATTGGTGACATCAGGTCTGCCTCCAGCTGGGCACACAGTTCCTGTATAGTGGCTCGGTCAAGCCTGTATGTCAGTATGACATGTCTTTCCTCCATTGTCGTCGGGTCCACCAGCAGTCTGTACATGGGAAGATTCCTCCATCTCCTTGCATGTCCCAGCGGACGGTGCCTATGAAGGACAACAACGAGCAGAGTCAATCAACCCACAGGTACGTTCCCACAGCTTGCACATAACACGATTCCCAATGCATTGTATGGCTTGTATGAGTGTCGATGTAAGGCCTAGGTATGTGTGACGCAGTAGAAATCAAGCCATGTGGGCCCTTGAAATGGGGCTGCCTGACCTGTGAAGTGCGACAATGGGATGTGAGGTCAATGCGCTTGCGTGGCACACCGTGGCGGTAGGCGGTCGAAGACCGCGGCGCAAAGCAGCATTGGTTAACATTGAACCCTATGGGTTTCAGGAGCCAATGACGATGTGCGCCGGCGGTCGCGGTACGCACCGCCGCGGGCGTGACCGGCATTTTCTATCTGCTTATTCACTCGATACCTGATCTTCCACAGGAGAGGACCTACGCTGCAAGTGCTGCTGTGACCTCGGTCTGGAAGAGACAATGGCTCATGCGACTGGGGAAAGGGCCCCTGCCTTCACTGCGGAGGAGTTGGAGAAACTTGTGGATGGGGTCCTGCCCCAGTATACTCTACTCTACGGTCCTCCAGACCAACAGGTAAGTACACTGGGACCATGCTTTGGGGGCAATGCCTGTGTTGAGTCGGGTGGATGAAAGATGGTGGGGAGGGGAGCGAATGAGGCATGCACCAAACGACAGATGAGAGCATGTGCCACATGGCAAGGGTGGGAATGGGGGGCCACTCACATGGAGCATGCAGAAGGTGATGATTATACTTCTCTCCTTGTACATGTCACATAGGTCAGCGCCCACCAGAAAATCGATATTTGTCGTGCCATCGCCAAGGACGTCCGGACCCTGGGGGTCCACAACAGACAGGGCACCCACTGCCGGATGAGATGGGAGGACATCCGACGCTGGAGCAGGAAGACGGCGGAGGCTCAGCTGGGGATGGCCTCCCAACGTGGGAGGGGTGCCAGTCGTACTTTGACCCTCCTGATGTCCCGGATCCTGGCGGTGGCCTACCCCGATTTGGATGGGCGCGTGACACAAGGGGGTGAGTACACTCCAATCCTGGTGACTTTGCGCTGTGGAGGTGTCTGGGTGGGGGAGGATGGCTGTGGGTATCCCTAGGCCAGGGCGATTTCTGTAGGCTAGGCCCCTCCGTAAGGCATGGCCCTGTGCCCCCCGCCCCCTACCTCTGTAGGGTGTCAAGTACAGGTATCCATGGCCCTGTGTCATCTATGTGTGCAGTTGTCGTCCATAGGCTTGTAGGCCATGTCCCACGGATTGCGTAGTCACCTCCAAGTGCGCGGCGTAGTGCAGGGGGCTTCTGTGTCTGTCCTCTCCGCCAACGGTGTTGCCAATGCATGCACTCAACATGTCTTTATTTCTCCCCCCCCCTTTTTTGTGGTCTTCCTGTTCATGTGTGCATTAGCATCATCAGGCGGAGGAGAAGTGGCATCGGAGCACGAGGGAGCTGCATCCCACATGGCCCAGGAGGGCCATGCAACGGAGTCCGAATACACCAGTGGGACGGAGGGCGAGGGGAGCTCCACAGCGGGGACTCGTGCAGACATTAGTGACAGCGACTCGTCCTCTGAAGGGAACTCCCTTGTGGTGGCGGCAACATCCGTGCCCCCCCGCAACAACAGGTACAGCCGCCACCCAGCGCACCAGCACCACCCTCCCAGCAGCCCTTCAGCGTTTGCCCCGTGCCCGCTCACCCAGGAAGGTGGGCACCTCAGGCCCTGCCCCAGTCACCCCTGCTGCCCTCAGTGAGGAGGTCATTGACCTCCTGAGGACGATCATTGTTGGGCAGTCTACCCTTTTGAATGCCATCCAGGGTGTAGAAAGGGAGGTGCACCAGAGTAATGCATACCTGGAGGGCATTCATTCTGGTCAGGCTGCCCATCAGTGATCGTTCCAGACTCTGGCCTCAGCACTGATGGCAGCAATTGTCCCTGTCTCTAGCCTCCCCCCTCCAACTTCCTCCACCCATACCCAATCCCCTGTACCTCTGCCTATCCAAGACACACCATCAGACCAGCCTGCAAACACCTCAACACCCAAGGGAAGCTCATCCAGACATAAGCACCACACATCACACAAGCATTCACACAAGCAACATCCACATGCAGACATAGCAACACCCACTGCCTCCACTGTGTTCCCCTCCTCCTCGTCTCCCTCCTCCCTCCCTGTGACATCTCCACTCACACCTGCATGCACAACATCTTCAGCCACTACGCCCATCACCACCACACCCACCAGAACACTCCGCACACGTGCAGTCACCACCCCCACTACCATTCACACGTCCCCTGTGTCCTCTCCCACTGTGTCTGTGACCCCCTCTTCCAAGCTACACAAACGCAGGCAGCCACCCACCCAACAGCCATCCACCTCACGACAGCATCCAGCCCAAGCACCTGCACCCAAAGACACCAGACTGAAAACTCCTACAACCACAACCTCTTCCTCCACTCCCATACCCACTGCACCTACCCGTCCCTCTCTTCCTAAATTGCTTTTCCTTTCCAAACTTGACCTCTTTCCAACAACTCCCCCACCCCGTCCATCTAATAGGACTCCAGCCAGCACCTCAGCCACCACAAAAGCGGGCCCTGTAAAGACAGTTTGCCATGGACTGTGGAGTCTCCTACCCTCAAGGGCAGCCAGTTCAGTAAGGAGCCAAGGCACGGCCAGCCCACCCCCGGTTAAGCATCCGAAGATTGCCAGTGCCCGGCGCCAGAGGGCCAAGACACCAGGGACCAAAATTTCTACCATGGCTCCGGCAGGAAGTGTGGTGCCACCTGGCACACCGCCAAAGGTGGGGAAGGGCCACAGGCGAACAGGGAAGGGTGGGAAGGGCAGCACGCCCGACAAGTCCGCCAGCAGGCCAGCTGGCCAGGAGGGCCCCGCCAGCCCCATCCCAGGTGGGCAGGAGGACACCCACAGGCCTGGTACAGCAGCCCAGGAGGGCCCCGCAAGCCCCATCCCAGGTGGGCAGGAGGACACCCACAGGCCCGGTACTGCAGCCCAGGAGGGCCCTGCAAGCCCCATCCCAGTTGGGCAGGAAGGCACCGCCAGCCACAGGTCAGGTGGCGAATGACCTCCATGCCATGGCCGGATCTGCTGGCCTGGACACTTATCCGATGCACCGCTGCACTGGCCCTTCCTCTCAAGCACCGCTGCACTGGGCCCTTCCTCTCAAGCACCGCTGAACAGGGCACCGCCGTCTCCAGCACCGCTGCACTGGGCACGCCGTCTCAAGCACCGCTGCACAGGGCACCGCCGTCTCAAGCACCGCTGAACAGGGCACCGCCGTCTCAAGCACCGCTGAACAGGGCACCGCCGTCTCAAGCACCGCTGCACTGGGCCCTTCCTCTCAGGCACCACTGCACTGGGCACCGCCGTCTCAAGCACCGCTGCACTGGGCCCTTCCTTTCAAGCACCGCTGAACAGGGCACCGCCGTCTCAAGCACCGCTGCACTGGGCCCTTCTTCTCAAGCACCGCTGAACAGGGCACCGCCGTCTCAAGCACCGCTGAACAGGGCACCGCCGTCTCAAACACCGCTGAACAGGGCCCCGCCGTCTCAAGCACCGCTGAACTGGGCCCTTCATCTCAAGCACCGCTGCACTGGGCCCTTCCTCTCAGGCACCGCTGCACTGGGCACCGCCGTCTCAAGCACCGCTGCACTGGGCCCTTCCTCTCAAGTACCGCTGCACTGGGCCCTTCCTCTCAAGCACCGCTGAACAGGGCACCGCTGTCTCAAGCACCGCTGAACAGGGCACCGCCGTCTCAAGCACCGCTGCACTGGGCCCTTCCTCTCAGGCACCGCTGCACTGGGCACCGCCGTCTCAAGCACCGCTGCACTAGGCCCTTCCTCTCAAGCACCTCTGAACAGGGCACCGCCGTCTCAAGCACTGCTGAACTGGGCCCTTCATCTCAAGCACCGCTGCACTGGGCCCTTCCTCTGAAGCACCGCTGAACAGGGCACCGCCGTCTCAAGCACCGCTGCACTGGGCACCGCCGTCTCAAGCACCGCTGCACTGGGCACCGCCGTCTCAAGCACCGCTGCACAGGGCACCGCCGTCTCAAGCACCGCTGGCCCATTGGCAGAAGGGGCAGGCCCGCATCTGTGTCGGGCAGGGCTGCACGAAGCACTCTGGGCACCAGTCACCCTCCAGAACCAGTGGAGACTGGTATCCACTTGAGAGACTGTGGCTTTGCACTCCCCAGGATGGCACAGTGGGCAAGCCACCCACTGTAGAGACTTGAGAGACTGTGGCTTTGCACTCCCCAGGATGGCACAGTGGGCAAGCCACCCACTGTAGAGACTTGAGAGACTGTGGCTTTGCACTCCCCAGGATGGCACAGTGGCCATGGAGGCCCCTCGTGGATCTGGCGTTGTGGACTCATCTCGCTGAGGTGCCCCCCTTCCCTTCCCGCTGAGGTGCCTGTAGTTTTCCTATCTGATGCCCCTGCAGTGTTCTCTCTGTTGGTGTCAGGTATCCTGTGTGGGCTTTGCCCATGTGATTTGGGCCCAGTGGTCCACGGACAATGCCTGCTACAATTATCGGACTTTAAAATTAATGTAAATAAAGGTTTTAGATGTGTGATATATTTTTAACCAAGTGATACAATATATTCCAATTTTTTGAATCATTTCCTTTTGTATTTGCATTCTTCCAGGGGAGTTGAGGGGGGGGGTGACTGTGATGTATTGCCATGCATTGATGTGTGTGTTGTAGTGGGTGAGGGTGGGGGTGGGTGTGTCGCGTATGTGTGTCCCCGTAATTTTTTGCCTACCCCCTCCCCTGTGTCGTAGGTGCAGTACTCACCGTTGTCTTCTGCGCCGGCGTTCGTGCTCCTGGTAGAGGAGCAGGAAGACAATCGCTGGGAGGATGTGGAGTTCGGGTTCCATGCTGTCCGTATTCCTCGTGGGGTGTATGGAGATGAGCGTTTTCTGTTCGAAATGGCTGTTTCCGCCGTGTTTTTATCGGCGGGGCTACCGCCCCGGAAAAGGTGGCGGATTGGTGGGTTGTGATAGGGTGGGTGGTACATTGACTCCAGCCTGACTGTTGGCGGTGACCGCTGCGTTGTTTGTTTGTCCCGCCGTGGTGGGCGGTGTGTTAAAGTGGCGGTCTCTGTTGGCGGTTTCCGCCAGGGTCGGAATTCCATTTTTTTTACCGCCAGCCTGTTGGCGGGTTGGCCGCCGCTTTAACACCGACCGCCAGGGTTGGATTGACCCCCTATATTTAACTCAGCAGCTTTGTAATTGTTGTCAAAGTTCAGAGAATTCCTTGCGAATTTTGGCAAAGTCCTGATGAATGAAGATTTTATTTTTTATTAACCTTTAACTTTGGAATCACCCTTGCCGCTTTCTGAATCATTACTACATAATGGTGACGCACAACTTTAAAGATTACTTGATGTGGTTTAACATTGCTTGGAATTCGATAAGAAGGAATTCTATATGCCATGTCGATTTTTAATTTTTCTGGAAATTTTAAATGTAAAAGACTGGGCAAAATGGTTTCCAAATATTGCCTGCAATCTCTGCCTTCAATATTTTCTGGTGAATTGAAGATGTGCAAGTTATACTGTTTGTTCCGATTTTCTAAGTCAAGTAATAGAGTATTCATGGGTTAAATTTTTGCAGTAAAGGGTGTGATACTGTCAATGTTTGCCTTGTTATCCTGAATTAATATTGTATTGTCAGAGACTTTCATTGAGAGACTAGATCTGCAATTGCAGATATCTTTAATTTCTAATACAATATTATCTGTATTAGAATGTAGTGCCTGCAATTCTTCTAATAAAGTATTTAAGGAAGGCTCATTGGAATCAACAATTTTTTACTTAACTGGCAGAGAAGAATTTGATTGCTTATGTTTGTTATTGATAATATGCACATTCTTTCTTTCCATATTTAATAAATAAGTTGTAAGTAACTTAATGTGACATCAAATTAAATTTAAATGAAGGAAATGTAACGTTATACAAGAAATCCCCAGTGGTAGCCTATGAAGCAGATAAAACTAGCTGTGGGAGCGATGAAGGCCTCAGGCACGCCCCTTCCTGACTAGGATTTCATCCTACTGACAGGAAGCATCAGTAGCAGTTCATCTGAAGGCTTGGTGGAAGGCTCATGGTAAACAATACCTTCCAAACATCATGCAGAGTCTCAAAATTGGGTTCCTAAGGAAGCGCTTGCACACAGACATACAGCAGTACCCCCAATAAAGGTAAAAAATAGTGTGAATGGTTTAAAAAGTAATTGATAAATGTGGGCATCTAGGGAGCTTTTTGGGAGGCGATGATCCTTTTACATGTGTTTGCGAGACACCGTCCATAGTTCTTCTCTTATCTGAATAGATGAAGCGAGTGTGAGAAAGTAGCCTCTTCTAGCATAGTTACCCCCAGTTTTGGCCTGTTTGTCAGTGTTTGGCAGTGTGTTTTACTGCCTCACTGGGATTCTGCTAGCCAGGACCCCAGTGCTCATAGTTTGAAACCTATTTGTCAGGGTGTGTTTACTGTCTCAATGGGGTCCTGCTAGTCAGGACCCCAGTGGCTATAGTTAGTGACTCCATATTCCAATTCTGATTGGTACACTGGACCCCACCTTATAAGTCCCTAGTATATGGGACCTAGGTACCCAGGTCATTGGGGTTCTAGGACATCCTTATAGGCTGCAGCAGTTCTTTTGCCACCCATAAGGAGCACATACAAACCTTTCTTCAGGACTGCCACTGCAGCCTGAGTGAAATAGTGCACACAATATTTCACAACCATTTTTCACTGCACCAGGTAACTTATAAGTCACCTATATGCCTAACCTTCATTAACTGAAGGCTAGGTGCAAAGTTACTGTGTGTGTGGGGACCCTTGCACTAGCCAATTCCCCGGACTCTTTGAGTGCGGGACACCATTATAAGCGTGCACTACATATATGTCAATTCCTAAATGTAGCTTCACAATGGTAACTCTGAATATGGCCATGTGAGATGTCTAAGATTGTGGAATTGAACCCCCAATCCAAATCTATTATTGGTGAGGGCAATTCCATGCACCCTGGGGGGTCCACCATGGACCCCCAGTACTGCCAAACCAGCTCTCTAAGGTGACATCAGAGACCCCTCCTGATAGGTGCATACCTGGGTAGGTAGCCAATCCCCCTCTCAGGGCTATTTAGGGTCTCTTCTCTGGGTGTTTCCTCAGATTCGGTTTTCAAGATTCCTCCAGGACTCCTTGACATCCTCTGTTTCTGCTTCTGACCATGGGATCAACCGCAGACTGCTCCAGGAATAGCTTTAACTGCAACAAAGTATCCATGAAGACTCCAGTGACTCCAGTGACCTACAACTTCGGCTCCAGCCAGCAATTGCAACAGTTTCCAAGATGTGCACGCCCTGAGGACTGCCTGTCTTCACCCTGCACCAGAAGAACCATAGGAATCTCCTGTGGAGTGATGGAGTCACTTCCCTGCTTCAGCAGGCACCTCTCTGCGATGTCAACTGGTACACAGGGACTCCTCTCATGTTGATGAGCCTGATACCCGGAACACAGGTGGTGGACCAAAGTGACTTAGACTGTCCAAAGGTCCAACTATCCAAATTTGGTGAAGGTAAGAGCTTGCCTCCCTGTGCAGTAACAGTACCTCTATGCACCACGCCTTCTGCAGCTCCTTGGGCTTCTGTGCACTTCTTCCAAAAGTTCTTTATGCACAGAGTAGCCCGGGTCCCCAGCACTCCATCCTGTGATGCACAGCTCTCTGAGTTGTTCTCCGGCAGTGTGGGATCCTCCTGTTTAGTGCTGTGACAACCACACTTTGCAACTCCTTTGTCCCCATGTTCTGGGACTCCTGTGGGTGATGCCTGGTCTTCTGAGGGCTCTCTGAAATGCTGGGAGCCCCCTCTGTCTCCTCAGTCTGAGTTGAGACCCCCAGGTCCCCCCTGGGTCTAGGCAGCTCCTCTTTGATGCAAAACGCATACATGCGTGAACCAAGGCTTATTGGCAGAATCCAGCGACACAAACAGCCTGCATACAACAACTCGACGTGGGACATCGCTTGCACCAAGCAGGAACCCACAGCTATCTTCTTTGGTGCATTTATGTATTTTTCTTCTAACCAGAGAATCCACTTTTACACCTTCTTCCAGGTGGGCAGGGGCTCCTGTTCTTCCTGGACTCTTCATCGACTTCTGGACTTGGCCTCCTCTCTCCACAAGTCTTCAGGGCCAGGAATCCATTGTTGGTTGCTTGCAGTCTTGCTTGGTTCTTGCATAATTCTTCATCACAGCTTGTAGTGTGCTCTGAGGAAACTTGCTGTACTTTACTCCTGCTTTCCTGGGTTCTGGGGTAGGATACTGTGACGGGCCGCTGCCATCAAGCCCGTCCGGGGAGGCGACTGCTGCTGACTCTGCCGCCTCTAATCCGGAAAAGGATCTGGCATTCCCCAATCCTGTAGCGCTTCCGTGGAGAAGACAGCAGAAAAAAGGAGTTTGTGGCACCAAAGAGGTGAAGGAGGAGGAGGAACCAGCAGACGGAGACGACAACGCAGAAGAAACGGAGACGGAGGAAGAAATGCTGCGGCTGGAGCCAGCGGTGAAGGAATATTCCCTCGGACCCGGGAACCAGCTGACCGAACCCTCCTGGAGAGCCCCGAACAAAAGCGGGTCGGGAGGCATTTTGTGACTCTTCCAGCCACGCTTCTGGAGAAGCGTGGCCAGGCCAGGTGTGTGACAATTAAGGGTAGGGGAAAATAGGGGTGGTGGAAGGGGGAAGCCGTGAAAGATAAGAATGGAAAGGTGGGACTCAGAGGGAAAAGACAGAAAAGGACGAGAGGGGAGGGGAGGAAAAACCAACCCATAACCCAATAAGAAATGACTAGATGAAAGGGACAATAGGAAGAGTACACAACAAGCAAAAGAGTAGCAAACAAGAAAAACGAAAGAAAGAAAGACGGCTGAGATATACAAGAGGGAAAAGCCAAAAAAGGACTCAAAAGAGTAGAGAGGAAGTATAAGCAAGGAAGAAAAAAAGCAAAAGGATAAAGAAACAGACTAGGAATGTTCGAAGAGCGACAGATACAGACAGACAGAAGTAACAAAGAGAGGAAAAGGAACAGAGACAAAAGAGAACAGAACACAGAGGAAAAAGTACCTGATAACCATTAGAAGGTTGGGATAGAAGAAAGGGAAAGGGTGAGACAGAGAAAGGGAAGGACA
This sequence comes from Pleurodeles waltl, assembly GCF_031143425.1. Taxonomy (NCBI): domain Eukaryota; kingdom Metazoa; phylum Chordata; class Amphibia; order Caudata; family Salamandridae; genus Pleurodeles; species Pleurodeles waltl. The sequence continues at coordinate 690,790,501 of NC_090439.1, forward strand.
CTTAGAGACAAGAAAAGCAAATTACCGATACTTTGTCTTGTCTTTCTTCACATGCGCTTCCTGAAGCCCTGTAAGAAGGAGAGAAAAGGAAAGAGCATTGAAGACCAGCCATTAACAGACGAGACTGGACCAATAGAGACTATGTCGTATGTTCACAACTACACATAAACAAGAAGTAAATAAAAGACGTCTGAAAACCTATGTATTGTTCGCGTGTCATCACTGACGCACTACGTGACAGATACTTTACTTACCTTTGATGTTTTCCTACACTCCCAGCACCCGTCTCTACACACCACTTGCCTAGGGGGTAATTCGACATTCACATTTCAATAATTTAGTATATGGTTTGTGTTGCCTCTAGGCCTATTCCAATCTATTATATTTTCTACTGCTTGCACTATGCTATGACTGTTTACCTACCTTATTTTGGTTACTAGTGTATATATTGTGCATAATACTTGCCTCCAGAAGGAGTAATGCCTCTAAGATTTGGCCTTGTGTCACTAAAATATAGTACCTTTATTTTTGGTACCACTGAGTATTGTCTTTTATTCTGTATAAGTACTGTGTGACTATAGTGGTATTGCAAGAGCTTTGCATATCTCCTAGTTCAGCCTTGGCTGCTCTGTTACAGCTACTTCTAGAAAACCTAAGCTGCCAGACACTGCCTACATTTCACTAATAAGGGATAACTGGACCTGGTATAAGATGTAAGTACCCACTACAAACCAGGCCAGCCCCCTACAGCGAGTAAGTCTTCTTACTGCAGGGTTTTTCCCAAGGTATCATTTTAAGGGGTGGTAGTAGCAGTATCAGGCTAGCACACTAACAGGGAAGATAGAAGGTACCACTTCCACCAATGCAAACTCCAACTGCAGAATTAAACAAAGGGTTATCCATCACTGTCAACCTATCATATTATATCATAAATGGTGAAGAGTTTGAATTTAAAACTAAACTTAGGAAATGAAATCATGGAGGTAGAAGAAGTGGAATCAGAGTTAGGAGTCGTTAGGCAAGGTTAAGCTTTTACACAGCACACAACACAAGCCGTTGATGATGATGTTGATGGGGCCTGTGTGGAATATTGCTCAGGTAAAGAAGGTCATTCACTGAGTTGGTGTCTCTTTCACACCTCTGCATCAGCAAATGTGTTATTCCATTTATGCTGTAAAATTAAGTCACACCTCAATTAATAACCCAACCTTGGGGAAGAGGGTTAGGAGCTCGACGAATGGATGGGAAAGGGGATTTGGGGGAAGGGGTGATAAAGACAAACACTACACAAAATAAATCACATTAGTCATCAGGGCGCTGAGCATCACACCATTATCAGTCTGTTGTGAAAGGAAAGGATGAAGCGATAAGGATGACACAGTTCAGTAACTGCGTTGCAAACAGTCCTCCTGCCCCAGAGAGACCCAAAATAGTATGTTCTAAATGTTATGATGTCTAGGTTGGAAAAATACAAATTATGGAGAATGGAAATTAACCCAACCAGTTCTAAAAATGATACTGCGTTGCCAAATTGGGTAGTGCATCGCCATTATTCCTGGAATGTCCGCTACTTTTGGGTGCCTGTCTGAACCTGTATGGTAGGAAAGCTGGAGTGTTGAGCTTACATCAAGTTTTATTCATGCAGGAGAGGACTAGCTGAAGGCATGTGTATTGAAAAAAACTGTAACTATTTTATAGAGAAAATGGAGAAGGACAAAAGGAAGCAAGGTGTGCTTAATGAGGAATCAGGAGTGTGCCAAGAAGGCTCAGAGACAGAGTAAGAATATAAGAGGAATTTCACATTTGAGCCAGCAATGCAGCAAACACATAATCAGCAGTATTTCCCAAATCAACGCACCTCTCTCCAGTCCACAGAATCTTCACATTTATCAAGTTTTCTCTTTGAAGTTGATACCTTTCAACTTCTAGCTATTGAAGTAGTTCCCCCCCTGAGTCCTTCCATTCTCCTCCTCCTGATTCTAAGTAACTCTGTCCAGGTCCCAAACCTTGCTAGATAGACCTGTGTAGTGCACTGCTGTTAAAGGACAAACAGAGAAAAAGAACTGGAGTATTTTATGTACATTTGTGTTTGGTAACTAAAGTGACTGGTCTGGTTTGAGGAACCAGAAAAAAGGAGTGGACCATGACATTTCTGTTTGAAAGACCAATCACTTTCAGGAAAAACTTTATCACTATCAGCCCCCAAACATTGCAAATCATCAGAATCAAGTTTACAAATTTGTTGAACTCCCTCTCTCACTGTCAGCCACCACATACATCATCAGTCCTCACTCACACTCAATATATCACCACTTGGTGCAATAGTTAGTAGTTACCGCTTCCAGTCCAAGCACAGTGGTTAAACAAAATATTATCTCTTCTTTGATGGAAGCAACGGATTGGAATTTGGCATTGGCACTGGCAGTCTTTCAATCAATGATCTTCTGGGGGCAGCCCTGTTAGGTGATTCAAAAAAAGGATGAGCAATGGCATGTGAGGGAAGCAAGCATCGTCTCCAATGTCCTCAAGGGAGTGTACTGTTCATGGGTCCAACTACAATCCAGCCATATATGTGACTAAAAATTGTGGGGCAACATAAATCTGACACAAACATAATGTTTGACTACCATTTTTTTTTTAGAAAGAAATAAAAAAACAATTGAGAATCAATTAAAAAGTTCTACATGGGACTGGCATATTCAGTCTGGGAAGTAGACTCTATCTTTAAACTCAGGTGGTTCACCGAGAAGTTGGTCAGCAAACACACTTGATTCCAACAAATCTTCCTCCTCCTGTAATGTTTCAGGAACGGTGTAATCAGGTGGTATACAATTCACCTTCATTTTGACTATGGCGAATCTCTCCACGTTTTGAATTAAGAGACTTATCCCTCTCAATGTTACAGCTGCCCTGGCCATTGGCACATCTACCCTTACCAATACACCAATGGGTTTTGATCCACATAAACCTCTTTTGGGAAATCCAGATACTCTTGGAAAATCCCCTGGAACTTGCTTGACCTCTTTTGCCTTTGCCTCTGCACTGGACTTAAGACCTGCCACTTGAAACCAAGCCAATGCGGAGGTTGGGTCCAATTCTTCTGATCCTGTTGTTGCCTGTGTTCTTGAAGCCAGTTTTATTGCTGTGAGACAAGACTGCCCTCTCTGGGAGTTGAAGGAGGCATCCCAGAGCTGCTTTTCTATTTCCAGTTCTCCAGCTCGTTTAACAATCCATCTCTTGTATTTTGAAATATCCTCTTCAGAAAATGGAATGAAAGTGGGAAGAATGTTTTTGGAGCGTGGATCAAGAAGGGTGGCACAGGTGTAATCTTTGGATGGGATAATGTCAGTTTTCTGCATTGCATTACAATCCAAGTGAAGGATTAAGCTCTCAACGAAGGCATGCACTTTTGGGTTTTCTTTCACACCTCCGACTGTGAACCTTTCGGACCCCTTCTTTAGCTGCTTCTGTAGCAGATGCAATAATGGGATAGCTTGGCCCATTGTAATGTCTTCCTTGCTAACCTCCCATGTGAAAACCTCAAAAGGGATCAGCATCTGTGCCAGGCATTTGACTAGGCCCCATTTGTCTTCATCCATGGCCATAGCTTTCCCAATTGCATCTCCTCCTAGAATGAACTTAGTCTTTGATCTGCCTGTGCTACTTAAACAGATTTTGCTACATATACTAGGTTGAGGTTCAACATGTTGGCACCCCCGGTATTAGGGCTTCAACTTATACAGTGTTACCACATGGAATAATCCACAACTGCTTCCTGGCTTTAAAAGAATGGCTTGAATGGGTGCAAATTCATCTGCAGGTGATCAGTATGTTGCTGATTGTGTCTTCTTTTTTTTAAAAGCATTGGAAAACAATCTTGATGCAATGCCCCAAACACAGGAATCAGAAATAGCCACCCTCTGTCATTGCCTTGACTATGTCAGTGTCATTGTTTATGGTAAAAAATCCAATTCAGAGACCTCTGGGTTGCAGCCATTTAGACACCTTGCAATTAACTTCTTCTAAGATGTTTACATGCCACCGAACACTCTTAAAAATGTCCTCAGGGACAAGACACACACAAAAGAGATCCAGTATGCAGTGATGCACATGTAATTAGAAGCCTGAAAACTTGTCCACATGTCCTTCGTCAGGTGGATAATGTGAACAACACTTTGCTGCAAATCTTCTCCCAACAACTGCAAAAACTTATCTTACTTAGCGATGGTACAGCAACTGGGGCAAAATCGGTCCAACTTGAAACCTTTCATTTCAGGCAGATAGCTGCCACAAACTCTGAAAAGTCCACTCCTTCCACAAATGAAAAAGGGAGGAGGTGCAGCTCTAACATTATTGCCAACTTTTCATTGTTCAAATGTGTCATTATGTGATTGTGGTCATTGGGGACCTCCTGCCTTAAAATGCCCATAATTGTAGCCTTGATTTTCTTCTTTTTTGGGACTACTGACAAAGGTAAATTTTGAGATGTAGGTGGTGGTAGACTCAATGTGTGTCTTAGTGCAATCACTATATTCCGTGGTGTTGCCATCTGACTGAGTTTTCCTGTGTCATTGTGAGGTCACTGAGGCAGATAATTCTGACTCACTGCTGTTGACTGGCCTTCTTTGCATGAGGATGTCGCCCTCTTCTTCCTCACCTTCACTGTGATTTGACCTGTTGTAGCTGATGTTTCCCAGCTCTCTTTACCTAAACTACAGTTACCATGATCATCAATTTTGTAAAGGCGCTCCTCCCACCAGATTGTATGTACGGAGGTTCAGGTTGCTGCAGATCTCTGCTTGGGCCTTGTAAATATTGCAGCTGGTGGTGCTGCCTGTGCCACATCCTTTAGAGCAGGTTGGATAGTAATGTCAAACTCCTCTGTGCCAGTTTCCACAATGACTGGCTCCTCATCATCATCCTCCTCATCGTCATCCCCTTCCATGATTCGAAGGCTTTCTTGAACTTTTCTTTTCACTTGCCTCTCTTGGCATCTTCTGGACTCTGACAGTGTCCACTCCATATCCCAATCATCTTCATCAGAAGTGGTGCTTGGAGAAGATGGTGTAGTAATAACCTTCCTTTTTCTTGCTGGAGTTCTGGGAGCCATTGATTCTAAAAAAGGAGACTCTTGCTCGGCAGGAAGTTCGACCTCCTGTTCTGCTCTAACTTCGGGAAAATCTACTATTGCTGAATGCAGCTACTGTCTAATTTGCTCTGTTTCCTGAAACAATTGGGTACTACTTTGCGAAAGGGACAAATGCAATTGAATGTTACTGCTTGTCGGCATCGCCATGATTGCAGTGGCTGCCTCACTAACAGACATGGTCTTGGGCTTAGGTTCAGGTAGTGCTGTCGATGCAGGAGTGCTGCTCCTAGGTTCCTCTCTGGAGGCCAGTGTGGCAGGCGCACGTCTTCCCAAAAACAATTGTAGTCAGCACACCACTGGGTCAAAGCTGCCTCTTCTCACTGACCACTTTCTTGGGAACACTTTCTTTGAGGCTACTTGAAAGTTCCCAGATGGCAGTGGCACTAAGCTGCACAAGTGGAAGAGATTTGAGGACTCAACTGTACAGGCCTTCTTGTTGGTCATACTGCAGGTGATGTGACGTCTCTTCTCTTTTGCACCAAAAAACATTTAGTTAGTGAAACGTGGCAATGTTGGAGGTTGAAATAATACAGACAAATGCAATCTTAGTGAAGTTGCTTATTTATGTAATAATACCAATTTAATCTAACATTGTAATTCAAACCACTCGACCACACCATAAAATTTCATTTCAAATCAGGTAGCAAGTCATGCAGAAATAGCTCTTTGCTTTATCTCTATCTGTTTTAAACAAGACATCTGAGATAGTTAGAGAGGTGCACTGGTAAAATGAATAATCTTTAAAAATCCTATGACAGCAAGGTGGTCTATGGGAAACAAAAAAATCTTTAAAAAAAAGTAATTATGCTGCTGATTCGTCCAGAAGGCAATGGAATTATCATACAACAAAAGAAACGAGTGCTGTAGTGTGGCTGGGTGTCTTTGGTAGCTGGATGGATGGATGGAGGAATGGATGTAGATGAGTGGATGGATCTGGGCAGAATGCAGAATTAAATAAAACAAAATAAAAAATGTAACAATAAAAAGAATTAAGAAAAAAATTACAACTAAAAGCAATTCAAGTAAGAAAACAAGAAATAAAAAAGAATATAAATGTAAAAAATTAGAATAAAAAAAAAAGGAAAAAGTGAAATAAAAAATATAGTAAGAAATAGAATACAAAATTAAAATAGAAAATTTTGAATAGAAAAGTGAAATAAAAAAATAAAATATAAACTTAAAATAAACAAATGGTTAATGATGTTGGCATGTAAGCCTACAGCAAAGACACACTGGCTAGATACACAAAATGGCTACCAGCCACATGGTAAAACAACAAGGAGCAAGGAGGCATGGGTAACTAAGAAGAACCTATGCAAGCATATGGCAAAGGCACACAGCCTGGATGCACAAAATGGCTGCAATCACATGGTAAAACAACAACAAGGAGCAAGTAGGCACGGCAAACAAAGTACACATGCAAGCCTATGGAAAAGCGACACTGTCTGAATGCAGAAAATTTCCACGAGCCACATGGTCAAACAACAACTGCGAACAAGGAGACATGGAGAACAAATAACACATGGAAACCTATGACAGAGACACACTAGCTGGAAGAACAACACTGAAGAAAACACCAGCATTAATTCAGCAATGCAAAACAGAAAAATTAACTGAGCTATAAAACTTTCTCAACAACAGTACACATCCTCCTAGGCCATCAAATATTACCACACAACATATACAAGTTTTGCAAAAGAAATGAAATGCAACAAATAGCCAACATTTTTAGATCAATCCAATGCCATCCCTGCCCTAAATTAAGATTTTAAAAACACATATCGCTAAAATATTTATTTCATCCACTGATGACTACTAGTACTGGGCCTACTATCTAGATGGCCCTTTGGAAATCTTGGCCACAAAATAAAATAATGTTGCAAATGTTACAAACATGTAGAAAAGGACAGGTAGTGAGGTGTGCCACAATTTTCCATTACAAAAGATGAAAAACCAATGAAATGCAAAATAAGTAACTGGGCCTGTACTTAAACTCCAGGCCACCCACCACTATAACTTTTTAAAATCAAAGTACAAATACTGGTGCATTGGCAAGCAAACAAACAACTCTCTTGCACAAGAATTTTGGAACTTACAAGTGTGATTTCACAAAAAACAAAGTCCTTAAATCCAAAGGTATATCCAGGAGCCGAAGAGAGTAATCCTTCCACCTGGAAATTCAAGTGAAAAGTAACCAGGATTCTGGACAAAGCACTGGAAGGAGCCTGCTGGACAGTGACAGGGATTTGGAGTCTCTGGGGCACTTCCTTCCTGTTTGAAAATAAAAAGGCTTATCACACTAAAAACAACTTAAAAGGTCAATTGAAGAAGAAAGTCCACTCAAAGCAACTTTTTGACTCGATTTAGATGTAACTAGAGTAGAAAATTGACTGCAGGTGCATTCACACTCGCAAGTGGGACTGTTTTGGCTGCAGTCATGGCAGAAAGCAGCGTGGGTAAACTAAGAGTCTCCTGCATACGGCTGGAAACAGCATATGTGAATGCAAAGTCTTCCATGCACTTGCTAGCAGCCCTAGAGTATTGTGACACTCACGAGAAAGAACCAAAACCCAACCTCGCTCACCCGAACGAGCTCCGCCCTGCCCCGGTTCCTGAATTCGGGAACTCTGTACTACTTTGCGTAGCACAAAGTTCCACAAAGTTCCAGTTCTACGCCTGGGCCTACTTTAAATCCAGCCTCACCAGTGAAAGGTGGAATTTGGGGCTGAACTTAACTGGGGGGCTGCCGAGAGGCTGCACATGCTTGTGCTCTGAATTGGCTGTAACCTGCTACGGTCACCCAGCTGCACAGCTGCTTCTGAAGGGACAGTATGATTGCCATCATCATGTCCTTCAGAATCGCTGGAAGATGGGTAGTCAGATGGACCTCTGCAAAAGTCACTTCCACATTCTGTCCTATCTTCTTCTCCCTCAACTGTTGTCTCAGTATCTGCTGTCTTAGTCTCTGATCCTGCCTCAGAGCTGTCCTCCATACCCCAAGTTAGGGCCTGGGCAGCAGTCACCCACTGGGATGCCATCTCTGCTGACTGGCTAAAACCTTCTCTCTAAAACTCTGTCCCACATAGAAGACAGAGGTATTGGTCTAAATATAAATCACTAGGTCAACCAGTGGGTGTGTGTGTCTGTGAAATGTGTACAACAGTAAATAAACAAAAACTTACCTTTTTGGTGAATCTGCAGGTTCACCAAAGGCACTAAAAAAAGGCAAATTTTGTTTTTCAAGTACAGTAATTTTCATTACTGTATGTTAATCCAACAACAGCCACACACTGCCTTCAGCCGTGTATGATTATGGCTGGCCACAAGGCATGGCCTGTGGCCATGCCCTAAAGACCAACCCCCTATATGCACCCAATCTTGCGCCATGCATAGCCTTTAACTGTGTGTGGCGGGGTTGCTCACAAGGCCTGGCCTGTGACTAGACCTTGCGGCAAACCACCTAGCCCCACGCTGCGCACAGCAAACGTGGCAGTGGCCTGTCTCTCTTGGAGAATGGCTGTGAAAGTATCTGGGTGTGAGAGTGGGTGTATCAGCGCCTTAGTGGGTGCATCAGTATCTGTGTGGGTCTATGAGTGGGTTTAATAGTGTCTCAGTGGGTCGGTGAGTGGGTATGTGAGTGTCTCTTGGGGTCTGTGAGATGGTGCGTTAGGATCTGAGTGGGTCTGTCAGTAGGTTTAATAGTGTCTGAGTGGATCTGTGAGTGGGTATGTGAGTATGTCTGTGGTGAGTGAATATGTGAGTGCATCTGTGAGTGGGTGCCTTAGAGTCTCAGTGAGTCTGTGAGTGGGTGTGTGTGGGTCTGAGTGGGTCTGTGAGTGGGTTCATGAGTGTGTGAGTAGGTCTTTGAGTGGATGCATAAGTTCCACTCCGTTTGCAGGGAGTACACTCCGGGTGCGGAGATTACACTCCCGGTGCAGAGTGGAACCTCTGCCCTCGGGGTGGAGATTCTGCCCTGAGTGTGGAGATTCTGCCCCAAGCGTGGTTGTAAAGATACTACTCATAACCTACTGTTGTGAAAACCAAAAGTTTAAGTTTACCTTTCTGAATTGGGCCTGATATTTTGAACCTTCAATCTACTGACAGTCTAAGACATTTACCATTAGGCCAGAAGTGACCCTGTTCTTCTGTGCCTCAAAATGTAAGTATAATATTCTAACAAAATATTTTGCTAAAGCTTTGAAGTCATTGCATGGAGTGACCAATGCAATAACAATATCTCTCTCTTTCTCTCTTCCATCACAGTATGGGATGGAAGAGAGAGAGAGAGAGACAGTGACAGGACCGTGCGGGGAGCCTCGAACCCCAGAGGTCCTTGCCAGCTCCCTGGGTCCTGCTGGAGCTGGCATTCCTCCCACATTCAGGGAGCTGCTCCAAGTAGCAGTTCCCTGCTGGTGGGAGAAATGTTTTCATCTGTTTTTCTGCACCCATATTTGCATGTAGGGAAACAGGTAAAAATTCAGCTTTCTTCAAATGAGAGCTGTTTGGCAGCTCTCATTTGCAGAAAGCGGAGCATTTGTTCTGACATGGCTGGAGCTGTCAAGGCCTATGTCCCAGGGCTGGGCACCCCAGGACAAGGCAGGAGATCCACAAAAGACCCCTTCAGTCTTTTATTGTAGCCCCAGAGAGGGAGCTGTCCCTGGGGCTTTCGGAGGGGTGCATGGTCACTGGGCACCTGCACAGAATTGTATGTTTGCCCTGGGGAGGTGGCAGTCCCCTGGGGCTGCAGAGGTCAACACCTGCTCCGAACCCTTAATCTTTTTAGCTCCAGGGAGGTGGTAGTCCCTGGTGCTGTGGGGGGATGCACGGCCCCCATGCACACAATTGTATGTTTGTCCCCAGGAGGTGGCAATCCCAGGGGTCTGCAGGGGAGCCACATGGCCCCCACATAAAATGATATCTTTGCCTTGGTGGGGAGGTGGGGGTCCCCAGGGCTAATAGAAGCCCTTGGAAGGGCCAATGCACCCCCTCCTTTTTAAAGCCCCCAATCCCCCTGGACCTGGTCCACACAGGGACAAATAAACAAAAGGGTGGGAGACTGCCATTTTGTTAAAATGTTGGGAAAATCCTCAGATCTGGATCTGCCGATTTTCATAAAATATTTTTTAAAAATGCTTTTTAGTCTTGGTGGGTTCTCTGAGGGACCCCTAGACCAAGGATAGGGGCTCAGGGTGTCCCTACCCTGACCCCTTTTCTTTTCTTTTCCTTTTAACTTTATTTGGGATTACGGTGCAGCAAGGAAACAGATGAAAACTTCACTTTCTGTAAGTGAGAGATGTGTGACAGCTCTCATTTGCAGAAAGTGAAGTGTTTCCTCTGACTTGGCGGGAGCTGTCAAAAGAGACACAGCAAACAGCAATGTCCGGGGGATGGGCACCCCGGGACATAGCAACAGCCGGCCCGAGGGAGTTGCTGTCCCCTGGTCTGTTAATGGTTCCATGAGGGGGGCTGAGTGGCACCTCTCTAAAAAAATAACCCTGTGGATGAGGGTGTCTCCAGGGCTGTTGGGTGGGCTGTGCCCCCCCCCCCCTCATTAAATTGTATATTTGGCCCAGGGAAGTGGAGGTCCCTGGGGCTGGCAGGGGGTGCAGCCTCAGCATACAATTAAGTCATTGCCCAATGGAGGTGGTCGTCCCTGAAGCTGTGGGGGGCCCTCACTTACAATTAAAGAGGTGGTGGTCCGCAGGGCTGCGGGGGCTTCATGGCCCCCTGCAAATAGAATATCTTTGACCCTGGGGAGGTGGCAGTCCTTGGGGCTGTGGGTGTGCCAGGCACCCCCCGCATTTAAAATGTCAATGCCCGCAGGACCTGGCCCACCCACGGGCTTCTTTAAAAAAAGCACAAGAGCCCAAGCTTGTTTCTTTTTTCAAACTTTTACCATGAATTTGTTATGTTGTTGCAAAATCTTGGCAACATTTTTAATAAAAAGTGTTTTTTAGGTCTGGGGCTCCCTCTGGGACCCAAGCACCAGAGCTAAGGGATCAGGGTGATGCTACCCTGACCCCTTGTCTTATTTATTTACTTTTTTCTTGGACTCATCTGAAGCTGAGTCCCCAGATGGCTGCCAACACTTTCTGGTTGATGTTTTGGCAGCCAATCAGAGCTCTGCATTTCCCTGCATGAGCTCCTATTAGTCACAAAGTTGTCGCGTACAGAGATATACAAATTTAGATTTCCTTTAATATCTCAAAAACTAGTGAACTGATTTACACCAAATATCTGAAAGCCTAAACTACGTACCGAAAGCTACCTTTCTGCCAAATTTGGTGAAATTCATCCAAGGTTTTGGGGTATATTCATGTTCAAAACTCCTATGCAAATTAACATGTGAAATACATCTTTTTAGATACTCCCCTTTTCTCTGCCCCCACTAGACAAATCACCTCAAAACTTCCCATGCACAACAAGAATCACAGACACACTTTTTGGAAAACTTTGTGAAGATTCGTCAAACGGTACCAAAGATATAGGCAAGTCGAAAAAACGCTTTTTCTATGGAAATATTTCCCTAACTATAACTACCTAGTGGCGAGTTATCGGGCAATCAGATTTTTCTGTTTTTCAGTGTAAATTGATATATGCAAATTAAATAAAACATGCATTTAGCTCTAAAGAAAGTAGAATTAAATTACATAATAGAAATAATAAGGTGTATCAATGTGTCTCGTGCCAAGTACATGTGTGTCACTGATTGTATAGGAGACAGGTGATGCATTTGTACTAAAAGCAGACTTTAAGGCTTGGGAAATTTATTTTTAATGCCACTTAAGCTAGCACTAAAAGTGCACACTCAGACTCTGTAGTAGTAGGCCTGAGCCATATTTAAAGGAGCACTTGTGAGCATGAGTGAGTAGTGTCAGTATTTGGCTAGATATCTGACTAAATGTATTAGTACATCTATGAGTGTTGCACCACATGTTTAAGTAAATATGGTGAGTACAAGGGAATGTAACTGTTTGTGCAACTGACTTCAATACTGTGTGCATGAATGTATAAGCTGCCCTCAGTGTCTGAATGGCTGCACACATGCTCTATCCTTTTGTTAATAGGTGTAAGAGTTGAAGTATAACTGGGACACTGTGGGGCTGATTTAAGAAAAGTGGTGCTTCACTCAGAGCAGGGCCACTTCCCTTGCACCCCTTAGCACCCCCCCACTGCCACCATGTGCGCACCATATTTAAAATATAGCACACCATTGCGCAGGGTAGGGGGCAATAGTGTCTGAATTCTTGACGCTATTGATGTAGTCTACAGGAGTAGTGCCAAGTTGTTGGTGCTACCCCTGTAGAGTACATAGGGGCCCATTGTATTCAATGGCATGCCCCTTTTTAAAGCCTGCGCTGAGCAGGCATTAAAAGTGCTAATAACAATGGTGCAAGGATATCTCTTAGATTGCTTGCATGATTTTTTCAGATCCCCTAATAAAGGAACCCCCCCCCCTTTCCATACAATCTGCCAGGCACATGTAAAAAGCCACTTTAGTGCTGCCTTAGCTTTAAGAATGACATGATGGTGGTGATAAAGTGGCACTAGGGTCTCTTAAATCAGGCCCTGCATATATAAGCAAGCGTATGAGTCTGCACGTGCACATCTAACACAGTGAAACTTAAAAGGACATGTTTTATCTTTTAGCTACAAAGTACCCTTCTTTATGGTCTACCTACAGCCTAGCTGAGTACTCAACTTTCAGTAGTAAAAAAACAGTTTAAGGATTGACAAGCAGCCTTTCTAATGGCAAGTCGAGCTGACAGTAAAACTGCAGTGCCAGGTTCTGCAGTAGTAGGCCTGAGCCATATTTAAAGGAGTACTTGTGTGCATGTGTGAGTAGGTTGTTTCATTATTTGGCTAGATATCTGACTGAGTGTATCAGCACCTCTATGAGTGTCCCACCAAATGTTTATGTAAATATGGTGACTACGGGGGTATGTAACTGTGTGTGCAACTGACACAAATACTGTTGGAAACATAACTGCTACCGTGGTGTGTGAACAAATGTATACACAGCTCTATCAGTGTCTGACTGGCTGTATCACTTGCTCTATCCTTTTCTTAATAGGTATATGAGTTCCAGTATGGGTAGGACATTCCACAAATAAGTGAACTTAGGAGTCTGCAAGTTCAGGTCTAACTCAGTGACATTTAGAAGGATATGTTTCATCTTTTAACTACAAAGCACCCTGCTTTATGGTCTACCTACAGCCTAGCTTAGTACTCAACTTTCAGTAGTAAAACCACAGTTTCAGGACCGACATGTAGCCTTTCTAATGGCACGTCGAGCTGACAGTAAAACTGCAGTCGTAGGCCTGAGCCATATTTAAAGGAGTACTTATGTGCATGTGTGAGTATGTTGTTTCAGTATTTGGCTAGATATCTGACTGAGTGTATCAGTACCTTTATGAGTGTCCCACCAAGTATTTAAGTAAATATTGTGCATACAGGGGTATGTAACTGTGTGTGCAACTGACACTAATACCGTTGGAAACAGAACTGTTGCCTGGGTTTGTGCATGAATGTATAAACGACTCTCTCAGTGTTTGACTGCCAATGTTACTTGCTCTATCCTTTTGTTAATAAGCATATAATTTGCACTGTGGTCTGGACACTGCATGTAAAAGTGAGCATAGGATACTGCAAGTAATCATCTAACTCAGTGACACTTATAAGGTCATGGGTCATGTTTTAACTAGAAAAAGCCTGCTTATGCCCTATGCCCAGACTAGTATGTGTTGTGTCATTATTTGGCTACATATTTCAATGACTGTATCAGTACCTCTTTGGGTGTCCTAACAGTTGTTTAAGTAAATATGGTGAGCACAGGGGTATGTAACTACATGTGCAACTGGCTCCAATATTGTAGTGAACATAACTGCTATCTGGGTGTATGCATAAATGTATGAGCAGCCCTCTAAGTGTATAAGTGGATGTGTCAGTACCTCTATCCTTCTGTTAATATGCATACTTTGCAATATACATGTCAGAGTTCACAGATATATGGGCATGAGACCCTGCACGGACACATATAACTCAATTAAAACGAAAAGTACATGTTGCACCTCTAACTAACAAAGTACCGTGCTGTATGGACTACCTATAGCCTACCTAAGGGTGGACTTGTGTGTTAAAAGGGAACTGTAATTGTTCTTTGCTGATTTTTCCTACCTTCCCTTGTTCTTACCACATAGCTATTAATGTTATTCCTTTTTACTTGTTAAAAACATCCTACTCACTTTCATTCATCCTATTTACAATTATTCCTGTAGCAACACATTTTAAATTAAAATACATTTTACTACACATACCTGTTAATGGTGTTTGCTGGTCTCTCTATTTGTTTCTGAGTATCAGTTAGAATGCATTCTCACTGAAAATGCACAAAGACCAAGCAGAAAAATGTTACACCACTCTTATGCAAGGCAACCGTTAGTGCCCATCTTTTCAACTTTGCTTTCAAGGTTAATCAATCACAAAGTGAATCAGAACCTCTCTTTCAAATATAAATGTTCTTACACATCTTCTGACTAGATCTCATAGTTAACCCTTTCCAACACTCCTCAAAAGATAGCCCAATTCGATACCAGTTTTTTCAAGTTCCTCAGATCCATCTTTGGTGCTCAGCGTAACCCCCCCATGTAAATCGACAGCAGATGATTTTTTCTATGTATTGTAAAATAATGCAATATGCATTCCTCTTTCAATAAATAAATGTATTCACACCTAAACACACTTTTGACAATTGCCGAGATCCGCGGATCAACATGCAGAATTTACACCAGAGGCCGCGCTGAGCCCTGCGGATGGATCCGTGGATCTTGAATACTGTCAAAAATGGTTTCTATGCATTTCCAGTGCATTATCTACGGCTGTTTCACATTTATATCAGCACTATGGCGTCAGGGAACCTCTACCCTGTCCCCATTGTGTACATTGTCCCCCATATTTCAGCCCCAGTACTGGTTTTTCAATGAACCAAAATGGTGGCAGCAACATCTCTGTCAGGTTGCAGCCAGCCAATCAGATTCTTGCTTTGGTGAGTGGATCCCCAGATCGACCCGCAGTGGAGCCTCATCACTAGATATCTATAATTTTTGTCATTTAAGATCTCACCAAGAACACCAAATCACAAAAAGCACGCTTTCCGGACAAAGAGCTAGCTTTCTGCCAAATTTGGTGTAATTTCGTCCAGCAGCTCAGGCTGTAGTCGTGTTCGAAATCCCTAAAGGAAAATGAATGGGGACCCCCTTGTTTTATTGGCCCCTGCCTGATGGATAACCTTGAAACTTTCAAGACAGCAGCTGAACTGCCTATTTTATCAGTTTTGAAAATTTTGCAAAGATTGATGAAGTGGCGCCAAATTTTTTGAATAACGAAAAAACAATCTTTCTACGTAAACAAATGATAACTACCCCATTTCAGCCAACATGTCTTCCTGAAAGTACAGCATTTCTATTTGTACTCCGAGTGAGCATCATTCTTGTCAAATTGGTTTGCAGTTTGGTGTACCTACAGTTGGTGAGCCCGTTCGACATTGGCGCTCTACCCCTCATCAGCCCCCAGGACTTTACAAGCTGATATATAATACTGATATACATATATATATATATATATATATACATATATATATATATATATATATATATATATATAGATAGATATATAGATAGATAGATATATTTCCATATATATATATATATATATATATATATATATATATATATATACTTACTGAAAAAAACAAAGGTTTCAGAGACGTTATAGTTAGGTTCTGAATTTAGTCGAACAAAACCATAGAAATTCAGCAGTTGTAGTTAGAGTAACTAAAACTTGCATCCTAAGCTAACTATAACTCGCATTCTCACCGTACACAGTAGTCTCATCAATAAGTTTATTGCAGATGCTGCTTTGAGAGTATAAAAGATGGCAAAGAATGTGTCATCAATGATATATTATGTGGAGTAATTAGCTGTGCATGGCGAAGGTGCGAGTTTTAGATAACTTAGGGTGCGAGTTTTAGTTACTCGAAAGAACTCAAACTATAACTGCTAAATTTCTATGGTTTTGCACGAGTAAATTCAGAACCTAACTAGAACATCCCTGTAAACTTTGTTTTTTCAGTGAATGTCAATGTTGTTTTTAATGTATAGTATTTTTAATTGCCATACGTGAATAAAACTACCACGGTGCAGGTCCTTCGGCCGTGCTTTGCAGCCACCGAACCTTGCACCATGCACTGCCTTTGCCAGTGCGCAGTAGAGGTTGCCTGCAAGGGCTGGCCTGCAGCCAGTCCCTGCGGTCAACCCCCCTAACCACCCACCCCAATGATGTGCACGGCCCTTTTCACATGCATGGCAGAAGTTAGCCATGGCCTCTGTGGGTGTGCAAATAGGTGTGAGAGACTGTATCTGGGAGTAAGAGTGGCTGCCAGAGTGTCTGCCTGGGTGTGTCAGTATGTGTGCATCACTGAGTCATTAGTGCATTATTTAAGCAGTGCCTTAGCGGGGAGCAAGTTATTATTAGCTTAGGTAACTCTAACTGCTGAATTTCTCTGGTTTTGTGGAAGTAAATTCAGAACCTAACTACAACGTCCTGGTAACCTTTGAATTTCTTCAGTGAATTTTTGTTTATTGAAATTTTATTACCAAACTAGTGTATAACGTCCCTGTAACCTTTGTTTTTATCAGTGAATTTCTATGTTTTTTTAACATATAGGGGGTCATTACAACCCTGGCGGACGGTGCAAAAGCGGCAGTAAGACCGGCAACAGGTTGGCGGTCTTTTTTTCAGTGTTATGACCATGGCGGTTACCGCCATGGTCATCCGCCGCTTCTCCATTCCGCCCGCTGGGCTGGAGACCTGGGTCTCCAGCCTGGCGGCCGTCACAATACTGCCGCCGGTGTTTTGACCCGGCTTACCGCCGTGGTTTTCCAGCGTTAGGAACCGCCATGAAATCCATGGCAGTAAGCACTATCAGTGCCAGGGAATTCCTTCCCTGGCACTGATAGGGGTCTCCCCCACCCCCCACCCCCACCCGACTCTCTCCCCTACACCCCCCACAACCCCTGCCACCCCCCAAAGGTGGCAGGGCCCCCCTCCCCACCCCGACCCACAACATCACAGAACTCACATGACACGCACGCAGGCACCACCAGCACACACACGCACACACACCGACATACATGCCTACATCCACACACACAGTCAGACACGCACACCCATGTACAGACATACACGCACACATCCATACAGACACACATACAGACATACCCGCACTCATTCCCAAAACACGCAACACCCCCGCAAGCATACACCCACTCACACACCCCCTCTACATACACAGACGCACACCCCCATGCACCCACACAACACACTACACCCTCCTACCCCCCTCCCCTAACGGACGATCGACTTACCTGTTCCGTCGATCCTCCGGGATGGGACTTGAGTCATGGGGGCTGCTCCGCCGACACCACACCGCCAACAGAACACCGCTGCGCCGAATCACAGGATGTGATTCGGGGGAGGTGTTCTGTTGACGTGGCGGTGGAGGTGGAGCAACCTCCACTTCCCCGCTGCCCGCCAGTATGGCTGTTGGCGGCTCTCCGTCGGAAAAAGGATGGAGAGCAGCCAACAGTCATAATACGCCGAGCGGTAAACCGCCACTACTGCCGGTCTTCCAGACAGCGGTCCCTCGGCGGTCTTGTTAAAAGACCGCCGAGGTTGTAATGACCCCCATAGTAATTTTCATTACTATACTATACATTAATCCAACCACTACCGTGCGCAGCCAAAGGCAGTTGGCCGCAGCCTTTCTCTCTGAGTGTGAGAATAGATACAAGAGGGTGTATCCGGGGTCAGAGTAGCTGTGACAATCTCTGTCTGGGTGTGAGAGTGCATGCATCAGTGTCTCAGTGGGTGCTTAGGGGCTGAGTGGGTCTGTGAGTAGGTGCTTGAGGCTCTTAGTGGTTTGTAAGTAGGTGTATGTGTGTCTCAGTGAGTCTGTGTGTGGGTGCATCAGTGTCTCACTGGGGCTGTGAATGGGTGCATCAGTGTCTGTGTGGGTCTGTGAGTGAATGTGTCAGTGTCTGTGTGGGTCTGGTAATGGGTGTCTAAGGGTCTGAGTGTTCTTTTGAGTAGGTGCAACATTGTCTGAGTGGGTGATATACAAGTGGGTCTGTGAGGGTCTGAATGGGTCTGTGAGTGGGTGCATGAGAGTCTGAGTGGGTCTGTGAGTGGATGTGTCAGTGTCTGTGTAGGTTTGTGACTAGGTGCATGAGAGTCTGAGTGGAATTGTGAGTGGATGCATGAGGGCCTCAATGAGTCTGCGAGTGGGTGTGTGAGGGACTGTGTAGGTTTGTGAGTGAGTGCATCAGTGTTGAATGGGTCTGTGAGTGGATGTGTCACTGTCTGAGCGGGTCTGTGAGTGGGTGTGTGATGTTTCAGTCAGTTTGTAAGTAGGTATGTGAGGCTCTGAGTGGTCTGTGAGTGGGTATATGAGTGTATCTGTGGGTCTATGTGTGGGTGCATCAGTGTCTTACTGGGTCTGTGAATTGGTGCATTAGTGTCTCAGTTGGTCTGTGAGTGGATGTGTGAGGCTTTCAGAGGATCCATGAGTGGGTCCCCGAGGATCTGATTGGTCTGTGAGTAGGTGAGTGGGTCTGTATGTGGGTACATCACTGGGTGTGTGAATGGCTGCATCAGTGTCTCAGTAGGTCCATGAGGGTCTAAGTGAGTGCATAAGAGTCTGAGTGGATGTGTGAGTGGGTGCACGAGTGTCTGAGTGCACATATAAGTGAATGAATTAGTGTATGACTGAGTCTGTTGTTCCTCTTCCAATTTTTTTCATATTTGTGAATGTTTTGCAAAAATGCAAATTTTTGCAAATATCACTCACGGCAACGCAAAATTATTTTGAACTCATAATTTGCCCCTAAAAGACAACTATATAACATCCCTGTGGTCAGGGTACCGCCACCCTGACCCCTTATGCCACTTTAAATTTTGATTTTCACCCTTGGGGACCGTATCCCATGAATCAAAATGGCGGCAGCAACTTTCTAGTCAGGTTATGGTCAGACAATTACAAAGCTTCTTTTCGCATGTGCATTCGTGAAAATTCGCAAATTATTTGTAAGCTCAGATATACAAATTTTAATTTTAATATCTCAAAAACTACTAAACAGATTTACACAAATTATGCGAAGGCATAATCTACAGACCTGAAAGCTACCTTTCTGCCAAAATTTGGTGTAATTCCATCCAGGGGTTTGGGCTGTAGTCGTATCTAAATGTCCTCTGCCAATTAACATGGGAAACACAACTTTTTTTATCAGCCCCCACTTGTTTGTTCACCCCCCAAATTTCCATGCACAGCAAGAATTACCAGGGTACTTTTTGTGGAAAGTTTCATTGAGTTTTGTCAAACAGTGCCAAAGATATAGGCAAGTAAAAAAACGCTTTTTCTATGGAAACTAGGTTCTAAGTATAACTACCTACTGGTCGACCTCCAGTAGCTATTTTATATATATATATATATATATATATATATATATATATATATATATATATATATATATACACATATATATATATTTATATACATTCACACACACACACACACACCTCAGGAGTGCACATCTTCATGATGTGAAGGAGTGGTTTGAAAATTGGCGGGTGCCTCACCTCCATGCACACCATGGTCACAATGGGCCTATCAAGAGGAGGATTGCGACTTTGTTTATGGGTTTTGAAGGAGGAATCCATGGGAGTCTAGATATCAGGAGAGAATCTCTGTGCCACCCCTGAGGAGTTTATGGAGCTGCTGCCACTTTGGTTTGAGGTATTCTAGTGGAGTAGTAGTCTGTGTGTCAGTTGGGTGTACTTCTACTCCGTCAGTGGGAGTTTTCTATCTGCAACAAGAGAGCTGAACGTAGTTTGCTGACGAGAGTCAAGCTAATGTAACGGATAATTTGTCTGCATCTTTTAGTACTCAACAATACTACAAATTAGAGAAACTGTTGAGAAGAGAGATATCCAAATGGTGGGAAGCAGCCAACTGTGACTGAGAACCTAGAAGCCTAAGAACTCTCATTGTACCCTCATATGAGAATCCAGACCCAGAGTTGCTCAAGGAGTGTGTAGAGAACTTATGCAAATGTTCCAACAAAATTATGAAAACTTTGATATAATTTTCTTGGCAAGAAAGGGAGAAAAATCTAAAGGAAGTTGAACAAATAAAACTAATGAAGAAGGAAACAAGAGCGGTCTTCAGTAAGAAGACCAATTACGTTCTCAAAAGACTTAGTAAACATGAAATACAGATGAAAAAACAGAGGTAGTTCCTGAGAGACCAAAGAGACTATCAGGAAGGAAGAGTTTTAACTTTCAGTATGAAATACAACAATCTTAAAAGACAATGGAAAACAACACACAACCTGCCACCCTAGAGGGTAACAAGTTCTCTGAAGCGGATGGTCCAGCCACTGATTGCAGCTAAAGTGATGTCTCAGAAAGAAGTTCTAACTTACAACAAGATAGTGTTTCATCAAGGCCAGCAAATGTTTGGGAGGAACTATGCAGGCTACTACAGGAGAAGAATTTGCAGATTTGGAAGAAGTACAGAAGGAAGGAATAGGGAAGGCGAAGAGGAAGAGGAAGCCACGGACAAGGAAGAGGCAGAGGAACAAAAAGACCAGAAGAGGAGGCTGGAAGCAGAACCCCAACAACCCCCATGTGAATGATGATGAGGGGCCAGAATTCAGGACAATGAATAATGTGGTAAATGTATCTACTTGCATTCTGACTCTGACTGAGATTAAGGTCCTGAATTGGGCCTTTCCATTTGTCCACTTAATAATTTTGATTTTGTCTAGAGCATGGTGGATCTTTTTCACTTTACCAGGAAATTGAAACTTCATAAATAGCAAGCCTTAAAAAACTATAAATCCCACTGTGTTGCTAGTAATGCTTTAAAGAATAGCAACCGTAGTTTTGGGGCTATGGATGTATTAGAGACCGTAGTAGAGCTAGAATCCATCAGGCCAAGGAGTGGGGAGGCACTTTCAGAAGTTAGTCTCTGGGGGTGTGGACCTGAATTATAATGAACCCAGTGGTTCTGAACCTGAGTCCCTATTTAACCCCACTCTACATCATTGTGCCATTGATATATTTGAAGTCCTTGTGATTCATGACTTGAAGTTACTGGTGCAAATGGCAACATGACAATTTAAGTAAGGAAGACAAATTGGCAGTCAGAGATCTTAGGGAGAACCACATTAATTGGATAAGGGTGGTAATGTTGTGGTACTTCCCACCTCTGCTTATCAAAATGAAGATTATAATCAATTGAATAATGTGGACTGCTATGCTCGGGTGTCAAGGGATGACAGTGATGTGGCTAAAATGCTCAAAATTATGACATGATGTGTGATTGGAAAAATCATGGTGTGGTGGAATGGGAGGAATACATTTTTCTGCTCAACAATTGTCCTAAAATTCCCATAATGTATTTAACTTGAAAGATCCACAAAGACCCTTTGAGACCACCGTGCAGACCGATAGTATCTTCAAGGGAACCCCTTTTAGAGAATACATCGGGATACATTGATTTTTATAGTAGATTTTTGTGACCTCTCTTCCCCTTACATTAAGGACAGTAAAGACTTCCTTATAAGGATCTATGACATCCCTTGGGAGGATGATTATCTACTGATTATACTTGATGTAAACAGTTTATACAGCAGCAAAAAACACGAGGATGGGATCACACTCTGCAGGCACTTCCTCTGTGCTTGCTTCTTGTTTTTCCCTATCATACAGAACTGATCTTGATGAGGAGTAGGTTCTGTCTCGAGAACAACTTTTTCTGGTTTGAAAACCAAATGTTTAGACAAGTTCAAGATACAGTGATGGGCACATGTTTTGCTCCCAGATATGCCAACCTCTTTATGGGGTGGTGGGACCAACATGTGGCCTTATCCATGGATGAATTTAACATGCTTGTCATTCTATGGATAAGGTATATGTCACAATCTACTCTTCACTTATTGTCTTTGTCAGCTGGAACTAAAGTGCAACCTTGATTCTTGCAGGTCCTGCTCTGGCCAAGGTAGGGGCAACCCTTTCCGGTAGCCACAAGGCTGCTGAAAATGGTACGTCACAACAGTCTGTGCCCTCCAGAAGGAGTTGCGGAGGAAAAACCACTAAGGGAAAAAACCTCTATGACAGGAACTCCCTGGAACACAAGAAAAAAGGACACGTGAAAAATCTGAATTCCAACGGCAAGAAAAACTAACTGGAAAAAGCTGGAAAAAACAGGAACAGTAACTGGAATCGGCGAAAAACCGCCCGGAGCATGATCACCACAAAAGGAAATGTTGCAGTGCAAGGAGAACAAGAATCTAACCTCTTATATACCCCTTAGCAGGAAGTGACACGCAGGAAGAAGAAAGAATGCCTTTTTGGATTGAGAAGAAGACTATAGAACAGGGTAGAGAAACCCGCCATATTCGAAAGGGAACCAGATGCATGCAAGGAAAAGGCAAGAAGAAAGGGCATGCTGGGAAGAAGAAAATAAAGCCCCACTAGGGAAAAGCAAGAAAAGAAAGAAAAAAGGGAAGAAAAAAGAGCCCTAGAACAGGGTACCAGGTAAGTCAAGGGTAGGGGGACACACAGACACCACGCAGCAAAAACCCACGCTGCACATTGAACACTGCAAGGCCCGACGCCCAACCCTGGACCTCTGACCCTGCCGTGGGCATCAATGCATGTTGTGGCTGAAAAAAGGGGTTGCGGTGAGTCCTGCGGCCGGGAAATCAGACCGCGGCTCCCACCGCGGCCCAAACCAAGTCCTCTGCTAGGGCCGCAGGAGAGGCATTGTAATAAATTGATGACCTGTTCCTTATCTGGAAGAGGAACAAAGGTCAGGCATCACAATTTATTACCAAATTGAACAACAATAGTGTCAACATGAAGTTTGCAGGTACTATTAGTGAGGTTATTGTGGAATTTCTGCACCTCAAAGTTGACGTATCACATGGACGATTTATCACCAAACTCTTCAGAAAAAGCATAGCAGTGAATACCCTTTTACAGGCACACAGCAGCCAATCTATCAATTTGACTACTAACGTCCACTGTGGAGAGTTCCTAAGGGTATGAAGAACCTGTAGTTCAGCGGCCAATTTTCAGAATTAATGCAGGAACGTGATAACTTGTTTTGAGTAGAGGTGTTATAACAGCAAAGCTTTGCCCTCCAATCCTACTGAAGCCCTTAAGGTTGATAGAGTAAGCTGGAATCTATAGAGGGAAGTGCCCTCAGGTTTATTACTATATTTAATAGACAAGCGGGTGCTGTAAGATGCATCCTTAAACAACATTAGGACATCCTTTCCACCTAGGTTACTCTAACCAATACCATCAAGGAGAACCCTAATATAACTTTTAGGAGAGGTATAAATTGGAGGTTAGACTTAGCAGGAAGAGGTGGTCTCCAGAAAAAGTGTATATTCTGTTGGTATTAAAGGTTTTTACATATGTACACAGTATAAAGGATGCAAAACTAGTCAGTATGTGAAGACATATTCTTCCCCCCTTCTGGACATAGATAAATACATTGACAAATTCCTCAATTGTAACTCAGATTTCTGTGTCTATGTCTTAGTATGCCCTTGTGAGGAGATGTATGTGGGAAGCACTATTCACCAAGTCAAGAAATGTGTGTGGAAACATAAGCTGGCTATTTAGAACTTTGACAGTCAATATTCAGAGGCTCATAATTTTGTTAGGTTTCATTACAGCAAAAATGCCCTGTTAAGGTTTTTTGCCCTAGATAGGGTGCCTGCCTTCCCTAGAGGTGGCAATTGTCTATTGAATCTGGGAAGATTGGAGCCCAAGTATATTCTTGAACTAGATACTAAGGCCCGTATTTATACTCCGTTTGCGCCGAATTAGCGTCGTTTTTTTCGACGCAAATTCGGCGCAAAACTAACGCCATATTTATACTTTGGCGTTAGACGCGTCTAGCGCCAAAGTATTGGCAAATAGCGTCATTTTTTTTGCGTGAACGCCTTCCTTGCGTTAATGAGATGCAAGGAAGGCGTTCCCGTCTAAAAAAATGACGGCGATGCAAATGCGTCGTATTTATACTCCCGGGCAAAAATCACGCCCGGGAGTTGGCGGGTCAAAAAACCCTGCATTTGCGCCACTATTTAACGCCTGGGTCAGGGTAGGCGTTAAGGGGCCTGTGGGCTCAATATGAGCCCACAGGTGCCCTCTCCTGCCCCCAGGGACCCCCCCTGCCACCCCTGCCCACCCCAGGAGGACACCCAAGGATGGAGGGACCCACCCCAGGGACATTCAGGTAAGTTCAGGTAAGTAT
The DNA here is from genome assembly GCF_031143425.1 of Pleurodeles waltl. NCBI lineage: Eukaryota > Metazoa > Chordata > Amphibia > Caudata > Salamandridae > Pleurodeles > Pleurodeles waltl. The sequence goes on from NC_090439.1 coordinate 690,815,040, forward strand.
AATTTTTCATATTTTTTAAAAAAATTTGGTGGCATAGGGGGGCCTTATTTGTGCCCCCCTACATGCCACTATGCCCAATGACCATGCCCAGGGGACATAAGTCCCCTGGGCATGGCCATTGGGCAAGGGGGCATGACTCCTGTCTTTACTAAGACAGGAGTCATGAAATGGCGTCTGGGCGTCGTAAAAAAATGGCGCAAATCGGGTTGAGGCGATTTTTTTGCCTCAACCTGACTTGCCCCATTTTAAGACGCCCTAACGTCATTTTTTCCCAACGCCGGCGCTGCCTGGTCTACGTGGTTTTTTTCCACGCAAACCAGGCAGCGCCGGTCTGCTTGCGCCGGCTAACGCCATTCCATAAATACGGCGCCCGCATGGCGCTTCAGAATGGCGTTAGACGGCGCTAAATTTTTTGACGCTAAACTGCGTTAGCGCAGTTTAGCGTCAAAAAGTATAAATATGGGCCTAAAAGTCCATGGGGTCTTAACACAGAGTAGGAACTGGCAGTGTTTCTGGGAGACTGAATCAGTACAGTTTATAAGTCTCTGTGCAAACACTTTGTAGTGTTGTGCTCACGACTTTGTGCTCGTGGCTCGCGTGTCTCGCACTGGACAATGCGCACGAGGCGATGCGAGTCGAGTGGACGGTTGATGGAGGCGGTGGCTGCGCGACACATGAAATCGTGGCGGTCTGAATATTGAATAAAGAAAATATTTACCACTTCACACAAAGTCGTCATTTACTACAAGAAACCTGGCAACGAGCGTTCAGACCACTGCGTCAGACCCGTTTTCCTCGTCCTGGTTATCAGTAAGTCCAGCTGATTTCTGGAAATGTCAACCAAGGCTCCTGATTGATTACTTACTTTTGTTTTCTGCTGTTTTGTTCAAGAACGTGAAGCTAGTTATACTGGATATTAATCCAACATTGCCATCTTGTGGAAAATAAGGTACTGCACCCTATTTTAATTGGAATATAACTTTGGAAGCCTATTTATATTTCCTGGCTGCTTAAACTGTACAGAAGTACTAATGCTTGTTGCGCATGATCTCTTATGGACCGTATTTAGGTACAGACTCTAGATCATCTACATGTTCAGGTCTATATTATGTACAGCATGAGATTAGCACGGTAAAGGAAGATAAAGTAGTATAAATTGTGTACTGTGAGGTTCAATAGCCTTCTTTATCTTCAGCAGTGCAAACTCAGTGACAGTACAGTGTGTAACTTTTATTGTGCTTCCCATTAGCACTTGAACTCCGGATCAATATGCAGTCTGTGAATCCGCCACCACCTTTTCTGGAGACACCTGGCAATCCACCTATTGTCTTGAAAAATTGGTCTGGTGCATTTGAAATGTACCTAGGAGCAATTGATGCATCACGTTTCCGTCCTAAAAGAAAAAAAAAATATTTTACTGCATTCCCTAGGATTTGAAGAGAGATCCGTTTTTAAGCATCTTCCTGCTTTGGTTTTGGATGAAGGAGAAGAGATTCATGAGTATACTGAAATGGTAAAAAAGTTAGAACTGAGGTTTGACATACAACCCAGTTTAGTTGTTATCAGACACAGGTTTTTCAAAAGAGAACAAAATCCTGGTGAAGATGTGGATACTTTTGTGTCAGCGTTGAGGAAGCTTGCAGTCAACTGTCAATTTCAGGTGTTCAGTGACTGGTTGGTCAGGGACCAATTTATTGCAAAATGCACAGATAAAACTATCCAGCAAAAAGCTTCTCTCTATGAGTAATCCGTCATTTGATGAGACATTACGACTGGCAAAGAGCCAAAGAGAGATTGTTGGTGAAGGAACTGGAATCCAGAACAACAGAAAATACAGGATTGGTGAAATCTCAAGATTAAAAAATGCTAAAATTAACTAAGGCTTCTTCAAAACCATTTTTTTTTTAGCAAAACAATATTTGTTTTCAGTGTGGTAATCCTAACCATTTTAAGTGTGGGAGAAGCTGTCGTGCTAGGAATGCCATATGCAGGAAGTGCAACAAAATGGGACACTTTGCCAAGGTATGTCAGAGTGGCACAATAATTGCTGGTTTTCAACAGAGTTCAGAGAGGTACACAAATAGTTCAGGGGTAGCCAACATCACAGAGCTAGTTGATAGTGATATAGACAGAATCCAAGAAGAGTTCAGGGGCATGGTAATGATTGTTACAGAAGATCAGATAATGACTGGTGATCCTACAATGTGTGTGGATCCTTATGTTGAAATTGGTGTTGGTGACAAAGTTGTGAAACATTTAAACGACTCTGGTACTCGGATCACAATGATTACTCAAGAACTATGCAAAGAGACTTGGGAGACAGATCTCTCTGTGCGCCTGACAGAGCACCTGTGTCCTATGAAGGGAGAAAGATTGAATTGGCAGGGTATTTCGAGGATGTACTTGAATTTAAGGGAAGGAAAATCTTTGGCAAGGTTTATGTAGTGATAAAAGGGTTAAACATATCGGGTTGGTTTCATCAGGGTTTGTTTCAAATGGTCTTGAGGCCAGGCACTAAGGAACAAGTATCTGTTGTAGAATGAAACGATTACGGAGCCAGTTTGAGAAAGGATTTTCCGTTGGTGTTTGCGGGAAAATTGGGTACCATTGAAGGGTTTACTCATGTAATAAAGGTCAAGGAGGGAGCCATACCAGTCAAAAATAAATTCAGGAGTGTACCATTCAATGTGAGGAACAAACTGGAAAAATAATTGAAGGATTTTTGTATGAAGGGTATCATTGAACCTATAGAATCCTCTTTATTGTTGTCCCCCTTGGTTGTTGCCAGGAAGAAAAATTGCGATTTGAGAATTTGTGTTGATCTTCACAGTTTGAATAAACATATTTGGGTAGATTTGCATCCCTAACCCAAAATTACGGAGATGCTGGCTACTATTGATGAATCAAAATGTTTTTCCAAATTGGATCTAGCTATGGCGTACCATCAGATTGTTTTAGATCCAGCTTCACGACATCTTATGCCATTTGTTTCACCCTTAGGCACATTTCAATATTGCAGGATGCCTTTTGGATTAGCTTCAGGAGCAGTTGTTTTTCAACAGGGTATGTCTCAGATGTTAAAAGACATTAAAGGGTAGCTGTGTTTCAAGATGATGTTTTGATCCATGCATCATCCAAAGAGGAACATGATCACATTGTGAGAAGAGTGTTAAAGATCATGCAGGAAAGAAGAGTGGTTCTTAGAAGTGAGAAATGCTAATTTTTTAAAAATAGAGTTGAATATTTAGGGCATGTTGTGTCTGAACAAGGGATTGAACCCAAACCAGGGTTAGTCAAGGCAATTATGGATGCATCTCAACTGGTTTGAAGTCTTTAATTGGTTTTTGTGAATTTTATTCAGACTTCATGAGTGATTGCGCTGCTAAAAACTAAATCTTTGACAAATTTGTTAAAGAAAAACGTTGTTTTTAATCGGAGTAAGGACTGTCAGGAGGCTTTTGAATGGGTCAAGCCGCAATTGTTTGGACCTAGGATTTTGAAACCTTTTGATCCAGATATTCAGTGTACTATAACTGTGGACGCTAGCAGTTTTGGTGTGGGTCAAGCGAAAGAAGGTGTGGAAAATACTTTGGGTTATGCATCAAGGGTTTTGAGAGGGTCTGATTTCAATTTTTCTGTTATTGAAAAAGAATTGTTGGCGTGTTGGTGGGCTATAAGGGAGTTTCATCCATATGTGTGGGGAAACAAGTTTGTGCTGTGCACAGATCATAGTCTCCTTGTTTCTATTTTGACTGGAGAAAAAATCTGAGAATTTACACCTCATATCTCTAGATTGGTCACAAAAGTATTACAATATAACTTTGAAGTCCGTTATGTTCCAGGTAACAAGAATGTCAGAGCAGATTTTTTTTATCTAGATTCCCGACATTTGACGAAGCCAGTGTTGGTGAGGATGAATAGGAGGATGATGTTGACAACTGTTTCATAGCAGCTGTTGATTTAAAAGATGTGTGCGATAAGTGAAAGTGAGTGGAAGAGGGAATTGGCAAAGGATTTGGTGTTGGCTCAGGTTAAGAAATTTGTAAAAGAAGGGTGGCCCAGAGAGAGGAATATTCCGATTCAGTTCCAAACTTTCGTCAAAGTATCAAGTGGAATGTCCGTTGAAGACAACATTTTGGTGAGGGGTGAGAAGTTTGTTCCCCCGGAGAGCCTGAGAAAAAGAATAGTTGCTGCTGTGCATGAGGGTCATTTAGGTAGGACACTCACTAAGCGGAGGTTACGTGAAACGTTTTGGTGGCCTGGAATGGATCAATGTGTTGATGCTTGTGTGGAGGAATGTGTAATATGCAACAGTTGTGAAAAAGGGTTCAAAGTGAGGACCCCACCGTTGCAACCTATTGAGTTACCCTCTAGACCTTGGGAAAAGATGGGAATAGATCTTATTGGTCCTTTCAACGCCTTACCAGTTTCATTGAGGTTTGCTGTAGTCTTGATTGACTACTACTCTAAGTGGCCTGAAATCAAATTTATAAGTGATCCCTCATCAAAGAATGTTACTGAATTCTTGAGAGACGTATTTCTATGTGAGGAGTTCCCTTCGGCTATTGTCTCTGACAGTGGTGTGCAATTTGTTAGTTATGAATTCGAATAATTTTTACTAGAAGGAGATGTCAAACATGTAAAAAGTTCCCTATATCATCCTCAAACTAATGGCCTTGTAGAATTCATGAATCGTGGGTTGGGAAATTGTGTGCAATGGGTCATTGCCAACAAGTCAAATGTTCAAGTTTCATTACAGACTATGCTGTGGTTTTATCGCACAACACCCCGTTCATCAACAGGACTTTCTCCTTTTGAATTGTTGCGTGGAAGGAAACCATCTTCTAAGATCTGTCCTGGTTGGATGTCCAAGTGGGTTAAACAAAGTGATTGGAGTGGGATTGATGATGTGGTCAGGAATAATGTCCAGATGGCACAGATGAAACAAAAGGAATACTTTGATTTATCAAAGAAAGTCTATCCCCATCAGTTTAAGGTAGGGGATCAAATTAGAATTAAATTACCTGTTCACAGGAAGAAAGGAGAAAAGAAGTTTTCAGAACCAGTAGTAATTGACAAAATTTGTGATAATGCTGTCAGAGTCAATTTGCGAAATTTGTGGAATGTTAACAAGGTGGTCAAGGTCAAGGATATGCCTAACAAAATGTGTGAGTCTGATCAATCTATTGATCTTGATCGTTATGTACACAGAAGTGACAGACAAAGGGTAAAACCTTTGAGATACCGTTAATCTTGTGATTTCATACACTGCTGAAATGCATTAGTTATGTTTTACCTTTGTGTTATATTATCCTTCAATGTTCTGTATTTTTTTGTTTTTTGTTTTTTTATTTATTCATTGTTGTTATTGTTCTCTTGTAGTTTGCTTGCTTGATGAGTATTGCGCAGTGATTGTAAAAAAAAAAAAAATGTTTGCTATTTTTGTAAGGGAAGAGGATAACATAGTGTTGTGCTCACGACTTTGTGCTCGCGGCCCGCGCGTCTTGCACTGGACAGCGCGTTTGAGGCGACGTGAGTCCAGAGGACGTTAGATGGAGGCGGTGGCTGTGCGACATGTGAAATCAGGGTGGTCTGAATATTGAATAAAGAAAATACTTACCACTTCACACAAAGTCGTCATTTGCTACACACTTTCATTATGATGTGAAGTGTCTGACTTCTCCCTCCCTTTTTATTCTTCCCCTTCTATTTTAGTCTATACTTTTTTGCTATGGTTCACATACTTTTTGATATAAGAATTTTATGTGACATGGTGGTAGTATAGAATTTTCCCTCTTCATTGTAATATTTTTATCCATTTTTAATTAAGTTTCTCATGTTTTAAGTATTTACACAGGGTGTGGGGCCACGAGGTGATACAGCAACACACCTGGATGCATCCTACTTGAGTGTGAATTTTGGGGTATAGTCCCCTTCCTGCTTACTGCCTCAATTTCTGATGAGATAAGAAAGATTTATTTGAATATTGTTATCATCTAGATTAGTGTGATAATTAGTGTTCTTATATCATGCTTCTTCAGTCTGTATTTGCTCCTGCAATAAGTTTGAAATGAAATTCTTTATATTTCTTGTGGGAAAACTGAGCAGATTTCAGAACCCCCCCTCCCACTTTTGCCCCCATTTTTCACTTATACTGCTGTTTTTCTGACTGTGATGGTGTCCTAGGCACTACCAAAAAGTCCCAGGGCCCATGTTCTGATTGAAATGGTATATGCAAATTAGGTTAAATTGAATTGACTGTACCAACCTATCTATAAGTCCCTAGTATATGGTAGGGCATGTAGGTTTAGGGGACTCCACCCATAGGTACACTGCTGTGGTGCCCAGTGTCATTGTAAAAGCAGGCATGCCTTGCTGGCATCTTTTATGTTAAAGGTAACCCCAAATTTGACTTTGGAATTAAAAGTAGTTACAAAGTCATAAGCTACCTTAATTTTACATATAAGTCACCCCTAAGGTATGCCCTAAATGCCCCCTGGGTTGGGTGCAGTGTTACTATAAAGCAGGTACTTTATAAAAGATGTTTTATAAGCCCTGGTAAGGGAAAATAGCCAAAGTAATGTTTCCCCTACTGTAGTGAATAGGCTCCGTAGGCTAGCATGGAGAGATTTTATTTTAAGATAATAAAATCTTATTTTCCGTAGGAAGGCGCTAAATAAAGCAAGTTTATTATCAAATTGAAAGGTATAATAAATCCAACAACTTTCCACTTTTGAATTTATTATAACTTGAACAGGAAAAGAGTTTTACAACTCTTGCTAAAAGTTACCAACTTCAGCCCTGTAGTGCCCTTCTATGATTGGTCAGCCTCTGGCAGCCTGAGCCAGGCTGCCTTGATGAGGTGTGAAGTGGCATGGGCTGAAACAAGGGAAGCATCTGGTGTTAAAAAAATTGCCTTAGCAGATGGTAAAAGAGGATGGGGGGAGAGCAACCATACTGGACCTCAAAGGAGGGAAGGACATTTGGGACAGCAACTGTAGTTCTCCCATTACCTGCAGCCCCAGACAACTGGGTGCCCCTAATTAGATTCAGAGAAGGCTGGAAAGTAGTATTTTAAGGGAAACCTAGCCACACCAGTAGGTGGACTCAGCCAGATCTAAACTCTAAGATTACATTTTTGTTATTTTGGATTTTAGAGAAATGTTGCTATGATTGATTTCTGCCACGCTTCCCAGGAAGTGGTCACTCAAGACGGTGATGGCCTGCCCATGATTGGGCGGAAACGCCCACCTGCTCGCCACCCCAGGAGCAAGGATAAATATGGCAGAACTGTCCCACACTTCAGATCCCTACTGGAACAGGATAAGAAGAAGGACTGCCTTGCTGGATCCCTGGTCTGCACCTGGACACTACACTCAGAAGGACTGCAACAGCTGCACACTTTGGGCTATACTGAGAAAAGGACTTTCTAACCCTCAAGGAGCAACTCAGAGCTTCTGAAACCTTGGGGTGAGTTGTGGACATCTAAAGGACCTTAAAACTACTTCTGGAAGAAGATCCAGACGTTTGGAGCAACGTTGGAAAAAAGCTCCATAAGTGAACCAACCCAACATTGTGAGTCAAGCCTACCAACATCAACCGTGACCCAGCCTACCTTGCAGGATAGTCCCGCTGAAAAGCTTCGTAGCCCCAGACTTCCAGGATTTTACCAGGGGCTCATGGAAAGGCAAGCAGATGACTTTGCATTGAAATCGGCTTGCTGAGGAGGGTTGTCCGACATCGAGGAAGTGAGCTTCAGAAAAGTTCTTAAGTCCGAAGGTAAAAGTTTGACTGAGGCCTTCCACGCAGGTTATCCAAGGAGGGCTCCATCGAGGTCAGTTTCAACTTTCAACTTGGTATCAGATGAACAGTTTCATCCCAAAAAGGTTCCTATGTCTGAAAATAGAAAACTTGACCAAGGCCTCACGCTCAGCGCATCCGAAGAGGTCTCAACTTGGGGCTTTGTCCTGGTCAAGGAAATATCTTCAAGAAAACAACTAAGTGTGAAGGTAAACTTTAACCATATCTTCCCGCTCAGTGCAGTCTCAGTGCATTGCGGTCAGCCTCAACTTTTGACTTTGCCCTGCTTGAGTGCGACCAGATGTCCAGAGTGGCACTTTTGAATACTAAGCAGTAGAAAGCATTTAATCTTTAAAAAATCATATTTCCGGTTCTCTTTATTAGACTTTTGACATTTTGGTGTCATTTTAAAGATACAAATAGAATCTATTGGTATTAGTTGGTGTTGGATTTTTATTGTGTTTTGTGTTTTACTTATTAACTGTTTTGTTGATATTAAATGTTTTGGACACCTGTTAAGCCTACCTGCTCGTTGCCAAGCTACCAAGGGTTGATCTAGGATTAATTTATTGAGACCTTGACTGGACCTAGTGGGGTTTTGTGGCCTATTGCTAAGCGTAGGTGCTTACCTGCCCTTACCAATAATCCACTTTCCAACATTTATTATTTATTTCCAAGAAGAGATTCATTGGGTACAAAGGCCCACTTGGGCTAGATTGTGATGAAGTGCTCATGGAAATGGATTATATTTAAGGTACTTCTCAGTTTTTATATTGAATGCGGAGTCCATATGAATGGATGTTATTTGATCATTTACTATATTGAAGTTAACAACATGCCTACAATTAAGTTTAGTTTGTTGTATGAAGTTCAATTGAATATCTGTGTGCCATTTGTATAACATTGAGTGGTAAACTGGAGTTTCCCAATTGGAATTTTATGCATTATTTTAGAATTTTCATTTGGAATTCTTCACCACTTATAACATTCCAAGATGGCTGCCACTTTGTAATAATTACTTTTTGAGATTCAAACCCCCACCCCTTTTCCATGGTCCCATGGGTGATTATTTTAGTGTTTTTTTTTGTTTGCAATACCTTAACCCATTATCAAGGTTTGTTCCATGCCAGAACATGTTGAGTTTTGTTTTTGTATACTGGCACCAGAAAAAAAGTATGCAATAAAGTTTACTGGAGTTCAAATACATGCATCAGGAGTGTGCGTCTTCATGATGTGTAGGAGTGGTTTGAAACCTAGTTTCGGTTAGGACCTAATTTCCATAGGAAAAGTGTTTTTGTTTTTTAAAGCTACTTGAAATAACTATAACAGCTGAATTTCTGTGGTGTGTGTGTAAATTCTAAACCTGACTATAACGTCCCTGTAACCTTTGTTATTTTCAGTGAAAATAGATATATATACATACATATACACAGATATACATACACATATACTGTATCTATATACATATGTATTGCATCTAGATTTAAATATAGATATAATGCTAAATGTATAAAATTCTAGTCTCATCCACCAAATGGGGTTGGTACAGAGCAGCAGGTGCAGCAGGTGTAGAGCCAGCTAAACCTCAAAAGAAAGCTGTGTCATGTCTTCCTTAACACAGACCCTCGCACTTTAGGATGTGTAATGAGTATGTTTTCCAGGTCTATACCTATGTAAAGTCTTTTAAATGCTGATGGTGTACGGTGTGGTTGAAACACGCTGCCAAATAAATGTTTCTCTTTAAATACCTTTAAATGTGCATCTCAAAGTGTGAGGTTCCATGTTATAGAGGACATAACATTGATTTCTTTTGATATATATAGATATATTTATATATGTTTGAATAGATCTCCTTCAGCTCAATGGAAGGGGATGGGAGGATCAGCCTGTTTGACAGAACAGCAGACACCCTGACAACTTCACTTTTTTTATTTCACTCTTTTATTTTTTACCTCAACTAGGGAGGTGATCTCAATCAAGGGAAAAAACATATTTTCACTTGACAATGATGGCCCAAAAGGGTGACAACCCATTTGTCAGGAGGGCCGACCACCTGACAATTTCATGATCATCATTTTATTTATTTTTCCTTTTTTATCACTTTTCGGGGTTGCAATGGTGTCCCCGGGGGGAAACCCATATTTTAAAAAGCATTATGCTCCCATAGGTAGTTTGGCCCACATACCACAATGGCTGGTCCACCACACACAGGTCCCTGGTGAACTAGTGTGTTTCCTGGCAGTGGATTGTGGTGCACCCACAATCCACTGCCAGGAAACCGTTTCAAGAAGGCCTCCCCCTTTCCAATGAGACCTCCCCTAAACACGAGAGGGCCTTTTCCAGGCCTTTTTCCCCAATGGAGCAGAAGAGAAAACTTACCTGCATCTTATTGCCACCCCGGGAAAACTATGGCTTGCGGCGTGCTGACATCATAAATGGGCGGGAGGAGAGGGGAGAGAGATGTTGTACCGATTTTGCATCTCCCCCAGCTTTAAAAAAAAAAAAAGAATGACATGGAGGATCCTTTGCGGCTCTCCCCAGTGTGGGCCCATGGCCGACAGATCCACCAGGGAGGGTGCGCGTGTGCTGGCCACTGGCCAAACACACACATCCAAGGGTCTAAAAAATAGGTTTTTGTTTAATTATTTATAGTTAATGTTCATGTTTTGGTGGTTTTATTATATGTATTTTAGAGATACACTTTTGTTTAGGGTGAATTTTTAATATTTTGTTGATGTAATATATTTTTATTTAAGTATATGTGTGTATAAGAAGTTTTCGGTTAATTTCAAGTACCTGTTATATGGTAATACTATTTTTTGGTTAATGAACATTTAGTTTAGTTATGTTGGTTATAATATTTGAGTCTATATTGTTTGAGTTAATGTTTTTAATATATGCTGTTTATTTTTGATTCTTATATGTTTGTTATTTGTATATATAAAAATAAGTATTTTGTACAACAATATTTGTGTACTTGATATTTGTGATTGCTATTAAGGTATATTTAATTTCCAATATTTGCGTAATTTGATATTTAATGGATCAATATTATATCAGTGATCCCACAATTCCTACTACCAGAGCTGGTAGCCAAGTAGAGTGTCAGATCTAGTCCCAGAGCCTAATTAATGCAAGAAACATTGTTTTTCTTTCTTCTGGCCTATTTTAATAGCTTACTATGACAAACAGAGAGAATGTTTATTTTTGCACTCCTTAGATAGTTTCTACTTTTAGGCTGCTGCTGCTTTTTTATTTATTTTTGTTCAAAATAACTGACTTGTATTGCACTCTAATATCTGTTTGAAACAAATATCTAACAGGATTTTGATGTGTTTAATTTTGCACTATAGGTTTTATTTGTTTTCTTAATTTTTGCAAACATGCTCACTCTTTCAGATGAAATTCCTATGCACCAAGTTTTTAAGGGTTTGTGGGAAAGGTGATGGTGTGACCATGCCTTATATGGGATAAAGTACTCCATGGCATGCATGATTAGGATAGTGCAAGTCACCTCCGAGTTCCATAACCTGATAAATACACTCACTTTGGCCTTATCCCTCTATATGGTTATGGAACTCCTCTGTGATTTGCAATATCTTTACCATGTACAGCAGCGGGTATTTAATACCTTATATAATGATCATTCATTTTTCCCTTTAAATATTTCCTTTCTTGATGTATATATGTTGTTTATTTAGATATGTGCCAAATATGAATACCCACTGTGCTACCACATCATATATCAGTTCTTTCGCTTGGCCTTTTCTATCAAACACACTTTTTTGCTCTGGTGCAAACCTCTCATACTAGACTACTCATTTCTCCCAGCTACCCCACTCCTCCACCTTTTGCCATTGCAACCCATAGTCGTTTTGAAAGATTGGCATCATTAGAAGGGGTTGATTGACTTGGTGTAGAACTATATCAGGTTGCTACTGCTAGCTATGATGGTGCCATAATGAATGGATGGTATTTATTATCTTATTCACTAACATCAGGAGAGTCCTGGGACAGAATTAGCTTCACCGCTTTTCTCACTGATTGGTAATGTTAATGATTTTATGAGCAGAGGATCTTCTCAACCACCCGCATTAACATCAGAAGTGTCTCCTGACAGGCTGAGCTTCCCTCCAACTGCTCCTACAAGCAACGTGTCTGACTACTTTACCCCTGCTGCACGCTTTAAGGAGAGTACTCCCAATTTCCCTTGTACAATCGTATTCTGGAACATGGCAGGATTACATGGGAATGTTAACATTATAGAATGTGGGGATTTTATAACTAAATTTCAGATTCTGTGCTTCCATGAAACGTGGTTCATTGAACCTTAAACATAGCACTAGGTATAGGACTTTTCATGCGCCAGCAGCACCCACGACATCTGGTAGAGCAAAGTGTGGTCTAGCAGTTTATATTTTCAGCTATTTGCCCCTTTACAAAGTTTCCAGTGTGTCAACTTTCCAGCACTTTCAAATTATTAGTATTGTTGTTTCACCACTTTATAAATCTGTGATGATTGATTATTATAACAACATCGATGAGTGATCTGCTGTCTGTGCTTGGCCAGCTCGACCATGACGTCAAAAAGCTTCATAAGGGCCGTTCTGAGGATGTGTTTACACTCTGGGGTGGTGATTTTAACATTTACTTGTGCCCCTCGACTTCGAATAAAATATGTGGTTTAACGGACACTTTGTCACACTTCTCTCACAGTTCTCATGGGGACAAATTAAATTAAATGTTTTTTAAATACAATCTTTGCTATGTGTTACAAATTTTGTTTAAAAAGTGTACTTTAAATGGCAGAGGGGACGATATTGTCATTAATAGATATTATCACACTACAGGCATTCACCTATGATATCTAATTTTATTGCGCACAGTATAGCCATGAGTAATCGTTACCCACAAAGCATAGATTTTAATTCTACGTATTTGTCCCTTCTAGTCAAATCAGCTAGTTTATGTATTATGGATAATCTCCAGATTGTTATTTGCAATGGCCTCTCTTTGCGTTGGTCAGAAATTACTACTGATGATTTTTTGGTTAGATTGATATTCATGCATATAATGTCTTTTGAAACATGTCTGGAAGTGCTAGGCCCAATGATAATATTAATGTCTTCCTTGATATGACAAAGGGGATCAATTAAGGTTTATCAGGCACTAGACAATGTCCGTTTTGGGCTCAACAATGATGGTTTAATTCAACCTGCATCAAGGCCAATAAACATCTTAAGGAAGCCTTACATAAAACTCTCAGATGCCCAAAGGAAGCACAAGCCAGGAGATGTGAGTACAGATCTTCCCTTAAGGTGAGGAAATAGCTCTTAAGGACGAAGCATGAGGGGTCTTCTTAAAGGTAGCTGCAATGAAGATGGTGCAGCTTTCTGGTGAGCTATTAATTGCCCCTTTTTGACAGATGAGTCTAACCTAAATTAGAGGTTGTCATAGCCGAAAGAGAGTGGTGACCCACCTTTAGTAATATTTATTCAAAGCCAAAATACAAGTCAGCAGAAACAGTTCATCTGATAGCTGGCTTTGATTTTGTAGCACCACCTAGCACATCCCTACCCTTGGATTTTTCCTGGAGGAGGTCAATCGGACTCTCATAACAGTAAAGGTGGAAAAGCCAAGGCCGGGACAGTATTCCTGTCTACCTCCTCAAAAGTAATGTCCCACTCTGGGGCTCCTTATTGACCCACGTTCTGGGCACATCCTGCACTGTCGGTTTCCTGAGTACTTGGTCAGAGTACCCTATTGTCCCTTTTTTAAAGAGGGAGACTGTTCTTCACTGACCTGCTATCGTCCAGTTTCACTGCTGGTCTCTCTGGTGAAAGTGGCTGGCCGAATTATTCGGGCCAGATTAGAAAATTTGGCCGCATGTATTGGGATTCTATTTAACCTACAATATGGCTTCTAGAGTGAGAGCGTGACAATTGAACAGGGTCTGAACTTGAATCTAATAATTTGAAAGTATACTAAGATTAAGGGGATTAATATGTTTCTGGCCTTTGTCGACATATCCTGTGCATTGGATTGCATAGTGCATGATAAATTGTAGGCATATATGTTGAAGCTTGGTGTGGACCCACCCATTATTCAGTTTTTGTGGGAGGTGTACTCAGGGGGGCAGGGCTAGGTTTCGATATGGTCGGGGAGGGAATACACTAACTCCTTTAGTGTGGAGAGGAACATCAGACAGGGGTGGGCACTTTCCCGTTCACATTATATATTAATAATTTAGGCTAAGTTTTATTAGAAAACTGCATGGACCTCCCCCAAATTGGCCATCTTCTGATTCCAGCCCTCCTATATGCGGACACCGCTACTTTCTCATAGCTGGGCTTTTTTGTTTGACAAAGATGGAACCTGGAAACCAACGATCATCACCAGAAAGGTACATTTTATGAAGACTATTACAGTTAAGGGTGGATTATTATAACTCTGTCTGAAGGGTCGCAAATACTTTTTTTTTCATGGATTATGACAGATTTTTACTGTGGGCAAGGGTTTTGGTGTAGATTAACACCTGTGACAAACCACAGATACAGAACATTTGCTCTATGGGAGACCCTGCTAAGAGATAATGGGCCAGATGTATCATCTGATTTTGCACTCGCAAACAGCGAAATCGGCCGTTTACGAGTGCAAAATCGTGGTCTGCAATGCATCAACTGCATTCGCAGACCAAAAACCGAAAATCGCAAAAATTGCGATTTTCTGCGTTGCGACCTGGATTTTGCGAATCGCAATTTGCGATTCGCAAAATCCAGGTCGCAAAGCAATTCTGCCAAAAATCGCAAATTGCGATTTTTCGCAGAATGGTATTTTGCAAGTGCAAAATACCATGACCTGCAACTAGGTGGTAACCTGGTGCAAAATTTTAAAATACAGTATTACTGCATTTTAAAATTTGATATGTAAAGCACACATGCCCTTTTGGCATGTGTGTACTTTACATGTGAAAAAAAAAAATGGGGAGCAACGAGAGGGGTCCTTAGGCCCCCAGCACCCTGGCCCTTTGCTTTTCCCAAATTGCGATTTCTGTTTCAGAAATCGCAATTTGCGAAATGCAAAAAAATTGCAGCTATGGGCCAACAGGCCCATAGCTGCGAATGGGGCCAGTATCGCAATTTGCGATTCGGTAATTGCATTTGCGATTTTTAAGAAATCGCAATTACCGACTCGCAAATGTGATACATGGCCCTTTGCAAGTCGGTAATTGCGATTTCTTAAAAATCGCAATTACCGAATCGCAATGGGGCAGATTCATAAATCTGGCCCAATATTTTGTAAGCGTGTGCAAAAGCAAATTAGACATATTTCAGCAAAATTATGACAAATGTAATTAAATGCAAATCTGTCATTTTATCCTACATTTTATCATGAAATGTTTCCTCTCGTCAACTTGAATCAGAAAACTACATTTGTCCACACAATTTAGGCATTTTACTGGGACATACCCCATTTTTACTATTTTTTGTGCTTTTAGCCTCCTTCCAGTTAGTGACAGAAATGGGTGTGAAACCAATGCTGGATCCTGGACAGCTAAACATTTCTGAAAAGTACACAAAATTATGAATTCAGCAAGGGGTCATTCTTGTAGAACCTAAAGGTTTTTCTACAGAAAATTACAGCTGAAGTAAAAACATATTGAAATTGAGATAAAAAAACAGCCATTTTTCTCCACGTTTTACTCTGTAACTGTTCGCTGCGATGTCAGATTTTCAAAAGCAATATACTGTTATGTCTGTTGGACTCTCCTGGTTGTGGGGATATATAGGGCTTGTAGATTCATCAAGAACCCTAGGTTCCCAGAGCCAATAAATGAGCTGCACCTTGCAATGGGTTTTCATTGTATACTGGGTATACAGCAATTAATTGGGGCACAAGATAAGATGTTGAGAAGCAGTGGTTATTTGCACATCTCTGAATTCCGGGATCCCCATACTAGCATGTGAATTACAGGGCGTTTCTCAAATAGACTTATTTTTTTACACACTCTCTTACATTTGGAAAGAAAAAATGTAGAGAAAGACAAGGGACAATAACACTTGTTCTTCTATTCTGTATTTCCCCAAGTCTCCTGATAAAAATGGTACCTCACTTGTGTGGATAGGTCTAATGCCGCGACAGGAAACCCAACATGGACACATCACATTTTTACATTGAAATCTGACGTGTTCTTTGGAAAGTGCCCAGCTGTGGATTTTGGCCTCCAGCTCAGCCGGCATCTAGGGAAACTTACTAAACCTGTGCATTTTCGAAACTAGACACCTAGGGGAGTCCAGGCTGGGGTGACTTTTGGGGCTCTCACCAGGTTCTATAACTCAGAATACTTTGCAAACCTCAGAATTTTGCAAAAAAAAGACTTTTTCCTCACATTTTGGTGATAGAAACTTCTGGAATCTGAGAGGAGTCACACATTTCCTTCCACCCAGCATTTCCCCAAGTCTCCTGATAAAAATGGTACCTCACTTGTGTAGGTCTAGTGCCCGCGACAGGAAATACCCCAAAACGCAACATGGACACATCACAATTTTACATTGATAACTGACGTGTATTTTGGAAAGTGCCTAGCTGTTGATTTTGGTCAGCACCTAGGAAAACCTACCAAACCCATGCATGTTTAAAACTAGAAAACTAGGGGAACCCAGGATGGGGGTAACCTGTGGTGCTTTCACCAGGTTCTGTCACCCAGAATACTTTGCAAACCTCAACATTTGTAGTAAAAACAAACACTTTTTTTCTCACATTTCAGTGCTGCACAGTTCTAGAATCTGAGGGGAGCCACAAACTTCCTTCTACCCAGCCATTCCATAGGTCTCCCGATAAAAGTGGTACCTCACTTGTGTGGGTCAGCCTAGTGTTTGCAACAGGAAATGCCCCAAAACACTATGTGGACACACCAAAATGATCAAACACTAAACTACCTGCTTTTTGTGGGGGCTCCTGCATTTTTAGTCCTGAGCTCAGCAGCCATCTAGGGAAAAAGTTACCAAACCCAGACATTTTTGGAAACTAGACACCCGAGGGAGTCCAGGGAGGTGTGACTTGCGTGGATCCCCCAGGGTTTTCTTACCCAGAATCCTCAGCAAACCTCAAATTGAGCTAAAAAATCTAATTGTTCCCACATTTCTGTAGGGGATCACAGCACAGTCACAAATTTCCTACCACTCAGTGTTCTCCTCAGTCTCCCGATAAAAATGATACTTCACATGTATAGGTAGGCCAACTGCCTGTGACAGGGAAGAGCCAAAAATGTGTTGAAATTGAGGGGGGACCAAAGTGGGTCCAAAAGGACAGTTTGGAAAAAAGCTCTTTTAGGCGGACAAGTGAGGCAGAATTGTTATCGGTATAGATGCAACAATGCTGGGCGGTAGGAATTTTATGGATTTCTGCAGATTTCGGAAGGTTCCATCAAAAACGTGGGGAAAATGTGTGATTTCAAGCAAAGTTGGAGGTTTTCAGGGCATTGTGGGTAAGAAAATGGTGTGGGTGCATGTGAAGTACACCACCCTGGACTTACCCAGATGTTTAGTTTTCAGATGTGTCTAGGTCTTGTTTTTTTTTCTACATGGCAGTGTCCCAAAATCCAAAAAGTGCAGCTCTCACCATATCCAAGTGGGACCATTTTGAGAGTTAGCCAAGCTCTCATGGCCCAAATGTAAAACCAAAACCCATAATCATTAAATGTCCTCTTGCTTGTCATGGGATAGGATGTTTTAATGTGCAGGGGCAGACTTGAAAGACTGTTACCTCCTTTAGTTGGGGTGGGGGCATAACCGTACCCATACTGATTGGTAGCCACCACCCCACTATTTTCTTTTAATTCCCTGGCATCTAGTAGGCTTTCTACTCCAGGGGGAGTGGATCGGGGGTAATTGCCCCATCTGCCCACTGGTGGAAAGAACAACTTTGTCCCCATTTATTGGGGATAGGGGGTATTTTGAAAAAAAAATTCTTCCCTGGTCTCTGCCGGGCTTTCTGTCCACCTTGGGGGGCAGATTGGCCTTGCAAAAATAGGCTGAGCTGCCCCCATTGGGGGCAGAAATGGCCAACAGTAATGTGCCCCATGGGAGCGACCCTGGCCCAAGGGGCTGCCCCCCCAAACAACACAGACACACACACACCAATCCCAGGTGCCTAAGTGGTTTCTGCCCCCCCGGGGGCAGATCGGCCTAATAGAAATAGGCCAATCTGCCCCCTAAGGGGACAGAAATGGCCTAAAATAAATGTGCCCCCAGGGGAGCGACCCTTGCCAAAAAGGTCTCTCCTCTTGCATGTAGCTGACCTGAGAAACAAAATCGCTGGTGTCTAGTGATTTCTGCCTACCTTAGGGGAATTTTGGCCTAATAGAAATATGGGGAAGAAATGGACTAAAAATAATTAGCCCACCAGGGACTGACCCTTGCCTAGGGGGTCGCTCCCCTCCTGTAAAAAGTAAACAGTCCCTTACATCTAGAGGTTTCTGGCCTAATTACAATAGGCTGATCTGCCCCCAGGAGGACGGCAGAAAGGGCCTTAAAATATTGCCCCCCTGGGGAGCGACCCTTGCTCAAGGGATCGCTCCCCTCATGTCAATTAGTAAAAAAAAAAGCAAACACAAAATCATTAATGTCTAGTGGGCCTTGGGGGAGCGCTAGTGCTCCCCCCTGTGACCCAGATGCAGGACAAGCTGGTCTCGTTCTCGGCATATGGTGACCGTGGCTGAGGGCGATACTCGCTTGTCCAGGGCAACCAAGGGGTTAAGTTATTTTATGTTGTTTTGCTAACTATATAAATGTGTACAAATTTCTGATTTTATTATGGTATATCTGAAGGTTGCCTTGTGGGAAAGATTATGCCTAACATATAAAGTCTAAGTAGGTTATGGTGGTAAGCCAATGATAAAGGTTATAAGCCTGATTGTTTTTATGAAAAGTTACAATAGAGGCAGTAAGCCGGACAGATTTCTTGTGAAAAACATACACCAATAAGCATTTAAGATATGTTGTTATTATTTTGCATTAAAGGCTACAGATACATATTTTGCTACATGTAATCTTTTAGGTTACATAGTATGCACAAGTTTTGTATTGGTTTCCCTCTCTAATTGTGTGAATAGAGGATTTGTACTGTATGATTTGTATTGTGATAAGAGGGGTGTATATTGTTTTACCAACTGTAATTGTATATACATTTGTAATTTCATAACTGTATTCATGATTGTTGGCAGCTTACGTGCACTTCAGTAGGCCTGTGTTCCTATAGTATCATGCCAATGGTAATAGCTATTTGTCCAGCCATGTACAGCTTTCTCATCAATAATTACTGCAGATGTAACATTGATGTTATCAGTGTTGTCATATAAGATGTCATGAGTGATGAAATATCTGGGGTAATTTGCAGTGGATGGCAAGGGCGCAAGTTATACTAACCTTAGGGCACTAGTTAGATTTATTTGAAATAACTCTAACTATAACAGCAGAATTTCTGGCTTGGTGCATCTGAAATGTGAGCCTATCTTTAGCGTCCCTGTAAACCTTTGTTTTTTTCAGTGAATTTCTCTGTTTTTTAATGTTAATTTTAATTACGTTATGCTAATCCAACCGTTGCCATGGCCGGCCAACCCCCTATAACAACTCAACTCTGTGCCACACCTGCCCTTCGGCCATGTGTGGCGGGGCTGACTGCAGGACTTGGTCTACGGCCAGGCCCTGTGCCTACCACCCATAACCAACCAACCCCACTCACTCATGAAGTGCTTCTTTGTTTGATGGAGATGTGATCATATTTCTGTGCATCAAGAAAGTGTCTCCAAAATCAGAGGGAAACGCCCTCTTGGAGTTCTTTTAGTAAGCTGTCCATCATCCTGGGAAAATGGTGGGAAGACGTTGCATAAAACTAATCAATATTGGCTGGGTCCAAAAGGACAGGGCTTCTAGGCCATTTTACAACCTTGCTGTTTTTAAAAGGGAGAATACAATCTCTTTTCTCAGCAGCAAATGACAAGAAAGAACCCACTCATCAAACTCACTACATGAAATATTGCATTAGAAAAAAGCAGGGATGCAAACATCTCCATCAAGGTTTACAGATAGCTTCTCAAGGTGGAAATGCAGAGAAAAAAATCCTTGCTTTGCCTTGACCATGCACAAGAAATTAGGGTGAATATTACATTACAGTAGAGAGGCTTCCACTTGGGCACCCTCTTTGTTTATTTCTGTAAGTGCTGCCCATTGAGGTTTAAATTCTGTGAAATCAGCATCGTGCCAGAATGAATCCTGCCCTACATATTGAGCCAAGGAGAGGCCACTATTTTCTGCAGAATGTCTATTAAATTGGAATAATTTCCACTGGCTAATAAGTAATTGCTGTCTCATTGTGTAAATGTATACTATTTCTCCTGCTCTACAGCTGCATAAAGGACGCCAAGGTAAAGTCTTCAGTGAACTTGTGTGTCTGCAATTTTGCCAATGTGATTGTTCCTTGAGCTTCTTCATCAGATAACCTTTCAAGGTGGACCTGCAGAGAAAACAAGCTTAGATAATTTGTACTTTACAGAAATAAATGCTTCTTTGTTTGGCGGTGATGTGTTGTCTTCCTAGCCATAAAAAAGGTACTGCAGGGGAGTCTCAAGGCCCACGCTGTCCCAGCTGGCTCTGTGCCTCCTGCGGAAGCAGGGATTGCTCCCACACACAGGGAGCTGCTGAAAATTCAGCTCCCTGCATGCGGGAGCAATACTGTCATCTCTTGTCCTGCCTGCATATCTGCGTGCAGCAAAAGAGATGAAAACTCAGTTTCCAGCAAGCGGGAGCATTTTGACAGCTCCTGCTTGCTGGAAACTGTCAACACCAGGGCAGTGCGTGCTGTATTGGCGACTAGAATGCAGAAACCCAGCACTCTCAAAACAACGTAATTTATGCATTGTGCTGATATGTTGTTGTTTAACCTTTTGCATTGCAGAGTTCAATCCTGAAGACTTATTTTTAATGTGCTTACAGATGCTGTTCATTTGCAATGTATTGCTGCAGGCTTTCAGAGTGTTTTAGGGTGTGGTCCTTTTCCAGGGCCTTCTAGAGACTTTCCCTGCAACATGCCTGGGTGTGGTTGTGGGCTGGGCCAAGACTCTATAAAAAGGAGCTAGCCCAGCTCCAAGTGCTCACTATTCAGAGGTCCCGGTGCAGAGCAGCAGCTACTTCCTGAGCTCCTGTCCCAGTGGCCTATTTGATCTTCCAGACATCTGACTTTCATTCTTCATTTGGAGATCCTTGTTCTGGGCGCTAAGACGGTGGTTGGGCTGGCCTCCCGACGCCGTTATCGAGAACTCTCATGTTCTTGGGCCTTATTCTTTTATGATTTGACAGACTACTTTGCGCGTGTGAAAGATGCGCTTGAGTGTTTGTGACATTTGCAGGGTGACTTGCGAATTGGCAAGACGTGCGATTCGTTTCATGAACATTTAGGGGGTCATTCTAACCCTGGCGGTCCAAGACCGCCAGGGCTAAAATGACGGGGGCACCGCCAACAGGCATGGGCACTGCAGGGGCCCCCGTAAGAGGGCCCCAAAAAGAATTTCAGTGTCTGCTTTGCAGACACTGAAAATCGCGACGGGTGCAACTGCACCCGTCGCACCTTCCCACTCCGCCGGCTCAATTCTGAGCCGGCGTCCTCGTGGGAAGGGTGTTTTGCACTGGGCTGGCGGGCGGCATTTTGGCGGTCGCCCGCCAGCCCAGTGCAAAACCCAAAATACCCTCAGCGGTCTTTCGACCGCGGAGCGGTATTTTGGAGGGAGAAGTCTGGCGGGCGGCCTCCGCCGCCCGCCAGACTTAGAATCACCCCCTTAATCTTGTTATTCATTGCAAGCTACAATTTCTTGACATTTGCATGGTGGCTTAAGAATCGGAAAGACACGCAATTTGTTTTATGGTGTTCTAACTTTGTTGTTCATTGCGCGCTACCATTTCTTGACATTTACATGGTGGCTTAAGAATCGGCAAAAGACGCACGATTCGTTTCATTGTACTTTGATCTTGTTGTTCATGGTGAGCTGTTATTTCTTGGCATTTACATCGTGGTTTACAAATCGGCAAAACACGCAATTCGTTTAATGATGATTTGACTTTGATATTCATTGCGTACTATAATTTCTTGGCATTTTACATGGTGACACTCGAATCGGCAAGACGCATGATTCTCTCCTCGAGTTTAATTCATGTTGTTTATTTTATGCCACTATTCTAAGATATTTATCATGTAATATTCGAGTTGACAAGGTATGTGATTTGTTTTCCTGAATCCATATTGTGTTATTCATGGTGCACATTCCTTTTATGGTGTTTACTATAAATATACATATAAATCTACAATATGTGCAATTTGTATTGAAACATTTTAAGAGTACACAGAAGATCAGAGTTTCTAGATGCAATATTGTATGGTTCTAGTATGCATTCTCAAAAAAAGATTTATATGACTGGTTTAAAATTTAGTCAGAATGCTTTTCTGATTCTCATGTAAAGGAAAGTACTTGAATAAGAAAGTTTTCATTTAATCCATCTTGATTCCCTTACAGGTATCCGGCCGTCTTGAAACTTAGTCATTTTAAACTTAATTCTTAGATTGTTCATGTTTTCAGAATGACTATGCTTAGAATCATAGTCTAGCATTGATTTCAGGAGATATCATTTTCATATTGTGTGTTCTAACCTTTTTCTTACTACAAGTTTCCTTCCCAGCTGTTTCCCTTCCTAACCCCCTCTTCCCCTCTTGAACTCTCTTAGCCTCTGTGATTTATCTATCAGAGTCTTGGAGCTGTTCAGTGGTGGACGTGTTGGGAATGTGTGCAGACCCCGAGGATCTGGTGACTCTGACAGAAGCAGAGTGTTTGCTTTTGCCTGGTGGTAGTCAGCTCCTGCTAAGCATAGCAAACACCTACCTCCCAAGGGTGGGCACCTCAGGAGTTAGCAGGAGCCAGCCCTCGGGGTGACGGTCCCCAAAGCTATATATGTCTCCAGCAGGGGCACCATCAGCCCACTTATTTGTTTGTATGGGCTGGCCCCGGGAAAGTGGTGGTCCCTGGGGCCATATATATCCCTGGAGAGGGGCTGCAAGGCCACCCTGAAGCTGAAGCTGAGTCCCAAAATGCCTGCTAACACTACCTGGTTGAAGTGTTGGCAGCTAAGCCATTCTCTGCACAAGGTCGGCAGTATTTGTGAACTATTTGTGCTTCTAGATTCAAATATGGATAAACAACAAAATGAGAGATCAGGAGGCCAAATGCTACCTTTCTGCCAAATTTGGTGTAATTCCATCCAGTGGTTCAGGCTGCAGGCATGGCTAAAGACTTTAAGGGAATTAACATGGAAAACATACTTTTTTTGACCCTTTCCTTTTCCTCATACCCCACTTGATGGATCACCACCAAACTTTCCATGCACAACAAGACCCAACTTGAAAATTGTTTTGGGAGTTGCAGGGAGTTGGACGCCAATGCCATGCCTGTCTGGAATTGGATTAACTGAAGATAATTATATATTACTTAAAGTTTAAAAAAAATAGAAATTCACTGAAAGAACAAAGGTTATAGGGACATTATAGATAGGAAATAGAATGAAAAAAACTTAGTTCACTAAAAAACCAAAAGTTAAAGGGACGTTATAGTTATGTTCAGATTTTATACTCACTCATCCATAGAAATTCAACAATTATAGTTATACCTATCTCAAGAAACTGTGACTCATGCCCTAAGGTAACTATAACTTGCCATGAACTGCTGCTTACCCCACATATTACATCCTCAATTACATCTTCTATGACATCAATCAACTGCACGAGGTATGGTTACCTTAGGTCACGAGCTATAGTTTGTGGGAAAAGTATAATTATAACTGTTAAATGTCAATGGCTTTGTGTGTGTCAAAAATGTACGTTACAGGCTCTCGTGATATATATATATATATATATATATATATATATATATATATATATATATATATATATATAGCCATATAATTACATAGAGGGAATGACTCAGGCCCTCATTACAAGTTTGGCAGTCACTGGATCGCCACGCCCGCAGGTAGCGGTCACACCGTGGCCAGACTGGCAGTGCAGACCACCATATTACGACCACGTCGGTGATCCAAATGCCACACAGCCAAGTCACCGCCAGTACCACCATTGAGATCGGACTGCCGCTGACGGCAGTAGCCATCTCCAAGCTGGGACCAATTCACTGCCCACCATATTAGGTGTCAGCAGACTGCAATGATTTCCAGGGCGGTGCTACCACCACAAAAAGCCTGGTGGAAACTGGCAGTATAAAAGGAGACGCTCACCTCCAGGTACACAGACGCGGCCGGGGCCGCCATGGAACTTGAACTGGAAGTCTTCCCACTGCTGTATCTCTTCATACACCACCAGGACCAGAGACAATGACAAAGATGGCAATCGTAGCCCCACCTAGCACACACGCTAGGGAAGGGCAGAATTACACACCCACTCACAAGAAACACACTTGGTACGGACAGTGACCACAACACACTCATGCAAACAAATGCCTGTATCAACACACACATCTACAGACACACACACACACACTAACTACACAAAGGCATATGCCAAATGCACACACCACGGACAACAGACATGTGCCTTTCACACAGCATACCACACTCGCACACCACCGCTACTGTCAAACATAGCCATACACAACACCCCATGATCACACAACGACAACAACATCACCTAACACAAGTGCATATTCAGAAAGGCACATCAAATAACTCCACCCGACAACACATACTTTCAGCAATACATAACAACAACACACAATCATATAAATAGTACTGACATTCAAACAAGGGCTCAGGTGGCATGCCACATCCAACCAAAATACAAAGGACATCACAGATGCATCACTATCCACACGGATAGACACACCACTACCAAACAATGCCACACACAACCCTAACAACACATCTCAACAAGCACATGGCTCATGTCATCAACCCAGCACATGCAGCAACAAAGATGCATCCCATGCACATACAACACAAACATCAAAGTATACAGTTATAACACAAACATGTTGAAGGAAATCCAGGGCAATTTCTCAACCTTGACATCCACAGCTATATCGGCAGATGTATTTAAAATTCAAATACGTATTTACAACTACATAGGTGAGGCCTAGTGGCCAGCCCAAATGTCTGGTATGCCCCAGGCACATTGGGCACAGTCACAGGCCCCAACTTGACTCCTGACTACAAATTGGCCTCCATATGGCAGGGGCATCAATAGGGCAGACAGGTACCTCAAGGGTGAGGTGGTTTTGGGGGCTTGGGCTTGGAAGGGGGCTCTTTGGGTTTAGGTTTGGGAGGGAGGGAGTAGGCTTCGATTTTGATTGTGGGGGAGGTAGTTTAGATTTTGGAGTAGGAGTAGGCAA
The DNA here is from genome assembly GCF_031143425.1 of Pleurodeles waltl. Classification (NCBI taxonomy): domain Eukaryota; kingdom Metazoa; phylum Chordata; class Amphibia; order Caudata; family Salamandridae; genus Pleurodeles; species Pleurodeles waltl. Next base: position 690,840,277 of record NC_090439.1, read on the forward strand.
CTTAGGCCTTAGAGGGGGTGGTTTCTTTCTAGGGAGATGGGCATGGGAGGACTGGGAGGTGGAAGGTCTGGGTTGAGGCAGGGAGACATGGTGCTTAGGGGCATCATGGGGTAGGATGGGAACAAGAAACAAGTTAAGATTGGCAAGGAAAACGTTTTGATGTACATATAGCGGTTATGGGTAAAAGGTTTAGGAGTAGAGGTAGAGGGAGTGGTTGTAGGAGGTGTTGGTGTACTGGACGTGGATGCAGGTGTATTCAATGTGTGCTTGTGTGTGGTGGGTGTATGTTGGGTGGGTAAGTGAGGGTATTTTTATTTTTGGGGAGGAGGGGGAAGAGATTCAGGGAGATGTTGTGGATGATGTTAGAGAGTATGTTGAGGTAGTGCCTTCAAGTATGATGGATGTGCTGCATGTGGTTGTCATGGTGAGCACGGATGTGGTGTGTGGGGTGGATGTCTGCGAGTCTGCTCTTGTAGTGTCTGTGGGTATGACAGAACTGGTGGCAGGATCAGGGAGTGTTGGTGCAGTGATGCCAAGTGGGAGTGATGATATGACTTTAATGGAAAAGGTGGTGGGGAGACAGTGTAGAGAGTGTCTGTTGTAGTGTCTGCAGGTGTGTGTTGACTGTGTGCATGCTTGTGGTGTGTCCTGTGGTCCCTTTGCAAACCATGTCTGTTGTAGTGGATGAATGCTGGTCTGTATGTGTGATATGGATGGGTGAGGGGAGAGGGGTGTAGTTTTGAGCACAAATAGCTAGGGGGGACGGAAGATGAAGGGACACTGGCTGCTGTCAAAGTGGAGGCCAGAGCCTGAAACGATCTCTGGAGGCCAGCCAATGCACTGTGAATGCCTTCCAGGTATGCATTGCTTTGTTGCAACTGGGGTACAAGTCCCTGGATGACATTCACAAAGGTTGACTGCCCCACAAAGATGGACCTCAGGAGGTGAATACCCTCCTCACTGAGGATAGCAGGGCTGACGGGGCAGGGGCAGAGGTGTCTGCAGTGAGGGAGACGCCCACCCTCCTGGGAGAGAGGGCACAGGCAACTGGGTGGGGAGCTACAGGGAGGGCGGTGCTGGTAAGGGGGATGGCAGACAAGGATGGTGCTTGGATGGACCCAGATGGGTCCACCAACACCAGGGAGCTTCCATCAGAGGAGGAGTCTGAAGAAGATGTTGCTGTACCGGTCTTCCCCGTAGTATTTTCCTCACCCTCCGTCCCACTGGTCCCTTCGGCATTGGTGGACTCTGCCTCCTCCGTCCATTGGGCTGCAGCTTCCCCACATGCTGGTGCCCCTTCTCCTTTGCCTGATGATGCTGATGCACACAAGGATAGAAGAAGACTGTAGGAGGCTGGCCTTGCTGACAGTGGGTACCTTGTGGTACTTACACCTTGTGCCAGGTCCGGTTATCCCCTATTAGTAGAATAGAGGTGTTCTAGAAGCTTAGGCTGATAGAGGTAGCTATAGCAGAGCAGCTTAGGCTGAACTAGGAGACATGCAAAGCTCCTATCATACCACTTATATCATATAGCACTATATCATAAGAAAACACAATACGCAGTTACTAAAAATAAAGGTACTTTATTTTAGTGACAATATGCCAAAAGTATATCAGAGGATATACTCCGTTAGGAGGTAAGTAATATACACAAAATATATGCACACAAACCAAAACCAGGTAAGTAACAGTTAGAAAAGTAGTGCAAACAATGTGGAATCACAATAGAATGCAATAGGGAGAAATAGGCCTAGGGGCCACACAAACCATATACTCCAAAAGTGGAATCCAAACCACGAATGGACCCCAGGCCTAGTGTAGTATGTAGAGGGTCGCTGGGAGTGTAAGAAAACACTAAGGGTGTCCAAGATACCCCACCCCAAGACCCTGAAAAGTAGGAAGTAAAGTTACCCTACTACCCCAGAAAGACAGTAAAGTCGAGATAGGAGATTCTGCAAGGACAACAACTGACTACAAAACACTGAAGATGGATTCCTGGACCTGAGGACCTGTAAAGGAAGGGGACCAAGTCCAAGAGTCACGCAAGTGTCTGGGTGGGCAGGAGCCCACTAAACCCCAGATGAAGGTGCAAAAGGGCTGCCTCCGGGTGGAAGAAGCCAAAGATTCTGCAACAACGAAAGGTGCCAGGAACTTCTCCTTTGGTCAGAAGATGTCACACAGCGTGCTGGAGGATGCATAGTTGTTTCCACGCAGAAAGACCCCAAACAAGCCTTGCTAGCTGCAAGAGTCGCGATTGAGGATTTTGGGTGCTGCTGGGGCCCAGGAAGGACCAGGAGGTCGCCTCTTGGAGGAGGAGACAGAGTGGGCACTCATCAACAAAGAGAGCCCCTGCAGAAGCAGGCAGCGCACACAGAAGCACCTGAACAGGCACTTAGAAGATCCGAGGACAGCAGTCAACTCAGAGTCACAAAAGAGGGTCCCACAATGTCGGAATCCAACTCAGCGAGTTGGGCAATGCAGGACAGAGTGCTGGGGACCTGGGCTAGGCTGTGCACAAAGGAAGTCTTGCAAAAGCGCACAGAAGCCCGAGCAGCTGCAGTTCACGCAGTATACAGGATTACTGTCTGGGGTGGGGATGCAAGGACTTACCTCCACCAAATTTGGACAGAAGGGCCACTGGACTGTCGAAGACACTTGGACCCAGCTCCTGTGTTCCAGGGACCAGGCTCGTCAGGATGAGAGGGGACCCAGAGGACCAGTGATGCAGAAGTTTGGTGCCTGCGTTAGCAGGGGGAGGATTCCATCGACCCACCGGAGATTTCTTCTTGGCTTCCAGTGCAGGGTGAAGGCAGACAGCCCTCAGAGCATGCACTGTCACGTAGGCTCTCATTATCCTAATGAGACTACTGGATTTTCAGCAGCAAGATCGTTCACAGTGTGGGGGACTGAGTCTGACCCACGGTGGATGACACTTGTCACTCTAAATCCGGGTTTTGCTCCGGCTAACTAGCAGTGCCTCATCTCTCCCAAATGGTAGAGACAATTGGGCAGCCGAGCGCATGATATCTTAATACTTCTCTGGGAAGTCGTGGTCACTCAGGTCACAACCGGTTCTCTCATACACAGTGCGGTCTCATATATAAATGACAAAAGGCAGTATAAGTTTTAAAGATTGGTTTAATAAAATGTCTGCATTTTAGATAGAAAAGCGTGAGCTGCAATAACCAGAACTACACAACACAGTAATATTAAAATAGTGATGATGAGAGTGAAGCACAAGAATAAAGCTATCATAGTGCCGCTAGGTTATTCTCTCTTCTAGGTTATATTTTCGAGCACAGCATCTTAAGCTCTAAGCCTGCCTTTCAGGTTCCCCCGGGAGGACATCGACCCTCTTACCTGAGCAAAGGCCAGTAATCTGCATCAGCATCTGCAACAGGGATTCAGCATCCAGTTGTGGGGCCCTGGCTGGAATCTTCCTCTTGACGTGTACTAGGACTAGAAAGTGTTTTTATAACTAACACGCAGATGTTCTAAGAAAATGTCCCTACGTAAGGATGTGTATTTTCTATGAATGCTGGAGACTAAAGTTCTACCACGTTTACCGGCAAGGTACCAGACTGTGGCCTTGACTGAAGCACAGGGCGATCAAGAATGCATTATTTGAGAACACAGTGCGAAACTAAGCTAAACAGTGTGATAGAAGAAATTAAAACAAGACCGTAAAAACAGGTTATGGTAAAATAACAGTGCAACGCTGAATAGAATATATATAGGGAAAAGTGCAGAGCGGCCTAGTATGTAAAACTAACGTGCATGAAGCTATATTAAAAATGGCTACTCTACTCCCTCCCCTAGTCAGTAGAAATTGGTTTAAGCCAAAGCTAAAATGCCCTAAGCTAAAATATATTTATAAAACTCCACTTAATTCTGACAAGTCATGAGGACACACAAGCATCCTACTCAGCAATTAAAAAAATTAGCATGCGGCCAAGAGCGGAATTCAAAGGAAAATGTCAATTTAGGATTGTTCCAAATCAAGCAGAAGTCATGGAAAGCAGGAGGGCCTCGCTTCGGCAGATGACAAAACCGGTAAATCCGTGCCAAAAACCACTAAGGAGCAGGTGTGTTCCAAGGCCCCAGTGTTAACCAAGGCGGCATCCTGTGCAGTGCCTATCAATGAGTTAATGGTTACTTCCTCCAGGAAGGGTAGCTCGTAATCAGCTTCTCTGAGCAAACGCAGCCGCAGCACGCATGTCTGGTAATGAACCCTCAACGAGAACATCAACAGATCAGCATCAATCACAGAGGTGAGTTGCTGTGAAAGACAAACTTCCAGTGCATGTTCAAAAGAGCACCAACGGCACCGAAACACAGGCTGCACACAGTCCAAAACCGGTCTGAATGACAGAGACCAGTCACACCCCAAATGTTCCAGGAGTGTTGCTCCAAACTGCTGCATCATGCATTCACGACACAGCTGCGCTGATGGAAGCGCCTTCATTTGTCCTTGTTGTGGCGGGACAGCCATTGCGGAAAAACAACAGCAACAGCAAAACGCAGGCTAATAAAGCCAAAGTTATTGGAAATACCCCAAAAATGCTTCCGAAAATTGAGTTAATAGCCAAAGGTATCAAACCGAATAGAGAGGAGAAGGTGTAAACAAAACCAATACCAACAGCTTTGAAAAAATGTGCTAATCCAGCCATGCTGGACGCATTAAATATACGTCCCACGAGTTCACCAAAGTTTCTCGGAAAGTTCCGCCTCTCCCAAGCACTCCTTCAGACCAGCAATCACTCAAATAAACACACCGAAGTGACTCAGGCAAACACAAGCACCACACTTCATCTCACAGGCACTCACACAAGCACCATCCACATGCAGACACACCAACATCCACTGCCTCCACTGTGTCCCCCTCCTTCTCGTTGTCCACCTCCCTCCCAGTAGCATCTCCACTCACACCTGCATGCACTACATCCTCATCCACTACCTCCATCACCTGCACGCCTATCACTACACGCCCCTCACTGGCAGTCACCACCCCCACATCCATGCACATGTGTCCTCTACCACTGTGTCTGTGACCCCTCCTCCCAAAGTACACAAACGCAAGCACTCAGACACCTAACAGCCACCCACGTCATAACAGCATCCAGCCCATGCACCTGCACCCAAACATAGCAGACTGACACCTTCTACAACCAGTCCCTCTTCCTCCACACCAACACCTTCACCCTCTTCCAGCCCCAGTGTCCCTAAGAAGCTTTTCCTTGCCAACATTGACCTAAGCCCTTCCCCTCCCACCCCTCCCCCCATCCTTCACCTCAGGCCAGGATGGCAAGAACCCAGCCCAGAACGTCAGCCACCCAGTCCACGGCCACTGTGGTGTCTGCAGCAACTGCAGGTGTGAAAGGCTCTAAGGAGGCACCCATCAGCCCAGCCAGTGTGCCAGCACCACCTGCCAAGGACAAGAAGGGTCCGCCACCTAGCAAGGGCAAGAAGGGGACACCAGCCAGCAAGGGGAAGGAGGCACCACCAGCCAGCAAGGGAAAGAAAAAGACACCAGCTGCCAGATGCATGGAGGCACCACCATCTGCCAAGGGCAGGAAGGGGCACATAACACAAGCCATAGCACTTCAGCAGTCCGAGGCTGCAGGTGAAGGCCTGGAGGCTACCACCACCACTGACAGCACCATCACCTGCACCACAGCCAGCACTGCCACCTGTACTGCTTCCAACAGCACCCCTGCCAGCAGCAGCAGCCCCAGTGGGCAGCCATTCGAGACTGCAGGTGAAGGTCTGGAGGCTACCACCACCACTAATAGCACCGCCACCTGCACAGCGGCCAGCACCGTGGCCAGCACCGCTGCCAGCAGCACCACTGCCAGCAGCCCCAGTGGGCAGCCGTCCAAGGCTGCAGGTGAAGGCCTGGGGGTTACCACCACCACTGCTAATACCACCACTTGCACCGCCGCCAGCAGCACCACTGCCAGTAGTAGCAGCCCCAGTGGGAAGTCGTCCGAGGCTGCAGGTGAAGGCCTGGAGGCTACCACAACCACTGACAGCACTGCCACCTGCAGCACAACTGGCATCCACTGAGCAGCCATCACTGCCGGAAAACAGTGTGTAGTGGTGACTACATGGGCTGCAGTGCGTCCTGGACCCTGCAACACCTGTTGGTGTGACACACAGGTGAGAGACTGTGATCTTGCCCCATCCAGGATGAAGCACACTGGGCCCAAGGCCCCCTCCAGAACCAGCGGAAGAAGGCATCCACTCAGCCCCTCCTAGCCAGGATGAAGCACACTGGGCACAAGGCCCCCCTCCAGAACCAGTGAAAGAAGGCACCCACTCAGCCCCTCGTTGCCAGGATGAAGCACACTGGGCACAAGGCCCCCCTCCAGAACCAGTGGAAGAAGGCATCCACTTAAGAGACTGTAGCTTGGCACTCCCCGGAACCAAGCAGTGGGCAAACCACCCACTTGAGAGACTGTGGCTTTGCACTCCCCAGGACCAAGCAGTGGGCAAACCACCCACTTGAGAGACTGTCGCTTTGCACTTCCCAGGATCAAGCAGTGGGCAAACCACCCACTTGAGAGACTGTCGCTTTACACTCCTCAGAACCAAGCAGTGGGCAAACCACCCACGTAAGAGACTGTGGCTTTACACTCCTCAGAACCAAGCAGTGGGCAAACCACCCACATGAGAGACTGTGGCCTTGCACTCCCCAGGACCAAGCAGTGGGCATGGAGCCCCTGCCAGGCCAGTGGCATTGTACCATCTTCCGGCTGAGGTGCCCCCCCATTCCCCATCCCCCTGAGGTGCCTGTGTTTTTTCGACCTGATGCCCCTGCAGTGTTCTCTCCATATTAAGGCAGGAGTCAAGTGTTGCCTTGGACTATGTTTTATGGCCCAGTGGGCCACGGACATTTTGGAGTGGATGTAGTCTCTCTTTTTGTATATATTGTACATACTGTTTATTGTGTAAGGACGTATATATCTAAAACTGTACTATTACACGCATTTTACTCCATTCCTTTTGTCCTTGCGTTATTCCTGAGGGTTACGGGGTGTATATGTGATGTTGTTGCATCTGTTTGTGTATATGGTGTTGGGGGTGGTGGTGGGGGTGTTGCATGTTGCATGTGTGTGTCACTCTCTTTTTCCTCCCACCGCCTTATGTGCTAGGTGCAGTACTCACCGTGGTCGTCTTCGCCAGCGTTCGTGCTTCTGGTCTATGAGAAAGTACACCAGCATTGGAAAAAAGTGCAGCTCGTGCTCCATGGCATTGTGGTTCTTCCTTGAGTGTCGAGAGGTGATTCGTTTCCCTACAGTGTTCTGTTTCCACCGTGCTTTTGATGGCATTAGTACCGCCCCGGAAAAGCTGGCAGATAGGCCTGTTGTAATGCTGTGGGTGGTACATTGTCTTCTGCCTGGCTGTTGCCGGTTACCACCACAGTGTTTGTTGCTACCGCCGTGGTGGTCGGTATGTTAAAGTTGCTGTATGTGTTGGCGGTTTCCGCCATGGTCATGATTCCATTTTTTTTACTGCTGGCCTGTTGGCGGTGTTACCACCGCTTTATCACCAACCGCCAGGGTTGTAATGAGGGCCTTAACTTTAACTGGAAGTGTGACATTATTAGTTGTTGAGGACTTACAAACTCTTCAACTAATAATCCACTTTCTCACAATTCAATACACACTGTTGCTATTTTAATGTGTTGTTGCTTTATCTCTCTAGGATAAATTAATGCGCCCAAGCTGGTTTGTAATGATGGCTCAAAAATTACAGATGTCAATAAACATCTTTATTTTCTGCGACGTAAGTGATGACACTCTAATATATGTGGGAACTAGCTTTCACTGGTAACTACAAGTACCTTTTAAGAACTGATTTTGACTATACATGTTTAAAGGGGCATTCAGCAATGTATAATCAAGCATCCTAGAGTAATTGTGTTTTATGGTAGAAGTGTGCTTGCACAATGATACAGGTTGTGTGGTGAGTGTGCAATAATTAAATAACATCTGAGGAATTAAGTAATAGGGATGATTGACTAAATGTTCTTACTTATATTTACTATATTTTTTGTAAAACATCAGGCAGTCAACTATCAAGTGTGAAGTACTAGAAGTCATGTTAAACTTAAGTGCATTTAAACTTTTTCTTAGCAACTGTCATTAGAGTCACACTGTTCATATCTGCCAATAACCCAAATCCCCTACATTAAAACCTACTGCCCTCTCCTATAACAGGAAGAAGCAAACTGACAATGTCAGTGGAGCAACAAAATGCTTAATAATATTTAAAGAAAGGTTATTTTTACTTACACATACAAACATACACAAACCTCCATTTCATTGAGAAATTCATAGAGGTCGCTCTCTCTAGTCAGATGGTAAAGCACTGAAATAGTTTCCTGAAGCTTCAGTTCCTCAAATCGCTACTAGAGGTCCTTATTGAGTCAGGTGAAAAATCTTTAAAATTCTTTCACAAAGTTGCAATTCTTGGAGGCATTACTAGATGATCCTCTAGAGTCAGACACCAAATACTCAAAATTATTTCTTGAAGCGGCTGTTCCACAAGTCATTACTAGAGGTCTTTTCCAGTTAAATGCAAAAGCATTGAAATTATTTCATAAAGCTGCAATACCGCTAGGGGTTATGATAGGTCCCTCTCTAGTTAAATGCAAAAGAATTGAAATTCTTTAATTAAGCCGCATTTCCTCTACTGATTTCTTTTTTTGTTTTGCAATTCTTTATTTGGGAAATAAAAGAAATATCGTACATAACTATGCAACTGGGTAAACAATTTCACTGAAACACAAACATCAAAAAACCTCCGTACATAGATATATTGTCACTTATGATCATAGCTGCAATCTTAGTACTGTGTATAAAGGCTGAATCCGGCATAGTTCGACCACATATTACTCTAATTACGGCCACTACATGACATCCAGAAGGAGGGTTGATGTGAGGGGGAAGACCATCGGGGGAAGCTGCGAAGATTCCCTTACCTTCCAATCTATCAATGGACCGCAGCATGCGTCAGGGCAGTGGGGTAGGTTAGTAAGAGGAGAAAAGGATGATGCAAAGGAGTGTGTTAGGATATACGGCATGGCCAACCATTGGGGCTCTGATTCTCAGAATAAGAAGTGAAAGAGGATACATGCGGAGAGTGGATATAGATAAAAGGGTAGAGTGAGTGCAGAAGCGTGGTGGTTAATAAACAAAGAATGGATGGTGTAGAACATAGAGGAGTAAGGGAGCAGAAAAGCAAGAGTGCTAGAGAGAAGAGGTGTTTGAGGGGAGAGAGGGAATAAAAGGAGAGAGGGCGTGATAAAAGGGAGAAAAGGAAACAAAGAAGAAGAGTAAAGAAGAAGATCAGCCACATCAATAATAACAAAAACGGACAATGACAATAAGAATACGACTAGTAAGAAAGATAATGATACTAACACTAAAAGAAACCATAGTAACAGTAAAAATAATAGTAAGAACAGTAACAACAATAATAACAGTAATAACAGTAGGACCGACCAAGGGGGAGGGGATGAATAGGGCAGGGGGTAGAGGTATGAAAGGGGGGGAGGTAGGGGTTACACAAATGAACATGATCAAGTGTAGTAGAGGATCACACAAAAGGGAGGTGGGAGGAAGAAGGAAGGTCCTCTACTAATTTCTAAGTGTTCCTCTCCAGTTAAATGCAAAAGCACTGAAATTCTTTGATGAAGCTCCAGTTTGGTTAGAAAGTATCCATCTCAAGTCAAATGCAAAAGCATTAAAATTCTTTCATCAAGCTGCAGTTCCAAAAGTCATTTGTAAAGGACCCTCTCAAGTCAGGTGCAATTGCTTCAAATTATCTTCACCAAGCCAAGGAAGTATGACTTTAACATTTACGTCTGTATACACATTTTTGTTATTTTAATGATTTGTGCCTGTTTTCGGAAGGATAAATTAATTTGTCAAAGCTGGTTTGTAATATTGAGTCAAAATGAGTGATTTCAAGCAATTTATTGATGACAGCCTATCCTACATAGGCACTACCATTCACTGGTATGTACAAGTGCCTTTAAATAAGTAATTTTTGATGTTTTCGTGGTATTTTCCCTGATCACAGATATTTGCTGTTCTTCATTGCCTTAGAGGCTGTTTATGTGATGGCACGTCTAAGCTCAAGTGATCTATACTTTGTGGGAAGTAGCATATTTTAAGTGACCTCTCAACAGACCGATGGTGAAAGAGTGTTGATTGGGACCTCCTATATTTTTATATGTGTATTTTTGTATGATTATTTGGATAACTGGTGGCTGGGAAAGGAGCTAAAGTTCTTATCAGGCTAGACGTAAAGATGAAAATGGGTGCTACCTGTATATGATGCATGTAAAAGATACATAAAATACTTTGTAATGATATCGGTTTCTTTCGAAATTTAAAATATTCCCTCATGCATTATAATAAAAGCACTCCACAAACGGTTCAATGATAAACCAAGCAGCCAATACCTTGTATGGCAGTTCTAGGCTGGAAATATACCAGTAGCAAAAGCCAGCCCCTATATAGGGTGGAGTTTCTGCCACTAAGACTCAGAACCCTCATGATTCTCAATGGCGGAGCCATCCAAGGCTCAGCCATTTGATGTATAGCATCCCTGTTCCCATCTCTAAATGTGCTGGGCAAAGCACACAGGTTTAGCATGGCATGACACCAGATAAATTACAGCGAAGCCATACATGATGGCCTGAGTCTCTACTCACCCTTCTCTCATGCACTTCTTTCTCTACTATTCTCCCTTTACACCATGTTCTCCCATTTGTCACTCTCTTCCCATCTATATATTTGAAAGGTGAGTCTGCTGATCTGTACGTTAATATTTTGTTTTAATTGGAAGACATGTTTTTCAACTGTTGTGTTTTACAGTATTTTTAGCATATGTTTCCTGTTATTCATAGAGGATGAGGAATTTGCAGTGATGTTGGTGTCCAAGTGTGATGACAATCAGGGAACCTATAAGTGAGAGCTTCTTTTAGATGACAAAAACAGCAGCAAAGGGATGAGCATGCCACCAGAGATAAAGATCTGCTTTTTTTAAAGGCTAGAGCTGTAGCAGTAAAGTTACTGTGCTCCCATCAGGTTTACTGTCACTGAAACCAATGCTGAAGAACATAATAAAAGTGATTAATGAGCTACCAGGCTATGAAGCAGCAATGATTATTACAATGTGGGCCCTATGTGGGACCATTAATGCTGCTGAATATCTCTCTTTGCTTTTTTGCTTTTCTAATTGGTGGTTCTGGCTATCTCATCCAAGAACACATCATACTGTTCTTCAATGCACTACTTTGTAATGGGAGCTGGATTTGAGGGAGTTGTTCCATCATATCCAATAATTAATTCTACCTACTTATAACAACAATATTTGATGTTGGAAAAGTTGCTATTTTCTTACTACCAAAGAAAGTTGAGCACAATGAGAATGTCTGAGGTCTAAGCAGATGTGGAACATGCAAGCATGCTGGGAATGTAATTATTTTTTACATTCTTAACCCCTTGGTCGCCACAAACGTACCGGTTACGTCTTTGGCTGCAACGCTAAGGCGCCTAGGACGTAACCATGACATCCTGCAACCGGCTCATGGAGGGAGAGCTAGCTATTTTAATTAGGCTGATCTGTGAGCCTACGAGACACCAAGTATTTCTTTAACCTTTTTTACATATGAGGAGTGACCCCTTAGGCAAAGGTCGCTCCCCTGGGGGGGGAGGGAGGAATTGTTTTTTCTGATATTTCTGCCCCTCTCTGCCTATTTTTATTAGGTCAATCTGCCCCCAATGGGGCCAGAAACCACTAGACACCAGGGATTTTTTTTCAGGTAAATTTCACGCAAGGGGAGCGACCCCTTAGGCAGGGTCACTCCAGTTCGGGGCAAATTTATTTTAGGCCACTTCTGCCCCCCGGCGGCAGAAACCACTAGGCACCAGGGATTTAAAAAAAAGGTTTTTACAGAAGGGGAGCGACCCCTTGGGCAAGGGTCGGACCGCTAGGGGACTAATTCATTTTAGGCCATTTCTGCCCCCCTTGGGGGCAGTACGGCCTATTTCTATTAGGCTGATCTAAACCAATTAGGCACCAGGGATAGGTGTGTGTGTGTTTTGTTTGGGGCGGCAGCCCCTTGGGCAAGGGTCGCTCCCCTTGGGGCACATTACTGTTGTCCATTTCTGATACCCTTGGGGGCAGATCGGCCTTTTTTAGTAAGGCCCATCTGCCCCCAAGGGGGGCAGAAAGCCCACCAGACACCACAGAAGATTTTTTTTTTTTTTTAAAGAGGGTACAAAGTTGTTCTGCCCACTGGTGGGCACATGGGGCAATTGCTCCCAATCCACTCCCTGGGGGTGGGAGGGCAGAAAGCCTACTAGATGCCAGGGAATTAAAAGAAATAGTGGGGTGGTGGCTACCAACCAGTTTGGGCATGGTTATGCCCCCACCCCAACCAAACCCACCCACAATGCCCTGCAAACCTCCAACTTTGCTTGAAATCACACATTTTCCCCACATTTTTGTGATGAAACCTTCTAGAAGCTGAAAGAATCCACAAAATTCCTACCACCCAGAATTGTCGCATCTATACTGATAAAAATTCTTCCCCATTTGTCAGCCTAAAAATGTTTTTTTTTAAACTGTCCTTTTGGACCCGCTTTGGTTTCCCCTCAATTTTGACATGTTTTGGCTCTTCCCTGTCACAGGCACTTGGCCCACCTATACAAGTGAGGTATTATTTCTATCGAGAGACTAAGGGGAACTTTGGGTGGTAGGAAATTTGTGACGGTGCGGTTATCCCACACAGAAATGTGAGGAAAATTTTACTTTTTAGCTAAATTTGAGGTTTGCTGAGGATTTTGGGTAAGAACACACTGGGGGAGCCATGCAAGTCACACCTCCCTGGGTTCCCTCGGGTATCTAGTTTTCAGAAATGTCTGGGTTTGGTAACTTTTTCACTAGATTGCTGCTGACCCCTGGACCAAAACTGCAGATGCCCCCCCCCACAAAAACAAGTTGTTTTGTATTTGATCATTTTGATGTGTCCATGTAGTGTGACAGGGCATTTACTGTTGTGGGAACTAGGCATACCCAGACAAGTGAGGTGCCATTTTTATCGGGAGACATGGGAGAGTGCTGGGTGGAAGTTTGTGGCTCCCCTCAGATTCCAGAACTTTCTGTCACTGAAATATGAGGAAAACTTTTGAGGTTTGTAAAGGATTCTGGGTAACAGAGCCTGCTGAGAGCCCCACCAGTCCCCCCATCCTGGATTACCCAGCGTGTCAAGTATTAAAAAATGTACAGGTTTGGTATGTTTCCCTAGGTGCCGGCTGAGCTAGAGGCCAAAATCCCCACCAATGTACTTTGCAAAAAACAGGTCAGTTTTCTTTGGCAAAATGTGATGTGTCCATGTTGTGTTTTGGGGGCATTTCCTCTTGCAGGCACTAGGCCTACCCACACAAGTGAGGTACCATTTTTAACAGGAGACTTGAGGGAATGGCTGGGTGGAAGGACATTTTTGGCTCCTCTCTGATTCCAGAACTTTCTGTCACCGAAATGTGAGGAAAAAGTGTTTTTTTTTAACATATTTTGAGGTTTGCAAAGGATTCCGGGTAACATAACCTAGTGAGAGACCCACAAGTCACCCCATCCTGGATTCCCCTAGGTGTCTAGTTTAAAAAATGCACAGGTTTGGTAGGTTGAGCTAGAGGCCAAAATCCACAGAAACTCACTTTCCAAAAAACACATCAGATTTCAATGTAAAAATAGAATGTGTCCATGTGCATTTCCTGTCGCGGGCATTAGGCCTACCCACGCAAGTGAGGTACCATTCCTATTGGGAGACTTGGGGAACACAGAATAGAAGAACAAGTGTTATTGCCCCTTATTTGTCTCTACATTTTTTCCTTCCAAATCTAAGACAGTGTGTAAAAAAGATAACTATTTGAGAAAAGCCTTGTAATTCAAAATGCTATTATGGGCACCCTGGAATTCAGAGATATGCAAATAACTGCTGCTTCTCAACACCTTCTTTTGTACCCAGTTTAGAAATACAAAGGTTTCCTTGATACCTATTTTTCACTCTTTATGTTTCACCAAATGAATAGCTGTATACCCGGTATACAATGAAAACCCATTACATGGTGCAGCTCCTTTATTGGCTCTGGGTACCTAGGGTTCTTGATGAACCTACAAGCCCTATATATCCCCGCAACCAGAAAAGTCCAGCAGACGTAATGCTTTTAAAAATCTAACATTGCAGGAAACAGTTACAGAGTAAAACGTGGAGGGAAATGGCTGTTTTGTTCACCTTAATTTCAATCTTTTTTTTTTATTTCTGCTGTTATTTTCTGTAGAAAATTCTTGTAGGATCTACACAAATGACCAATAACACAACACATATGGGGAATTTAGTGAACAGACTATTCTGGCCAGTTCAACTAGTCATCAGATCACAAACGTGGTGATCTAATTATAGGCATGGGGTGTGGTAGCGGTAAGGGGTGGGGGTGTTTCCATTACAGAATAGGTGGTCTCACACACATTATAGTGTCATGCTTCATCATTTGACCACCTATTCCCACCCAGGTAGGATGATACCACCTGTGCGGACTCAATCTTGTCATTCAAGGAACTCTGATGTAATGCTAAAATTATATCTTTCTGGGTAAAGCAGGGATTCAGTTAAGTGAAGATATAAGCTAAAATAACCTAACACATCCCTGGTGTATCCTATTCTCTTAATGACAGTGTTTGTTGGTAAGATTAAAAGCAATTGGCACACTATTGAATATAATGGTTCATGGTGTTGTCTACGTCTACAGGGCCAACATCCTTCTGCCCTCTCTTCTAGCCAAACTGGTCTGGGGGATTCATCAGGGCCTAGGATCCCTCCTATAGATGGGGGTGGCTGGCTAAGCTAAAAGTGAGCAAAACCGTTAAAATGCACACTGGGCCTACCTGAGGGAAACTAAGTTAAGGAAGGCCCTGTAGGGTAAAGGCAATTAGCCCCTGGTCTGGGAAAGGGGACAGGGGTTGCCCTTTGTAGTCACACTTACTCCAAATTTGGCGATCCTTCTTGCAGCCTAAGCGGGTCCCTGTCCCAGCCCCTTGCTGAATTCAGATTGTTGTCCACTTTTCAGAAATGTTTAGCTTTCCAGCATCCAGTGTTGGTTTCATACCCATTTCTGTCACTAACTGGAAGGAGTCTAAAAGCACAAAAAATAGTAAAATGGGGTACGCCCCAGTAAAATGTCAAAATTGTGTTGACAAATTAGTTTTCTAATTCAAGTCTGCCTGTTCCTGAAAAGCTGGGAAGATGGTGATTTTAGCACCGCAAACCCATTTTTGATGGCATTTTCAGGGAAAAAACACATACCTTTTTCTGCAGCACGTTTTTCCTATTTTAAAAAAATAAACACAATTTCTGCTCTATTTTTGCAAATTTCTTGGTCTCCTCAAGGGGAACCCACAAACTCTGGGTATCTCTAGAATCCCTGGTATCTTGGAAAAAAAGACGCAAATTTGCTGAGGGTAGCTTATGTGGATAAAAAGTTATGAGGGCCTAAGCATGAGCTGCCCCAAATAGCCCAAAAAAAGCCTGGCACCTGAGAGGGAAAAGACCTGGCAGCGAAGGGGTTTAAGAACTTTGAAGAAGATTCAGCACATGTGCAAAACAAGGAATTAAGGTTTTATTAGGTAGGTTAATGGCTTCCCTTACATTGCTGCCATTGTTTGTGGCCCTAAAGCCAGTCATAGGAATTTGTAGGTCTGTCTGTATGCAGCAGTGCAGAATGTTGTGGATTTTTCTAAGGCATATTTCTTCCCTAGCTCGTCTTCATCACTCATCCTGGCTGACACTGTATTAGATTGAAAAGATGACCTACTAACTTCTTGAGGTTAATTCGTACACACACCCACATGACACACACACACACACGCACGCACACACACACACACTTACACCCACTCACACACACTGAGGACCTGCTTTTGACTGTAATGAAATTTGTATATACTATTCTAGCTCTATGTGTACTTTGATAGTAGGGAAGGTTATAAAGCAGACCAAGGCAAATATAACTGCACTTTTAGTTTTTGGATTAACTCACGCAAAACTACATAAACACACTACAGGGACAGGTCCTCATATTGCACAGGTCCTCATAAGGATGGTGTTTGTCTGGGTCCGATAGTGTTTACCCATGCTATGAGGACGGATCTTGTCCTCACATAGTGGATTATACATGCCCACACAAACACACACATACACACACGCATACACACACGAGCCTAGTAACACTACAATAGTTCTTCATATGTGCTATTTGCCCTGATGTACCTAAATGATGACCCATACTGCGAATGCATACGTTTGGCACTTTTGAAACAAATGCGTATGTTCAGTGCTTTTGGGTGCAGTTAAAATGAGTTGCACACCATTGATTTCACAATCACAGAGAGTTGGCCACATCATTATGCTGATAGCTGGTTGACAGAAAAGGCCCTTCACTGACCTGAAAACTCAGTTTTTCCAAACAAAGAGACAAATCACCTTTAGACATTCCCTGTAATGCCTACATCTTCCAATCAATGTAACAGAATGGGATAAAACACAATAACAAAGGCTGCACTTAAGTCCAGGAGGATTCGCTAATGATCCACCCTGACCCACACTTATTTTGAGATCCTCTGTGGCTCCTAAAAGAGCTGTTTCTGTGCTGTAGCCTGTACAAAACCCCATTTGCATAGGATGAAGAATGTTAATAATTTCCAGATGTTCTGTAATATACCTATCAATTAATTTCTCTAGTATTTGACTAACTCCTGGCAGAAGGAATACAGATCTGTAATTTCCTATTGTCTCTGGAACTAAATTGGACTTCTTTAAAAGCGAACAGACACTACACTTTTCTGAAGAAAGCTTAAACAGCTCAGTCAATGTATGAATCATCACATTACCTCCCCTCAATAGGATATCAATTGGAACCGGTTCGAGCAATGAGCCCGACTTTACTGACATTGCAGCAGCTATAACCTCCTCTTTGGTCAATTTCGGGAAAGTAGAAAGTACTGAGTTAATGTTAATAACTCTAGATCTACTATTCACCATAACCATTTCATCTGATGATCCTGAAAGGACATCATAGATGTCCCTCACTTTCCGAAGAAAGTGTTTCACAAGTAATTCACACTGTTCAAATGATACAGTGGGCCCGCTTTCAGGGGTCTCATTGTTCATAGGACTCCATTTCCCCCTTTATCAGAGGGCTTAATCACAATAGTGGATTATACATGCCCACACAAACACACACATACACACACGCATACACACACGAACCTAGTAACACTACAATAGTTCTTCATATGTGCTATTTGCCCTGATGTACCTAAATGATGACCCATACTGCGAATGCATACGTTTGGCACTTTTGAAACAAATGCGTATGTTCAGTGCTTTTGGGTGCAGTTAAAATGAGTTGCACACCATTGATTTCACAATCACAGAGAGTTGGCCACATCATTATGCTGATAGCTGGTTGACAGAAAAGGCCCTTCACTGACCTGAAAACTCAGTTTTTCCAAACAAAGAGACAAATCACCTTTAGACATTCCCTGTAATGCCTACATCTTCCAATCAATGTAACAGAATGGGATAAAACACAATAACAAAGGCTGCACTTAAGTCCAGGAGGATTCGCTAATGATCCACCCTGACCCACACTTATTTTGAGATCCTCTGTGGCTCCTAAAAGAGCTGTTTCTGTGCTGTAGCCTGTACAAAACCCCATTTGCATAGGATGAAGAATGTTAATAATTTCCAGATGTTCTGTAATATACCTATCAATTAATTTCTCTAGTATTTGACTAACTCCTGGCAGAAGGAATACAGATCTGTAATTTCCTATTGTCTCTGGAACTAAATTGGACTTCTTTAAAAGCGAACAGACACTACACTTTTCTGAAGAAAGCTTAAACAGCTCAGTCAATGTATGAATCATCACATTACCTCCCCTCAATAGGATATCAATTGGAACCGGTTCGAGCAATGAGCCCGACTTTACTGACATTGCAGCAGCTATAACCTCCTCTTTGGTCAATTTCGGGAAAGTAGAAAGTACTGAGTTAATGTTAATAACTCTAGATCTACTATTCACCATAACCATTTCATCTGATGATCCTGAAAGGACATCATAGATGTCCCTCACTTTCCGAAGAAAGTGTTTCACAAGTAATTCACACTGTTCAAATGATACAGTGGGCCCGCTTTCAGGGGTCTCATTGTTCATAGGACTCCATTTCCCCCTTTATCAGAGGGCTTAATCACAATAGTGGAGTCCTGTGTTAATGATTTCAAGGCAAATTTTTGAGGTTCACTCAAATTTTTCACATAATAGTTTTTACTCTCTTTCTATATCTTCAGAAGATCTCTAACTACAACCTCATGGAAGGTATCAATATTCACTTATCGTAAATCTAAGTCTTTGAGAGACATGTTAGTGCAGAGTAACGTAAGTATGAGAGAAAGAGAAAGTTTGGTTATCAGGAAAAAGCAAGAAAATTGACAAATTTATTACATGCAACAATGACTTTTGTGTTTACGTCCTCACCTCTCTGTGTGGCCTCATATATGTGGGAAGTACAATCTTTCCCATAAAGAAGCAAGTTCTTGAACATTTGACGGCGGTAAAGAATTGTGATCAGAATTACCCAGTAGCAAGACATTGGAAAGAAATGCACTCTCAAAATCCTGACACGCTTTCATTTTTTGGCATTGACAGGGTGCTATGTTCTGCCAGAGGTGGTGACAGGGTGAGGAGGTTACGTATTATGGAATCAGAATACATTGGCCGTCTTTATAGTAAGACCCGGATGGGGCTTAACGTGGATGAGAAACTTTTTTTTCATGTGGGTTGAGTCTTAGGTTTTCTTGATTTATTTCATATATATATATTCTTATAGAGATGATATGAAGTTTTTGTAGGTTAATAATACTCCATAAGAATTTAGAAATAGATGTGCTCACACATTTTATTTTTGTGATGATAGTATCCCAAAAAGTTCATGGTTTGGCTGTTCAAAAATTATTATGGCCACTTGGGCTATGATTTGAAATTTACAATTTAAAATGTAAACTTTAAAATGTTGAAATTTAAAAATGTTATCTTAAACAATTAAATTAATTGATAATGGGGAGAGATTTAAATGATTTAGGGGGTCATTATGATCCCGGCGGTCGGAGTTAATGTGGCGGTAGTACATTATGACATTGGCGGGTTGGCTGAAGACAACCCGCCAATGTACCACTCCAACCACCGTGGCAGTAGCAGGTGCCAGGCTGGAGATAATAATCCCCAGCCCGGCCGCCATTGTGTCACCTGCAGGATTACGACCCCGCCTACCTCAATGGAATTTGTGGGAGTCGTAACGCCACAGAGAACATGGCTGTAGGCCCTGTCACTGATAGGTGTCCCACACCCCTCCAACCTCTCCAAACACTCCCCTCACCCCTACATCCACGACCCCTTCACACACATGCAAACACACCATCATTCACACATACATGCATGCATTCATTCATCCATTCACACACACATCCACACACACTTCAAAACATACATGCAGACACGCATTCTGAATTTCATACATTTACGCACTCACACTTCAATACATTCACTCACTTACACTTCAATACATTCAAGCACTTACACTTCAATACAGTCACGCATGCACTCAACACTAAACACACACCCTCATTCACGCATACACTCCCACATACATTCACACACACCCACATACACACACAACACCCCCCCACCCCTTTCCCCTGTCAGAGACCCGACTTACCTGGATCCAGGGAGTCCTCCAGCAGGAGACGGAATGGGTGTTGCTACCGACAGCAGCGCCTGCCAGCAGAACACCAATAGGCGGTATTATTTTTCATAATATGGCTGGCGGCGGTCTACTGCCGTGGCGTTGCTGGTGGTAGCAGTGCCACCTTACCGCCATCCACCAGTATGGCCACAGCTGGATTTCTGCCCGTCGTGTGGCGGAAATCCGGCTGTGGTCATAATATGAGGGACAGCTGGCAGCCACGTTGACTGTCTTTTGGCGGCCGTCCCAGCGGCTGTAGGCGGTTTTTACTGCCAATGTCAAAATGTGGGCCTTAATATTTTGGAACATTTTTGAATAATTTGTAATGAGGAGAGATTTCATGATATAATGATTTGATGTTTTGACATTATTATGTAATCAATCCCAAATTAATATTTGAGATGTATATTTTCTCTAATTATTAGTCACTCCTCCTCAAATATGATGGATTTAAATAATGATTTATTTTTACTTTTACTTTTCCTTTTCTTCTCTTTTATATCAATGTTACATATTTCTATCGCATTAGGCTGAGAAATAGATGAAAATATCCAAAGAGTCTCAAATGGAAATCGTTTGTCCGCTATTTATTGTAAAAATTATTATTTAAATGTTCAGAACAAATTCGCAACCACGCTGTCCTGACCAAAAGTCTACGTGTTTCGGCAAACGCCTTGAACTGGACATTGGCAGACATTATTGCACACATCAATTTATCCAATACAGTCCTTCTTTGATTTCAATGACACACTGCACATCTATAACGGTGGCGGCCATCTTTAAACATAATTAGTTTTTGCCACAATAAATCAAAAAAACATTATATATGTAAATAGAGCATCCTCATACTGAAACATTACCATTCATGATTCAAGATAAATATCAAGTATATGGATAACCATTGTTGGACAACTGTCTTAAATACAATTTAAATATAATAAACATTTTTAAATATCCATACAAAATAAATACATGGGTAAAAATTCTGATAATAGGAAAATTTGCAATATGAGTTTCCACAACAAATCCAATCAAATTTATACCAAAGGGAGACACAATAGTCATACTAAATGCACAAGGGTAATATGATCCATATATAGTCTAAATCAAAGCAATAATAAGCATATAAGGAATCTGAAAGATCTCATTGATCACCTTAATAAATTAATTCTCGACTATAAATTGGTAAATAATTATTCATTGGGAAACAAGATAAAATTGCCTCATGTAAAAATATGTTGAACATTATATCAATCCATATACTTATCTATCTACAAGGAAACAAATCCATTTTCTAAAAATTTTGTCGCTCATGTTCATAAAATGCTCAGTGTCAAAAAGTGCAAACATATCTAATTTGTAAAGTGATAGACAGAATAGGCAATTAAAACTCATATTCATAAATAATGAATAGTAAAACTGTCCATACTGATACTGGCCGAAAATGTTGAATCTGGAGCAAAATATCACTAAAACAGATCATGGATTTCATCCACCTGCCACTATGTATGAGGAATATTCTGATGATGAGATAGATCCCAGTGCAGAGTCAAAATTTCAAAAATGTCACAGATGGACATAAAGCTCCGCATTTAAGTTGTGCCCCCATGGATTTTCAGAGCCAAGTAGCAAGATGATTTTGGATTCCATCTGTCTTAACTCTGCCGTTCTATCCCCTCCTCTTAAGTTGGTTTTAATGGTTTTGATCCCATAAAATGTCAAAGAACTACAGTCACCGTCATGGACTTCCCAGAAATGTTTGGCTAAAGGATATGACCTATATTGATTCTTTATTGCCCTGAGATGTTGTAAGAATCTAACTTTAAGTCTATGAATAGTGCTGTCAACATATTTTTTGTGGCAGCCACATTCAATAACATAAACAACATATTCAGTCTCACATGTTATGCGATCAGTTATCTCACAAATCTATATATTTATATATATTTGTATATATTTTACCTAGTGGCGGCCACCACTAGATAGTTATGGTAAGGACCTAGTTTCCAAAGCTGGAGTTTTTCTTGCTTTGCCAATAACTTTGGAGCCGTTTGACAAATCTTCCTGAAATTTTCAGCTGTTGTCTTGAAAGTTTCAGGATGATTCACCAAGCAGGGGCTGAGAAAAAGGGAGGTCCCAAACCATGTGTTCCCCATTCATTTTTCCATTGGGTTTTTAGACACGCCTATAGCCCAAACCGCAGAACGGAATTGTACCAAATTTGGCATGAAGCAAGATCATGTTCCACAGATTAAGCTTTCTATGGTTTGGTGTAAATTTGTTCAGTAGTTTTGGAAATAGTAAAGGTTGAAAAATATAGATATCTAGGGACGCAGACCTCCACGGATCCAACTGTCCCTGTGCTTATATCTGATTGGCTGACAACTCTTCAGCAAGGAAGTCTTGGCAGCCATCTTGGGAGTCAGCTTCAGCCGAGTCCCAGAAAAAAGGTAAAATAATAGGAAAAAATGCTAGGGAAGAGTCACCCTGACCCCTTACCTCTGGTGTTGGGGTCCCTGTGGGACCCAGCAAGGGTTAAAAAGTATATATTTTTAAAAAATCTTGGAAAAACCCATGGATCCAGATTTTCAGATTTTTCTGAGATTTTATTTTGTAAAAGGTCTCCCACCCTTTTCTTTTTATTAGCCCCTGGGTGGCCCTGGCCCCAGGGGCATTAGGGACTTTAATACAGAGGGGGCACCCCCTTTGGACAATGAGTCATATTGAGTGCAGGGGGGCCGCCCAGCCCCCTGCATCCCTACGGACCACCCCACCCAGGGCTTCACAGAAATATGGTGTGAGGGGGCAGTGTGGCACCCTTGCAGCCCCCCTGCAGCCCCAGGGAGCAACAACTCCCCTGGGCTTCACAGAAATAATATGCATGGGCAGGCGGCCCTCCTGTAGCCCTGGGGGACCACCACCTCCCTGAGGCTTCACAGAAGTATGGTGCAGAGGGCTCAAGGTCCGCACCGGCAGCCCCAGGTACCACCAACTCGCCAGCCTTCACAGAAAAATGGTTTGAGGGAGCTGTGCTGCTCCCCTGCAGTCCTACCACCAACTCCCTGGAGCTCCATAACATTGGAGTAGGGCCATATGGCCCCCCTTGAGGAGCCAATAAGGACCCTGGGGACCACCTCCCCCCCAAAGCCAGCTCCTGCTATGTCCTGGAAGGCTCAACTCTGGGACATAGCTGTTGGCTATTGCTTGGTGGGGGCTGACAACTCCCACTAAGCAAAAGCAAACAAAGGCTGCTTCTGACAGCGGGAGCTGTCAAACAGCTCCCCCGTCAGAAAACAGAGCTTTCATCTGTCTTTCCTGCATGCAAATATGCGTGCAGGGAAGACAGATGAAAAATTACTCCAACAAGTAGGGAGCTGCTATTTTAAGCAGCTCCCTGCTTCTGGGAACAATTCCGGCTCCCACAGGATGTGGGGAGCCGGCAAGGACCACAGGATCCTTGAGGCTTCTTCCACGGCCCTGTCACTCTCTCTCTCTCTCTTCCTTCCCATATCAGGATGGAAGAGAGAAAGGGAGATTGTCATTGCAGTGGTCTCTCCATTAACTGACTTCAAATAGTAAGAGAAGCAAGATGTCTAGTACAAATATTATAGTTCATTTTGGATGCAGAGCAAAACAGAGTCACTGCTGGCCTGATGGTCAAGTTGTTGTACTGTCATTCAGTAGGCTGAAAGTTCAAATCTGAATATCACTTGGCACTGTGTTTGTTTATCTACTAGTGTTTTGACTATAAAAGCTTCCTATTAACGGAACATTCAAATTTTGTTCCTTTCACATGTGTGAGTTGCATGTCATAGGTATGAGCTGTGACTTAATGGTGAACATCACAGACCCTCACACTGATAGATGAGGGTTCTACTCCATGTGATCATTTCCCTACTTTAATTTCTTTCAAATGTTTAAGGTTCACACTGAAAGGTGAGCTCGCTCTTTTTAATTGACAAATCATTTTTTTTCAATTTGTCCAGAAACAGCTCATTCTAATTATATCACCCATCAAAACCTAACAAAAACTCTCTATCTCGCTGCCCCTCTTTTTCTTTTTCAATCTCTTTCTCCCACTCAGACCTGTACGCACCCACTCACAGACCCACTCAGACACTCATGCACCCATTCACAGACCCACTCAGACCGTTGTCCACCACTCACAGCCACACTCAGACCCTCAGACACCCACTCACAGACCCACTCAGGCAATCACACACCCACTCACAGACCCACTCAGACTGTCACACACTCACTCAAAGACACACTGACACCCTCAGGCACCCACTTGCAGACCTGCGCAGACACTGACACACCAACTAAGACACTGATGCACACAGACTCTCACAGCCACTCTCATCCCCAGATACACCCTTTCACATCTATTCTCACACCCAGCATACCTGGAATTTGGGTTCGTAATAGCAGTTTTGGAGTTGTTGCAGACTTACTTGGGTCTGATGTTACCATACATGCACTACGAAACCCATTTGTCTTTGTATGCAGAGGTGGCTCTGCTAAATTTGTCAAGATTTCTGGGGTGCTTGTAGGACGTTTGTATCATAATCTCTAGTATTTTGCATTATATTTATTGTTTTAGTATTTTGAGATGTTTTTTGGTGTTTTTTCTTTCTTTATTTTTTCCTAAAAAATCCAAATTTATTCAGCAGTTTGTTTGCAATTATGTTATCTCTTCAGGAGGAATACACACTGTTCCAACTGACACTACAGACTCAATTCACAAATATTTTGGTACAAGTTGATGTGAATAAGAGCCTGATTATGAGTGTGGCCACACTCCTGGTGGTCCGACCGCCATCATATGAACCTGGCAGTCAGCCCGCCAGAAGACCGCCGCCTCCACCGGAATCAGATATCCCAACAAGTAGTGGCAGTCGAAGTCTTGGTCAGCCACAACAGTGCCAAATTCGGCACTGCCATGCTGATTATGACTTCACTTTCCTCCAGCCTTGCACCACTAAGTAAAGGCAGTGCTGGGGGCCACGTGGGGCCCCTGCAATGCCTACCACCATGTTGTGGGCAGTGCAGGGTTTCTCCTGTCAGCACTAATGCGGCCTTGCTGTTTTCACCGGGCGGTCCGGCGGAAATGTTGTAATATTAAGTTCCTACCTGTCAGCCCGGTGGACTGAGGTGAGGCTAACGCCTTGATGGCAGCCTCATCCCCACTGTATTGGAAGTTTTTGAAGCATTGCCATCAAGAACGTACTCAGACTCTTAGTTTTTTTTACATTTTTGGCTTACTTCTGAAATGCAGAAGTAAACCTGGTGTACTGTGAGAGTAAGTCACAGCAAATTATGTTTTGCTCAAGCCCTATATTTCTGTACATATGTACATTTTAGTTTGACATTTGCAGTTATCTCCCCCTTATGCCTCTGAGCAATATAAGATGCTTCGGGATGACTAGAATTGAATAACTGTAATTTATTTGGAACTGCACCTTTTACTGGGCAGTAGACGTTAGTTGGTGAATGATGAATGAGCAATACAATTGAGCACTTAAAGTGCTTAATTTGTAAAAGGAATGAAGGCTAGTGCCGAAATCTCAGATATTTCTGCTCAGAAGCTAGTAGCAGGCACTTTTAAATGTTGGTGCACAGAATACCGTGGCTGCGTAGTCTTGAATCCACATCAAGACTCTTTAATCCACTATCCAACACTCTCTGATTCTTTATCTCACTCTTGTAGGTTTCTACTTTCCCTTTGTGACCATTTTCATGTCTTTCTCTTTCTCTTTCGTTCCATTCTGTGTGCTTTTCCCTCTCTTGTTTTCTGAAATTGCCTGATAAGGAAAAAGAAGTTCTTGTCCCCAGAACTGAGTGCCAGTGGACCTGACCGGCAACCACCGGCTCAAATAAAGCACTGAGCACTCACTAAAAGGATGATGTATTATTTTCTCCTCCTCAATATGAGGAAATAGACCTACTTATGAGACTGGTTCTGTTAAGTCCACCTCTGCAACCTTTGTAACAAACACACCATCTAGTGGTTCAGGATTATTGACTCACCTCATGGAGTTTTACCAATAGTCTTTATGCTTTGTATTCGCACACTGGAGCCTCTCTCCTCTATCAACAGCAATACACACGGTGGTGTAATGCAAAGGATGTGGCACCCCTGCAGAATGTGGTAAGGGGTCCCAGAAACTCTTGTACTTCACAAATATTAATAGGTCTTAGACTGAAAGGAGACTCCCTGAAATCTCCCCACCCCGTGCCAAGTGGCTGCAGGGGCCTATGTTATGCCCTTGGTGGCATAAATAGAGTGAAATATTTATTTCCGGGGAAATTACTTGAAGGGCAGTTTCTGATTTGAACATCCTCCAGGATCCTTACGATTTTCCAAAGATTCCAAGAGCCAGATTTAAGAAAAGTGGCGCTACATTATATGTAGTGCCACTTTTCTTGCGGCCCCTACAACTACCATGTATGCACCACATTTAAAATACGGCACACCATGGCACTGGGTAGGGGGAAATAGCCACAGAATTTCTGATGCTATTGATGTATGGTTCAGGGTTAGCTCCACAATGTTACCACTAACCCTGAATACTACATAAGGGCCTTTGAAAACAAAGGCATGCCCCGTTTTAACACCTGCTCTGAGCTGGCATTAAAAATGCCGAAAAAAATGACACAACAAAATCTTTTATATTTTTTTGCACCATTTTTTTGGCCCCCCTAACGTGGGAATGCCCCCCCTTGCATACAGTATGCCTGGCGCAGGCATAATGTGGGGCAAGGGGTTACAAAGTGGCGCAATGTACGAATTATGCCACTTTTTAAATATGGCGTTGAGATTTAGGAATCGTTGGGCCATATTAGCATTAAAAAAGTGACGCTAATTGGTGCAAGGAGGCGCTAGGGGCTCTTAAATATACACCCAGGTTGCTTAGCTTCTAGTGAAATTCACCACCCTTGGCCAGGGCACCCAGTGAAGCTGGAGTTAGGTACTGGAATGCTCTACCTGGTCCTCTTAATTGTTATTGTTTTTCGCTGCCTTGAGCAGAAGTTGAAAGCTTACTTTCTGCATTTGATGCTTTATATGTGTCAGGGGTTCCGACTCAATTTCAACAATGTTTGTTTTGTCGTTTTCATAAGCACCGATTTAAATAATAAGTAAATAAATAAATAAAATATAAAGCACACTACGTGATAAATAAAAAAATGTAGATCCAGAATAGTGAAGAAGGACATGAAATGTGAAGTCACTATTTTTAAACAATCTTCTCAATATACATCTTTCTTGTAAGGACCCCATATAATGGAAGAGTCGAGCTTGATTTGCCACATATTTTTCATGGTTATTTAAATGACTGAAATGTCTTCACGGTTATTATAAAAAAAGCTTCCATACACCTACGTCCCTCATAACATTATCACACCGGTCTGCTTTTCTTTTACTGTTATATGTTGTGACATGTAAATAATAATCATTTTGAGTACAGCCCTGTACAGAAAACTTGCAGAATTCTACGAATAACGGAAAAAAGTAATAGCTTTTTTGTTCAAGACAAGTGAGGAAAATTCAAACTATAGACTGCAGGAAGTTTCTGAGCAAAGTCTGCATCAGAAGTAGCAATGAGACCTTGAAGGTTACTGTCAAAGATGAATGTGTATTCCATGTAGAGCAATAAAGGCAGTTGGGCATCCTTTCATGCATAGAGCGAGTGATTGAGCACTTCACACAGTGTCAGAAATAACCCACAAAGGATGAAAAGGAAACATCAAAACCAGCGAACAGAGAGCAGGCACTCCACAGGAGCCAAGGCGGGCAGGGACCTGCCATGGTTTGCGGTGGGAGGTGGGGGCAGGGAGCACAAGGACAAAGGAAGGAATTAAAACAGTGAGAGGAAAAGTGGGTTAACCATCGATATTTGGAGAATTGATGAAGCAACAAAGACAACGCATCGCAAAAGCATGTTAGAAGTTGATTGTAAGCTCTGGATCCAAGGACTGGATTTTGGGTCATCGCTAACACTGACTGCCCAAGAAAGGGTAGTACGAATAAAACATGCCTTCCGCTTAATGGCCGAGCGTTTGCATTGATACAACATCCCAACTTTTTGTTTCATAAGTGATAATAATTGTTTTCTGCTTTCTCACCGTTTTTGAAGAATGTGAACACTGTTTGCAAGTTCTTGGTCCTTCTGTGCAGTAGGACTTTTCATCGACTTTACTTGATTGAAAAAGAGCATCGGGCCTTGTCAGTTGACCCCACGGAATAATCTGTGGCTGTTCTACTTTTTTTTTTTAATAATATGGAGAGCGAAAATGCGCTGTAGCCGTATTCACTCTCATCACAGATAAGCAAGTGCAGAATCACGAGGACAGACACTCAGTAGCATTGGTTATTTTGCGTGCACGTGTCCAAAAATCTAAATCTGGAGTTAATAATGAGTATTAACGTTCTTACTGATGTACAGTATTATCTCCAGAATTAACCCGCACTCTAAAAGAGCACTGGTTAGGGGATCTGATCTTGTGATGAATTTACTACTCAGAACTCATGAACTGTAGTCCTGACTTGGCCACTAACCACCACTTGACACCTTGGATGAATATCGCTTTTTCAATATGATCTTGTAATTGGGCAGAAGAAGATGCAAGTCTTTCGGCATCTTTATTGTTGAGTTTTAGTTTTTTCTTTTAATTTAAGATAATATTTATAGAAACTAGCAGTCATTCTGAGAGAATTTATTTCAATAAACGGTCCCTCTGGTTTCAATGTTTCTGTTGCCAGTTTAAATATGCAAATCATGAAATATTTATTTCCATATTATTAGAGTTTTGGAATGCTGCTTTTGGAGGAATTTAGGGTTGAAGTTAATTAAGTAACAATTATCAATAAATTATAAATTGTTAATTAATTGTTTTAACTCCTTTGAATATGTAAGTTATGGATTTTTTTTTGTTATATTTAGGTAGGAGAATGCAAGATTTGTAGTGGTACAAGGTGTGAAGTTAAATAATTACTGAATAACAATTATTCTTTGCTGAGTAATATTGTATGATTAGTAAATATGCAATGTGATGTGATTAATTGTTCTCAGTTATGCGCATATATATATATATATATATTTATATATATACACATATTCAATTTACCACGGATTGAAACCAGGTGGTAACCAGGTGCAACCTATATAAAGAGGCCCAGAATGCCTCAGCCTCTTTTCCACAACGGCTGCACTCTACATCATGGCGAGGAGAATGAGGATCTTGGCAGGTTTGCGGAGAGGGAGGAGGAGACAGGAGCACATTTTCAGAGTGCGCACTACCCTTTTTGATCAGACTGAGGAGGACATTTTTGAGAAATACAGGTTGAGCTCAGCCATGATACTTGACCTGATAGCTGAGCTACAACCCATACTTCAGCGCACAACACACAGGACCAATAGCATACCCGCCCATGTGCAGGTATTATGATCCCTTCACCTACTTGCCTCAGGGAGCTATGAAGGGGTCATAGCAGCAGCTGGAGGGGTATCACAGAGTGCCCTCTCCAGATTTTTCAATGCATTTCTAAATGCCATGCTGAGCAGGATACACCAGTACATCAGATTCCCCCACACCCCACAGGAAATACAGCAGACAAAAATTGATTTCCATCAGATAGCACAGTTTCCCCACACCCTAGGTGCCATAGATGGGACACATGTTGCAATCTGTCCGCCATCGACCACAGAGTATGTGTACCGAAACCGTAAATACCAACATTCAGTGAACATACAGGTGATATGCAATGCCTCCTACATCATTACTGATCTAGTGGCCAGGTACCCAGGGAGCACACATGATTCATACATCTTTCGCCACAGCGGGATTCACACAAGACAGCTAGCTGGAGAATTTGGTGAAGGATATCTACATGGTAATTTCCAACTTTACAATGTTGCATTGATGGCAGTGTGACGTCAGATGGCACAGCTACTCATTATACCCTCTGTTCCTTCCAGGAGACTGTGCTGACGCAGTGCGCACCTACATTATGACGCCCTACCTAAATCCTGCAACCCCAGCAGAGCGAAGATACAATTCAGCACACAGGGCAGCCCGCAATGTTGTGGTGCGCACCTTCGGCCTGCTGAATAGTCGCTTCCGGTGCATCCACAAAAGTGGAGGGGCACTACAGTACAGCCCGGACACGACCTGTAGAATAGTGGCCACATGTGCGATTTTGTACAATATAGCTACCACCAGGGGCATACCTGTGGAAATATCGGAGCCAGACTCAGATGAGGATGATGATCCCATACCACCCCTACAGCCAGCAGACAGGACCAGTGCAGCAGAGGGAAGGCAAAGGTGTGCTGACATCACGTACAGCCATTTCAGATGTAAGTAATGACAACATCACCTCACTGCAATGTTTTCCGGTAGTTCGCAACTTTATTACCTTGACTCCAGGTAACATACGTGTCACTAGGACAAAGCAATACACATGAGTCAGACATGAGCCATTAACAGTGTCACACTATTATCATCATAGTTTACTGTATTGCTACATGTGAAGGTAGTCCCCTGTAGTCCTCAATGTCACTTCTTACGACCACGCATTCCATTTGAGTGCGCAGTGGCCTCGCCGGCACCTCTTGTATCAGGCTCACAGACAGTACTGTGCCTGGCACTGCGACGCCTAGGAACCATCACGGGCACTGCAAGACTGCTGAGGCTAGATGACTCCTCAGTATCCCCAACAACCAGTTTGCTGGGTGTAGCACTGCGTGCTGTCAGCATAGCATCCAGAACGTTGGTTATTTGCATCAATCCCTGGGCAACATCCCGACTGCTATGTGCTGCGTCCACCTGTGTGGCCACAGCACGCCGTGATATCAGGGCAGTTGATGTAGCAAGACGATTTACAGATCTGCAAAAGCCATTGAACAATCCCATGAATTGCCGTTCGCGCCTGCGGTGGCTAACACGCTCATGCCTGATCTCAGTACCGAGTTCCTTAATGGCATTTGTCAGTTCCTTGGTGTTATCTGCAGCTGTTTGCTGTCCCTCATGCAGCTTGCAGACGTTTGCATTCAGACACTCCAACTGCTTGTGCAGCCCCCCCATATTGGCATTGTGTGACTGCAACTGCCTGTGCATTGCCCCCATGTTTTTGCATTGCAGGCGCTGCACCTTGAGCATGGACGCTTCAAGGCCACCAAAGAATGATGGGCCCTCACCTTCATCTGTGAGCTGTGTGCCTGCATCGTGAGACCTCCTGCGGGGAGTTGAGTGACACTGGGGCAGGGACTGCTGCCTTCCTGTGGATCTAACTTCTGGGTGTGGTTTGTGGCCTTCATCCGGCATGTCATCGGAGTCCTGGCTCAAATCGTGGAGCGGTAACACCCTTGCCCTGCGTCTGATTGGTGCTATTCACAATGACTCGCTGGTGTTAGAGTCGGACAGAGGCTGTGTGTCTGCATCCCCCACATTGGCACATTCTGCTGCTGCTGGGCCTGAGTCATCTGCAACAACAATGTGCAGCATGTAATTTATGTATGTATCACCAAATGTGGCACAATGGTAATAAATGTACACTTACATCGTATCACTATGAACTGTGTGTTTTGTTCTTCTGTGTGTCGATATACTTAATTGCTATCTATGTGTTATTTTCAGTTCTGGGTTGTGGACTACCACTCCCATAAGGCATTGTTGTGCTGCATGTAAGATGTGGAATGGACTACTTATCGCAATGCTTTGCACTACTTGCTATTTCCTAAGGGGCATTTGTACATGCACATATGGGGTAACATATCATTATTGGACTTACCTTTACTGGTGCTGGGTGTGCCGGAAATGTCAATGTCAGTGACCCCACTGACAGCTTCTGGAAGCAGTGTGGACTCCACCAGGTCTTCCATGGGGGTGGAGGGTGTCTGGGTGGATGGTCCGCCTCCTGTGCTCCTTGCCTCCTTTAGCCTGCTGGCCACCCTCTCCTTGGCACGGGAACATAGGTCGTACCACCTCTTGCGTTTCTCTTCCACCGAGCGCTACGCAACCCCCACTGCGCAGATTTTGGTCTGGATGTCAGCCCACAGTTTCCGCTTCTCACTCTCTGGTACGTGGAGTGAGCTCTTCCCAAACAGCCGGTCATGGATCCTGACAACATCTTCAGTGAGCACCTCCAATTCTTGCTCTCTGAATTTCAGCTTCCTCTTCCTCTCTCCCTTCTCCTTCCCATTACCAGCATTGGCCAGGTTGGTGTTAGGTCCTAGCCTGCTCACAAACTTGCTCCCTGGGGCTGGTCTGTGACTGTCTGATTGCTCCTGTGGGTGTGATACCTGGAAACAGCATGGGCTGACTCACTTCCTGCTTGTGATGTCATCAAGCTGTGTCAGGTGACCGTTTCGCAATTTGCGATTTTCGATATTTGGATGTCGCAAATTGCATTAGCGAAATTAAAGAAATCGCTATTTCCGACTCGCAATTTTGTTATATCACATTTTGCGTGCCAAAAATAGCGATTTCCTAAAATTCGCTATTAGGGACTCGCAAACAAAATTCTTTATACTTCTGGGGCCAGATGTAGCAAAGGGTTTGCGCCTCGCAAACTGCGAAAATCGCCGTTTGCGAGGCGCAAAAGCCTCTTTGCTATTCAGAAATGCATATTGCGAGTCGGGACCGACTCACAATATGCATTTCAGAATCGCAAATAGGAAGGGGTGTTCCCTTCCTATTTGCGATTCGGAGTGGAATGCAATTCCATTTGCGACCGCATATGCGGTCGCAAATGGAGTCGCAGTTACCATCCACTTGAAGTGGATGGTAACCCACTCGCAAATTGGAAGGGGTCCCCATGGGACCCCTTCCACTTTGTGAATGGACCCACAAATATTTTTTCAGGGCAGGGAGTGGTCCATTGGACCACTACCTGCCCTGAAAAAATACCGAAACTAAAGGTTTCGTTTTTTTTTTTAAGTGCAGCTCGTTTTCCTTTAAGGAAAACGGGCTACACTTAAAAAAAAAAAAAACTGCTTTATTTAAAAGCAGTCACGAACATGGAGGTCTGCTGACTACAGCAGGCCTCCATGTTTGCGAGTGCTTAGACTCGCTATGGGGCCGCAATTTGCGACCCATCTCATTAATATTAATGAGGTTGGTCATTGCGACCCCATAGCGACTCGCAGACGGTGTCAGAGACACAGTTCTGCATACCAATTTGCGAGTTGCAAATTGCGAGTCGCAGGGACTCGCAATTTGCAAGTCGCAAATTGGCGTTTTGCTACATCTGGCCCTTAGCCCCTAGACTCCAATAGTTCAATGGTTAAACAGATTTAATAGCATTAATTGTTTTATTTGTTAGATTTTAGATTATTTGGTTTAATTTTTAACTTTTTTCATTACAGTATTTTTGTAACTGTTTTTTCGATTTTTCAATCTTCAATAATTTATTTATTGTCTATATTAATTATTATGTTTTCCCTATTCAATTATTTATATGTTTATAGTTTTGCTGTGTATGTATGCTACGTATATATTGTTACATAATACACATATTTGTTACATAATTTTGATCATTTTTTTGTATATTAGTATGAGAACAATATTGTTGGCAATAATATTTTGACACTATGGGGGTCATTACAGCATCGGCAGTAAAAGCCGCTTTCCGCCGTGCAGATGACCGCCAACACACCGCCATGGCCGAGGAATACCGCCACAGCTATTACGACCCACTGTTCGGAATCCGCTGAAATTCAGACACCCACACAAGTCCGCCACACCAAAGGTCAGTGATAAACTGGCGAAAACAAAACCTCCACCGTCACGCCAACAGAAACACGCCCATGCTATTACAACCCACGAATCCACGCGGCGGTCTTTCAACTGCAGTATTCCATTGGCGGTACACACCACCACGCTCAAAATACACACACATCTCCAAAACACCGCCACATTGGACAATTCGAATTACACACACCTGATACACATACAAACACCACTTCCACACACCCATCACAATATAAAACACACACCCAGATCACCCACAAACCCCTACGACCAAAAATTTGAGATGAAGGCGACAGACAGAGAGCACAGCAATAGACAACCCCACCACACAGAGGCACACAACACCATCACCCATACAACATCTATGCACAAAACACCCCACACCACTACACATCACCACACTCATCAACACATACACCACCCAACACATCACCTACACCACCCCATGGCACGCCAAAGACACCCCAGGTTTTCGGAGGAGGAGCTCAGGGTTATGGTGGAGGAAATCGTACGGGTAGAGCCACAGCTATTTGGATCACAGGTGCAGCACACCTCTATAGCTGGGAAGATGGAGCTATAGCGAAGAATCGTGGACAGGGTCAACGCAGTGGGACAGCACCCAAGAAATCGGGAGGACATCAGGAAAAGGTAGAACGACCTACGGGGGAAGGTGCGTTCAGTGGTTTCCAGGCACAACATCGCCATTCAGCGGACTGGCGGCGGACCCCCACCTCCTCCCCCACAACTAACAACATGGGAGGAGCAGGTCTTGACCATCATGCATCCAGAGGGCCTCGGAGGAGTCAGTGGTGGAATGGACACTGGTAAGTCAAATCTTAACTGTCATATCCCCCACCTTACCTGCATGCTATCACACACCCCCACCCTCACCCCCTCCGCTATCACTCCAACTCCTCACCAAGCGGTCCTGACAGAGAGGTCGGTATAGGCGCACAGCGAGCGCCCACCTTTGATGCAAGTCTGACTATAAGGGGACGCTCCCTCTCCAGGATACCAGAGGCTAGTAGCCTTTATTGTTAGGGTTCTCCCCAGGTATTCCCTTGGCTAAGGTAGGCCCTTCCTTCCCTTCCCACGTTTTTTCCTATTGCGAATTAAACTGCAGCGCGCTATTAGCATCCGCTACAGGGATCCAACGCCCTGATGAATGCCCAGAGACCCTCCATAGCTCAATCACAAGGGCAGAAACATGTCGGCTAGATAGGTGACCTTGTGAGTCATTGTTCTCACACTGGTCTCCCATTCCTTTTAAACACACCACACAGAACCTTCTATTAAAACTCACCCTGGTATCTGAGTAGGTGTTTTTATTCCCATAGCATAGCTGGATCCCTATCTTTCCAGAAATCTAACTAAATTTACGCACTCCCTCCTGTTCCTTTAACAGCGAGGTTGAGTCCGCCCAGGTGGTATTGCCCTACCTGGGTGGGCCTAGGTGGTCATATGATGAAGCATGACACTATATAGTGTGTGAGACCACCTAGTCCGTAAAGCATATCTATGATAATGACAAAAACCGTTCGAAAATGTAATGTCAACATACCTATGTTACACATCACAAGCCCATGAAGGATGCAAGCAGATGACACACGTTGGTAACCACACCTGTGAAACCGTAATGGAAATGTATCACTCAGTTAGCAAATACTACTTCAAATTGACAGACACGATAGAGGTAGCAGTGTGAAAGTACTTGTAGTAGGCAGGAATGTGTTCTCACCTGTGTGTCACTGGAAATATTGCTGTATGACAGAGTCCCTGTTGTCAATGTCTTCTTCCTCTGCTTCCTCCTCATCACTGTCCACAGGCTCCACAGCTGCCACAACACCGTCATCTGGACCATCCTCCTGCAGAAAAGGCACCTGGTGTCGCAAAGCCAAGTTGTGAAGCATAGAGCAGGCAATGATGATCTGGCACACCTTCCTTGGTGAGTAGAATAGGGATCCACCTGTCATATGGAGGTACCTGAACCTGGCCTTCAGGAGGCCGAAGGTGCGTTCGATCACCCTCCTTGTCCGCCCAGGGGCCTCATTGTAGCTTTCCTCTGCCCTGGTCCTGGGATTCCTCACTGGGGTCAGTAGTCATGACAGGTTGGGGTAAGCAGAGTCCCCTAATAGCCACACTCGGTGCCTCTGGAGTTGACCCATCACATAAGGGATGCTGCTATTTCGCAGGATTTAGGCGTCATGCACTGAGCCAGGGAACATAGCATTTACCTGGGAGATGTACTGGTGTGCCAAACATACCATCTGTACATTTATGGAATGAGAACTCTTCCGGTTCCTGTACACCTGTTCACTCCTGTGGGGGGGGACCAGAGCTACATGGGTGCCATCAATGGCACCTATGATGTTAGGGATATGTCCCAGGGCATAGAAGTCACCTTTAACTGTAGCCAAATCCTCCACCTGAGGGAAAACGATGTAGCTCCTCACATGTTTCAGCAGGGCAGACAACACTCTGGACAACACGTTAGAAAACATAGGCTGGGACATCCCTGATGCCATGGCCACAGTTGTTTGAAAAGACCCACTTGCAAGGAAATGGAGCACTGATAGCACCTGCACTTGAGGGGGGATTCCTGTGGGATGGCGGATTGCTGACATCAGGTCTGGCTCCAACTGGGTACACAGTTCCTGGATTGTGGCACGGTCAAACCTGTTGGTGATGATCAAATGTTGCTCCTCCATTGTCGACAGGTCCACCAGCGGTCGGTACACCGGAGTATTCCGCCATCTCCTCACATGTCCCAGCAGACGGTGCCTATGAAGGACAACAGCGACCACAGAGTCAACAAATTCTCAGGTATGTACCCACAGCTACACAGAACATGACACTAAATACAAAATTCTTCCTGTGTGTGTGTTGAGTGTAGGCCTAGGTATGTGTGACGCAGTTGTAAATGAAGCCATGTGGGCCCCTGAAATGGCGGCTGCCTGACCTCTAAACTGGGACAATGGGATGTGAGGTAACTGCGCTGGCATTGTACACCTTCGCGGTAGTCGGTCGTAGATCGCAGCGCAATGCTGCATTGGTTAACATTGGACCCTATGGGTCCCAGGAGCCAATGATGAAGTGCGCTGGTGGTGATGATACGCACCGCCGCGGACGTGACCGCCATTTTCTATCTGTTCGATCACTCGATACCTGATCTTCGACAGGAGAGGACCTACACTGTAAGTGCTGCTGTGACCTCGGTCTGGAAGAGACTGTGGCTGATGCGTCTGGGGAAAGGGCCCCTGCCTTCACTGCACAGGAGTTGGAGAAGCTCGTGGACGGGGTCCTCCCCCAGTACACGCTACTCTACGGTCCTCCAGACCAACAGGTAAGTACACAGGGAGCACGTTGTATGGGCTATGCCTGGGTGGAGAGGGCTGGATGTCAGTAGGAAGGGGGCAGAGTTCTGCGAGCATGAAGGACTGTGAATGCATGTGCCACATGGCAAGGGTAGGGATGTGGGCCACTCACTTCGACGGTGCAGTTGGTAATGACTTCTCTTCTTCCCCTGTACTTGTCATGTAGGTCAGCGCCCACCAGAAGAAGGATATTTGGCGTGCCATCGCCAAGGACGTCCGGACCCTGGGGGTCCACCAGAGACGGAGCACCCACTGCCATAAAAGATGGGAGGACATTCGCCGCTGGAGCAAGAAGACGGCGGAGGCTCAGCTGGGGATGGCCTCCCAACGTGTGAGGGGTGCCCATCGCACCATGACCCCCCTGATCTTCCGGATCCTGGCGGTGGCCTACCCTGAGTTGGATAGGCGCATGAGGACATCACAGCAGACACAAGGGGGTGAGTACACTCACATTCTGATGACTTTGCGTGCAGTGGAGGGGTCTGGGTGGGGGAGGAGGGCTGTGGATTTCCCTAGGCCAGGGCTAGTTCCGTAGGCTAGGCCCCTCCAGAATGCAGGCCATGTGCCACTCCACCCCACCTCTGTAGAGTGCCAAGTACAGGTATACATGCCCCTGTGTCATCTATGTGGACAGATGACACTCATGGCCATGTAGGCCATATCCCAGGAACTGCATCTGTAGAGGCCAAGAGCACGGCGTAGTGCAGGGGGCTGCTGTGTCTGCATTGTCCGACAACGGTAGCGGTAATCCATGCACTCAACCTGTCTTTCTTCTGTTTCCCCACCCCTTTTTGTGCTCTCCCTGTTCTTTTGTGCATCAGCATCATCAGGCGGAGGTACAGTGGCACTGGAGCACGAGGGAGCTGCATCCCGAATGGCCATGGAGGGCCACACCACGGACTCAGAATACACCAGTGGGACGGAGGGCGAGGGGAGATTCACGTCGGTCCCTGGATCAGCAAACAGCGACACAGACTCGTCCTCTAGTGGGAGCTCCCTTGTGGTGGCGGCACCATCTATGCCCCCCACTTCTACAGGTACAGCTGCCACCCCCCTACCAGCATCGCCGTCCCAGCAGCCCCTCAGCCTTCGCTCCGTGCCCGCTCATCCAGGAGGGTGGGCATCACCTTCGCCCCAGGCACCTCAGCCCCTGCCCCTGTCTCCCCTGCTGCCCTCAGTGAGGAGGCCATTGACCTCCTCAGGTCACTCACTGTTGGGCAGTCTACCATTGTGAATGCCATCCAGGGTGTAGAAAGGGAGTTGCAACACACTAATGCATTCCTGGAGGGCATTCATTCTGGTCAGGCTGCCCATCATCGAACCCTGCAATCTCTGGCCTCAGCACTGATGGCATCCATTGTCCCTGTGTCTAGCCTCCCCCCTCCAACTTCCTCCACCCAGACCCAATCCTCTGTACCCCAGCCTATCCCAAGCACACCATCAGACAAGCATGCACACACCTCAACACACAAAAGTGGCTCTGGCAAAAGATCCCACAGGCACTCACACAAGCATCACCCACATACAGACACAGCAACATCCACTGCCTCCACTGTGTCCCCCTCCTCGTCGTCTCCCTCATCCCTCCCAGTGTCCTCTACACTCTCAACTGCATGAACTACATCTACAGCCACTAGGACTCGCACCAGAACACCGAGCACCACACCCTGCTCCCCTGCACTCACCACCCCTCTACCATTTATACGTCCCCTGTGTCCTCTCCCAGTGTGTCTGTGACGCCCCCTCCCAAAGTACACAAATGCGGGCACCCACACACCCAACATCCATCCACCTCACGACAGCCTCCAGAACCTGCACCTGAACCCAAATCATCTAAAGTTACACCTCCTACAACCACCTCCTCTTCCTCCACTCCCAGACCCCCTCCAGCTACCCATCCCAGTGTTCGTCAGAAACTTTTCCTGAGCAACCTTGACCTCTGTCCCACCACCTCCAATGCATAGGTCCCGTACTAGCACCTCAGCCAAAAAAAGTCTGGTACCAGTGGTGCGTGTTAGGGGTATGTGGAGTGCACCGGCCACCAGGGCAGCCAGTGTGACACGGAGCCATAGCACTGCCAGTCCACCCCCTGTAAAGCACCAGAAGTTGGACAGTGCCCGACGGGAGAGGGGGAAGACTCCTGCTGGCAAAGCTGCTCACAAGGGTCCCGGGGGAGTGCTGAGTCAGCTGTGACTCCTCCCAAGGTGGTGAAGGGGCAGAAGCAGTCTCCAAAGTCTGGTAAGAGCAGCACGACGGAGAAGGCCGCCATCCTCCCCGCTGGCCAGGACGCCACCGCCAGCACTATTGTTACTGGTCCGGAGACCACCGCCAGAGTCAGTGCCCAGGAGGGCAGCACTATCGTCACTGGTCCGGAGACCACCACCAGAGTCAGTGCCCAGGAGGGCACCACTATCGTCACTGGTCCGGAGACCACCGCCAGCGTCAGTGCCCTGGAGGGCCCCGGCAGCGACAGCCCCGCTGGGCACTGAGGGACCGCCATGCCACACACCACAGCACAGGTCAGAGACAGTAAAGTCAAACCCCGCTGAACAGGGCAAGCCCCGCTGAACAGGGCAAGCACCGCTGAACAGGGCAAAGACCGCCATGGCAAGCACTGCTGTACAGGTCAGAAACTGCAAAGTCAAGCACCGCTGAACAGGTCAGAAACTGCAAAGTCAAGCACCGCTGAACAGGGCAAAGACCGCCATGGCAAAGCACAGCTGAACAGGGCAAAGACCGCCATGGCAAGCACCGCTGAACAGGTCAGAAACTGCAAAGTCAAGCACCGCTGAACAGGGCAAAGACCGCCATGGCAAAGCACCGCTGAACAGGGCAAAGACTGCCATGGCAAAGCACCGCTGAACAGGGCAAAGGCCGCTAACTCAAGCATCGTTAGCCCATGTGCAGCTGGGACAGTGACGGAACTGGGACCGTCACGGGGAGCGTGATGCACTCTGGGCACCAGTCCCCCTCCAGAACCAGTGGAGAACTGTATCCACTACCTCTGTCCTTCACAGGATGAAGTACTCTGGGCACCAGTCCCCCTCCAGAACCAGTGGAGAACTGCATCCACTACCTCTGTCCTTCACAGGATGAAGCACTGTGGGCACCAGTCCCCCTCCAGAACCAGTGAAGAACTGCATCCACTACCTGAATCCTTCACAGGATTAAGCACTCTGGGCAGCAGTCCCCCTCCAGAACCAGTGGAGACTGTTATCCACTTGAGAGACTGTGGCTTTGCACTCCCCAGGATTGAACAGTGGGCAAGCCACCCACTGTAGAGACTTGAGAGACTGTGGCTTTGCACTCCCCATGATGGTACAGTGAGCAAGCCACCCACTGTAGAGACTTGAGAGACTGTGGCTTTGCACTCCCCAGGATGGTACAGTGTGCAAGCCACCCACTGTAGAGACTTGAGTGACTGTGGCTTTGCACTCCCCAGGATGGTACAGTGGGCAACCCACCCACTTGTGAGACTTGAGAGACTGTGGCTTTGCACTCCCCAGGATTGAACAGTGGGCAAGCCACCCACTGTAGAGACTTGAGAGACTGTGGCTTTGCACTCCCCAGGATACATCACTGGGCATGGAGCCTCGTCGTGGATCTGGCGTGGTGCTGTAATCCGGCTGAGGTGCCCCCCCTACCCTTCCCCCTGAGGTGCCTGTTGTATTTCTATCTGATGCCCATGCAGTGTTCTCTCCGTTTGTGGACAGGTATCTAGTGTGGTCCTCGCCCATGCTTTGTGGGCCCAGTGGTCCACGGACATTGACTTGTGCATACCTGCACTACTAATCGTGATGTATATATTTGGAATGTGTATATATTTCTGTATATATGAGCTTACTGTATATGGATACATTACAATGGTTCAACTAATTTGGTTTTGTCTTTGCATTCTTCCGGGGGATTGGAGGTTGTTACTGTAATGTTTGGAAATGCATTGGTGTGTGTGTTGTAGTGTGCGAGGGTCGGGTTGGGGGTGGGGGTGTTGCGTGTGTGTGTCCCTGACTTCTGCCTCCCCCCTCCCCTATGTTGTAGGTGCAG
Source organism: Pleurodeles waltl (assembly GCF_031143425.1). Lineage (NCBI taxonomy): Eukaryota > Metazoa > Chordata > Amphibia > Caudata > Salamandridae > Pleurodeles > Pleurodeles waltl. Next base: position 690,881,328 of record NC_090439.1, read on the forward strand.
TACTCACTGTTGTCTTCGGCGCCGCCGTTGCTGGTGTTCGTAGAGGAGCAGGGAGTAGACAAGCGCAGGGAGTATTTGGAGTTCAGGCTCTATGGTGGCCTCCTTCCTCGTGGAGTGTGTTAAGGTGAGCGTTATTTTCCCATTGCAAAAGCTGTTTCCGCCGTGTATTTATCCACGGTGAATCCGCCCCGGAAAATGTGGCGGATTGATGGGTTGTAATCGTGTGGGCGGGAGATTGTCCTCCGTCTGTCTGTTGGTGGTGACCGCTGCGCTGCTTGTCTGTACCGCTGTGGCGGTCGGAGTGTTAAAGTGGCTGTCTATGTTGGCGGTTTCCGCCACGGTCATAATTCCCTTTTTTTTTCTGCCGGCCTGTTTGCGGTATTACCGCAACTTTAACCCCGTTCGCCAGGGTTGTAATGACCACCTATGTTTTTGTCAACAATATTGTTTACAACAAAATTGTGTCAGTGATCTGGACAAGAAGAGTGTTGGTCAGGCTGACCTTTGCTCAGCCTGACAGACTCTTCACGTTTGGAAGAAAGTGGGGAAGGCAGGACCCCTCCTCCTTTAAGGATGGGTCGCTGCTGCTCTCATTTTCCAAAAACCTTTATGATGCACCTACCATGCCATGCATTTGACATCCAAATTTCCCCTTGCACCATTCTAAAGCAAGACTATCTCAAATGCGTTTCTAAGAATGCCTCTCCTGCAATAATGCTTGTGTGCCGCCAGAGTTGTCTAAGGCACACCATCCAAATGGCATCCAAGCTTCAATGTTGTGACAAATACAAAATACAATGGTTCAAGTTTTATTACCTGTAAAAGGTACATGGTTACACACAATGTTTTTCTTGCTGTGGAGCACACATCACCAGCTCAGAAAGAAAGGCCAGGAGTGTAATAGGAGCTTCAAATGTATTTATCATTTGTTTACAGTACCAGCATGAAGTGGAAGGAGGAGGGGTAGACGTTTACATGAAGGAGAACCCATCCCTTCTCTATCACGGACACACACTTAATAAAAAAGCATATAAATATGCAGCTGTCCATGGATTCTTACTTCAGTTTAGAATATGCTGCGAAATAGAGATACAAGGACACAGAAATATTGTTAGCACAACGATAGATGGAAAGTAAGAAAGCAAGATGGTCTCAGTCCCTTATTTATGTTAACGATTCAAGGAGGATCTAGAGGGAACACAATGGCCCAGATTTAAGAGGGCCTAGTGCCTCCTTGTGCCACATTAGCATCATTTTCTTAATGCTAAAATGGCCCAAAAAGGCCACAATCGCTGCACCATATTTACGAAGTGGTGCAATGCATGCATTGAGCCACATTGTAACACCTTGCGCCACATTATGCCTGCGCCAGACATAATGTATGCAAGGGGATGTTCCACCATTGGGGGGGGGGTGAAATAATTGCGTAAAGAAATCGAAAAGATTTCTGCGCCATTTTTTGTGGCCAGAACAGGCGTTAAAAGGGGGCACACCATTATTTATAATGGGCTCCTATGTACTATTCAGGGTTAGCCCAACATTTTGGCACTAACCCTGAACAGTAAATCAATTACGTCAAAAATATTGTTGCCGTTGCTCCGTACCCTGCACCCTGGTGCAACGTATTTTAAATAGACACCACTGGATACAGTGCCACTTTTTAAAAATCTGCCCCAATGGACCAACTGAGGCAGAGGTCTCATTAGTTTAGGCCTGCTATGAGAAAGATTATGGGGCATATTTACAAACCCCTAGTGCCACCTTGCGCCACCCGAGCATCATTTTTATAAATGCTTAGTCGGAGTTAATGAGGCCATTCTTCCCAGCCATATTTACGAAGTGGCGCAATGCTTGCATTGCAGCACTTTGTAAACCCTTGCCCCACATTATGCCTGCACCGGGCATAATGTATGCAAGGGGGGTGTTTCGATGCTGGGGGCTGAAAAAATGACACAGCGAAATTTCCAACATTTTACTGCACCATTTTTTCCATCATTTTTTATGCCTGCTCAGAGCAGGCGCTAAAATGACGGACCCATTTTAACTTATAGGCCTCCCTGTGCTTTGCTGCACTAGTGTCAATATTTTTTATGTTTGTGCAGCAAAGCACCACAAAAGCATCAAAACTTTTGATGCTACTGTGCTGAGGACTGCCTTTGTATGATGTATTGTAAATATGGTGCAACCATGGTATCATTAGGTGGACTAGGGGAAAATGCAAGAAAGTGGCACATCTGGACCGATATGCCCCTATGCCTCAGAGTAATTCAGCAGGTGCAGTAACGTTTGAACATTGTATGAGGGGCCCTGTGCACCTGAAATATGGTAATCTTTTAATAGCCAATCTTTGAGCTTGGGACCATTTTTCTAGCTTTAGACAATTACACTTCATCAAAGGGCCCCACAAAGATAGCTGTTCCCACTGAGATAAATGAACTCGCCTTTTTAAACATAAATTTAGATAATCGGAAGTGTCTTGGGTGTTTCACATCAGATACAAATATTTTCATTCATCCAGGTTTATAGGCGGGGTGGCTCGTGCATACGGGAGTCGGAGCGTTGTTTCCCCCACCAGCAGTGGCAGTTGAAAACTTTTTCCCAAAAGACAATAATAAACTGTGTTTATCCACATTTTTTGGTAAAAGGAGTGGGGCCACAGAGATGATGAGCAATGAGGGGGAGTGAGCAGCGCATGTGTGTTTGTCCGGCTGTCTCGAGCTGGTCAAACACAAATGCGCACAGGGCTCTCACCAGCCCAGCAACACAGTTGCTGAGCTGGAGGGAGCCTGCCCAGGCTCCCAGTCTGTCTGGGAGCGCCCTGCCTGGGTGCTACTAGCCAATCCTAACTCTGCTCTAAGCAGTGTCAGAATTGGTGCAGAGCAGGCTGGGATCCTGTGCCTGCCTGCCGTGAGGTGATGGAGGAGCGGAGTGGCTCACGGCGGTGAGGTAAGTGTTTTTAAAAAAAATATTTTTAAAGTAATTTTATTCCCTTCCTGTGGGCTGCCCGACCCCTTCTGCTTTGCGCAAGCCGCAACTGTTTATAGGGTGCGCTATTACCAACTAGGGTAATACAGATGCTGGAATACAAGCTGAAATGTTATGGACCGTCTCCGGCTAATGCCTTGCAGCAGTGCCTTCTCTAATTACTGCAAAATTTTGAACCACTGGCAGGAAAAATAATATTTTTCAAGAACTCCAGCAATGGATTAAAAAAATTGAAGACTGGATCTTCTTGGATTTATTTGTATTGTACAAGTTCATCAAAAAGGAAGAGTATGCAACATTCCTTGAGCTAAAAAATATTTGCTGTACCATAATGACATTCAGAGACCAGGCTACAGGAAACGTGCAAATAGCATTCCGAGTTATGCAATTATCCATTTAAAATAATTGAGTAGAAAATGTGGGATATGCTGTAATATGTTTCAGATTACTTAAAATAAGACTTCTGTCTCAAAACATCAGGAGGTACAAATAACATAGCATTTTTGATTAAAGCCAGAGTTTTAGAAATATTCGGTAATGGTTGACGATCAACACAGATGTGTTTATTTAATCCTCACAAGTCAACACACATATGAATTTCTTTGCTCCTATCCTTTAGTGCTAGAACTACGGGGGGCAACCACTCTGAACACTCAATTTCTTCAATTACCCTTCTTTCTTTTGATTTTTCCATCCAGTGCGATAGGATAAAGCTGGGGAACATGAGTAATGGAGAGCAAGCAGTTTTTGTGCAATGGCGTTTCTTCTTACATCCAAGGGAAAACTTGATCCTTAATGCCTAAACCCATTTTTTATGAATCCTTCTCACGCTGCTCACTCAGCAACAAGTGGTGATCCGCACACCATTGATATTAATCAGTGATCCACACACCTTTGAGATTTAATTATTCATTGACACGTGAATCACTCTGCAACAAGCGGTGATCCACACATCTTTGAGATTAATTAATTGCTGACAATAAATGAGGCAGAATTTCATTTTTTATATTTGCTGTTCTCCATACTGTAGTCCTTTTGAACAACAAAGACATAGGTTGTTAGCCCAAAGTACTTCTAGTGTTAATAATAATTCAAATATTCAGACATTATGACAGGCGCTAATATGTCTGAATCTCCTCATTTCCCAGATCTTATTTTGCCATGTAAAAGATGGAAGCAGATGTTTGATTCATACTTACCTGTGATTGGGAGAGAATTTTTTGGGCAGTTCTCAAACAAGCTGTATTATTACATGATTTAGAAATAGAAGGGAGAAATGTGTATGTGACTTGGCAGCAAATCATCATTGGTCATGGGGATGGTGAACCAGACAATGTTTTTAACATGTCTCAAATGATTTTGGAGAACTCTTTTGGTGCACAGATTAATGTGGTACTGGAAAGGCACAAATTTTTCACGACAGTGCAGCAGAACTAGTAGATAATTGGCACGTATGTTGCAGCCTTGAAAAAGATAGTATGTGCATTCAAATTTGAAAAACTGACTGATTCTCATGTCAGAGACCAGATTGTCAGGTGCACAAAAAATGCAAAAGTACAAGAAAAATGATTAGCAAAAAATCTCACTTTGAAAGAGACGACAACTATAGTTGAAGGTATGGAGAATACTAGTATGTGTGCGTGAAATGCATGATGAAAAAGAAAAAGGCAACATACTGGTGGTTGAGTCAGAGAATGAAATCAGAGGAGTTGGTAGAAATGCAGAGAAGGAAGTAGACAAACATGAGAGAATGAAGAGCAAGGAGGGACATAAAAAGTTTGAGAATACATTTTCTCAAAATGATACTCTAACATGAACAAAAAGTGGAGGTGTAAGATGTTTTAGACGTGGGAGTGACGGACATCTTTCCAATAGTCCTGGATGTTTCACAAGGTTAGCAGTCTGCAAGAGATGTGGTAAGGAAGGGCATTCTGCCAGGGTGTGTAGATGGAACAAACAACAGGCGGTGACTTGCATTGAAGGAGAAGAAAAATTTTAAGAAAAATGTATTTTCAGTATAAAGGATGATGGATGTGTGGACGCAGATCCAATAGAAATACTGGAAAGTGAAATTGTGGTGGGAGGAAAAAAGTTGTTGTACTTGCTGAATCGGGATCACCATACATGATGATTGGTGATAGGAATTGAAACTCAATATTTGGGATTGGAGAAACTGAATCACCATCTCCAGAAATTAATCCTTTTGGGTACTTTTAGGACTCACACTCACACATGCACGCTTCTTGCTGCTCCCTCACAAAAAATAAATCACCATGTATGAAAAAAGATGAAACATGTCATGAATGTGTTTGCAGCACAGCACTTCCCTGTAACTTGTGAGGAAGACCGAATATTACATTTCATGTTTGTTTATATTGATAAAAGCAAGTGTTGTCCCATTTGTGAACTTTGTGCTATGCGGTTTATGGAGACATCAAATTCCTTCATATGAATCATTAGAAGTGTTTGATGATTCATCACCAGCACAGCATCCACACCACTCATGATTGATGACTCATCACCAGCATTTGTCTGATGACTCATCACCACCACACCAGTCTATAAATAGAACTGCAAGGTGTTTCCTGTGCTTGGTTTTGAATCTTCCTTCGCTCGCAGGTGTTCCCAGTTCAGCTGGAGTTCCGTAATTCTTTCAAGAATCTTCATTTCAACACAGGCTTCATCAGAGCTTCCCTTTCTGGAGCAGATTACGTTCCCAGCAGCTGGAGAATTTACGAGCAGTATTACTCTTTCCTCAAAAAATCGAAATATTCCAGGTGAAGTCGGTTTGTGAGTAATTCCCCTCTCTTCTCCCCCGTGGTTAGTGGCCTTTTGGTGCACTATGAAAGACATTCGTCGATGCGGAGAAACCCGTGAAACAAGACTATTTTCCAAAGACAGCTTGGAAAGTATTTTTAAAAGCAGCATTAAAGTTAAGTGTTGTGAACTCCTGAAAGCATCGCTGGACATCTATGCAAACTTTAACGTTTATTCTGATTATTTTGAAGCAAGTCTATTGTGTGAAAACAAATAACAAAAGACAAACTCATAAGTTTGCTTTTATAACGATTTTGTTGTGAGTTACAAAAGCGTGTTCAATAGTTGAGCATTCAAGTGCTAATAATTATTGTGATTTTGCTGAAAGGCTCTGTGATTGCTCAATCAAATGATAATAATTATTGTTATGTTGCTGAAAAACTCTGTGATATTTGTAGTTCTGTTGTTTTTGGTATTAGAAATTCCTGCACCACACCCTTAGGTAATTTTCTTAGAACAACAGTGACGCTCCTTTGCGAACCAGTGTTTCTGTTTCTCTTCCCTTCCTAAATCCCTGTTTCCTATCCCTTTCTCCCAGAGACTATTCACTTGTTCCCTGCTCAGCTCAGATACAAGAGAATAGTGTTTAGGGGTGAGGGTTGTATTCTCTTTGCTCCTGCGCAACCTGGAATTCAGGTGAGTAGACATGGTCTTGTCAGGGATGGAGGCAAGAACCTAGATGTTTTGGGTTATTCAAGGATGAGAATTTAATTTAATGAGGGTGAAACAACTGGGAAAGTATATGTAGCGAAAAGGGGTGATAACCTTTGAGGTTGGGGACATCAACGGGGCATGGGGATAAAATTAAATCCAAATTCCAAACAGAAAGTGATAATAATGGTAAATGACGGATTCTCAGATGAGATAGTTTCTAGGTTTCCTAAAGTATTTAGAGATGATTTAGGGTTACTAAAGAATTTTGAACATAGAATAGTTCTCACGAATGTAGTGATTGAAAAAATTGAGTCCTCAATTGGTTGGCCCCCAGAGCTCTAGCAACAAAGGATGGGGCTAAGAAGATTTGTATGTGTGTTGACTTGAGAGGATTAAATAAACACATCTGGGTTGATCGTCAACCATTACCGAACATTCCTGAAATGCTGGCTTTATTCAAAGATGCCAAGTTATTCAGTGTGATGGATCTGTCCTCTCCTTACAACCAGGTTATTCTCCATCCTGATTCTAGGCCATTAACAACATTTGTAACCCCTTTGGGAGCAGTTAGATTCACCCAGATGCCTTTTGGAATGGCTTCTGCAACAGCATGCTTTCAGAGGGTCATGAAGAAAGGGTTAGAAGGGTTGGACAAAGTTTTGTTTTTCCAGGATGATATTTTGGTCTATAGACAAAACCAATGTGAACATGATGGAATAGTGTGGAAGGTGTTGGAGTGATTACAGAATGCAGGCTTGGTGATAAAAAAGAAAAGTGTAAGTTGAGAGTATCCATTGTAACCTATCTGGGGCTCGCTATCTCAGGTGAAGTTATAAGTCCAAAAATTGATTTGGCAAACAGTTTTGTGTAAGCTCCCAAACCAGAAAACAAAGACAAAGTATAATCTTTTCTTGGTTTGGCAGAATTTTGTTCAAAACTTGTCTAAAATGTTGCTAGTGTTTCTCAACCATTGAGGTTACTGCTTAAAAAGGGTGCCCAGTTCAACTGGACTAAAGAATGTGATCAGTTTTTCACCAGTAGTAAATACAGATTTGAAAAATGACCTACTTTGGGACATTTTGATACTCACAGGAAAACAATTTTAATGAACGATACCAGTTGGAAAGGTTTGGGTGCAGTTTGAGCCCAAATGGTGAATGGTGAAATGAAGGTGATAGCTTTTGCTTCTTGCTCGTTAAAAGGTGGTGCAGAGCGTTATTGAGGTATTGAATGAGAGACCTTAGCTGTATATTGGGCAAATATCCAATTTAAGTGTTTTGTTATGGAGAATACCATTTGTGGTCAGATCGGATCATCAACCACTTCCTTATATGTTCTCATGTAAGGAGATGGAGAATGTATCCCCTAGGATCAGGCTGTGGTCAGATGGATTGACCAGTTATAATTTTACAGTTGAGTATATACCTGGAGCACGGAATGCAATGGCAGATTGTCTCTCTAGATTGCCGATCAACCAGAGTGTAGATGTATGTGAAGAAGTAGCTGTAGATTGGGTATGTGAATCAGCCCTGGAGGAAAGTGAGTGGAATAATGCTATTTCAAACAATTTAGAACAAGAAAGATATACCAACTAATATGGAAGGATTTCTTTGTGTAAAAGATAAACTTAGCATTAGTGATGGGAAAGTATTAGGGGGAATAGGTGGTAGCTCTTGATGTTTTTAGACATAGGGTAATTAACTTGGCTCATGAAGGACATTTAGGGAGAAATTTGACCAAAGCTTGTTTGCGTGAATGGCACTAGTGGCCAAAAATGGATCAAGAGTTTGAAGTGGTGGGAAAGGATTGTTGGCATTGTGCGAATAATGACAAACAAAGAAAACTCACACAGTTCCTGTGTCACCTGTTGAGGTTCTAGTGGAGCCATGGACTAAGCTAGGTCTAAATATAGCAGGGCTATTTGATCTTCTGGCCAATGATGACTATACGTCTCAGTGGGTGGTCACAAAGTCTGTGGCTATAGTAAACACCAAGGTAGTAATCAAATTTGTAAAAGAAGATCTTTTTAGGGAGGGTGTTCCGAAAACTCTTATAACTGATAATGGGGTATAGTTTTGTATCTGGGGAAATGAAACATTTTCTTAAAGGATTTGTCAATAACTCATTTCAAGACAGTCCTCTAGTCACCTCAAGGAAATAGTTTAGCAGAGAATATGAATAAGATAATAAAAAACATTGCTCAGCGTGCTCTCTTAAATAAGACATCTCTAAAAGAAATGTTGAGAGAAACCTGGTAGGCACACTGTGTTACTCCTAATAGTGTAACATCTATATCTCCATTTGTTTCACATAAAGGCAGGAAACCACATTGCAAACTCAATCCTGTGTGGCTAAAAATAAGTAGGGAACAAAATGTGGACTTTCCAAATGATGAGATTGTTCTATTTAGGAGTGAATATCAAAATAAATATAAAACTCTCTATGATGCTAAGAATTGTGCAAATGAATCAAAGTTTCAGGTCGGTGACAGAGTTTTAGTGAAAAGACCTAGGGCCAGATGTAGCAAATAAAAAATTTGCGAGTTGCAAAGTGCGAGTCCATGCGACTCGCAATTTGCAACTCGCAAATTGGTATGCAGTACGGTGTCTCAGACACCGACTGCGACTCGCTATGGGGTCGCAATGACCCACCTCATCAATATTCATGAGGTGGGTCGCAAATTGCGGCCCCATAGCGAGTATAGGCACTCGCAAACATGGAGGCCTGCTGTCGTCAGCAGACCTCCATGTTCGTGACTGCTTTCAATAAAGCAGTTTTTTTTTTTTTAAGTGTAGCCCGTTTTCCTTAAAGGAAAACGAGCTGCACTTAAAAAAAAAAAAAGAAACCTTTAGTTTCGGTATTTTTTCAGGGCAGGGAGTGGTCCCTGGGACCACTCCCTGCCCTGGAAAAATATTTTTGGGTCCATTCACAAAGTGGAAGGGGTCCCATGGGGATCCCTTCCAATTTGCGAGTGGGTTACCATCCACTTGAAGTGGATGGTAACTGCGATACGCGGTCGCAAATGGTATTGCATACCACTCAGACTCGCAAATAGGAAGGGAACACCCCTTCCTATTTGCGAGTCGGAAATGCATTTTGCGAGTCGGTTCCGTCTCGCAAAATGCATTTCTGCATAGGAAACTCCGGTTTGCAACTCGCAAACGGCAAATTTTGCCGTTTGCGAGTCGCAAACTGTTTCCTACATCTGGCCCCTAATATAATAAGAAAGGGGAGTTCAAAGTTTAGGGGTCCTCTTGTGATAACTTTTCTTAAAAGGAATGTTGCAATTTAAGACTCAGGGGATGTCTGGAGTATCTCTAGATTAAGAAAACTAAATGAGTTTGGTTCAGGAACTATGCTAAAAGAGAGTCATGGAGTGGAGGATTTAAATGATGATAAAGAGTTTTTGTTAAGAAGAGAGAGATATAAGCCTACTTGGCACAAGTACCACGTAATGGGAAAGTTACAAACTACAGACTTATTAAGTCATGAAATGGAAGAATGTTATTGAATAAAGGAACAATCCACTGTTATACATAAAGAGAATGTATTTATATGTATATAATGTTTCATTTTCTTTTTGTACACATATGATTTCCATGACGTAATTTGTTTCATTAGAAACGTATTATTTTAATATTGATTTTTAACTGTTGTATTCCGATATGATTTTATAAGGGAGGTAGATGTGTTATGGTTTGCACTAGATCACTTGGCTGGAATGCAGTGACAATCACTTTGATGTCATAGCATTCCAGGCAGTGTCAAGCTTCTGAGGGAGATTTGAAAGTGGTGAGTTATGATCAGTTTGCTGCCTAAGAAGGTTGGATAAACATACTGCAAACCTAATAGGGGTTTATGAAGAACTTTTTCAGTGAAAAGCGTATTCTTAACACAACCATATTTTAATGCACAAAGTGTCAATATCCAAGTGAATATTCTCCTGAGATTGCAAATATCACTTTGATTTAAACATCAAGTTAAGATCATGTGCAGAAATTAGAAATCATGTGTAGACAGCTAATGTTATTGCTCACTAGATGTTACTTTTTCATTTAGCCCTGTTTTCTGTTCCATCCTATCACTTAGGGCCTCATTTACGGGTCCCTTACACCACCAGAGCTTCACTTTTAGCAACTGTGGCAAAGGGACATGCAATGGGTGTTGCTGTGTGCATACCCATGCAACATCCATTACTTTTTGACGCTGCCCGAAATTTATGAGAAATCGTAAACCTGAGGCAGCGCCAAAAACTAATGCCTCCCCAAGGGTGACGTTAGAGTGGCTCAACAAGGAGAAATACTTTCATTTCTCCTTGTATTTTACTCTTTCTATGTGTGCTGCAGAATACAGTACATATAGAAGGAGCAAATCGCCATTAATGACTGTTTATGTGCAGGAAGGATTCCCTTCCTGTACATAAACAATCCCCCCGCAACATAGGCATCATTGCACCGTGGCGCAAGGGTGCCTGCGTTGGCTCTAGGCAGCTGATTTAGCACAGGGATGCTCTGTATTCTTGAAACTATAAGTCAGTTCTGCGTTTTGGAAAAGACGCAGCACAGCGCAGCAATATTGCTTACAGCACTGCACTGCACCATGTCCTAATAAATGAGGCCGTTAATGTTGCTCTCTAGATTAATTCCTTAATTGGGTGCTCAAAGAAGCCGGTGGTGGTGCAATTAAACGTCAGTGTGCCCCATTCCAAGGCCGGCAAACCACTACCAGACACCCTGCCTCCTTTTTGTTTTATTTGTAGGTTCCTGCTTTCCCCCTTTATGATGGGTTTTCCCTGTTTCTCTTCCTCCGTTTTTGCGATCCACATGTTCTTCCCTTTCTTGCACTCGGTAAATATATGATACAGTAAAAGTATCTGTTGATCCCCAAAAATGAAGTGCCAGTGTCCACCACAGGCAACTGATGGCTCAATTTAAGCACTGCTAAATTGCAAATACTGGAAGCCCACTAACACAGGAATAGAAAGATTAAAAGAAGCACCTGTCTAGATGTTCCTGCTTGTTTACTAATTAGCATGTACTACCTATAGATTACTGTACATATTTCCATTACTAATCCCATATCAGTCCTTGTGGAAAGTATTTCCCTGCCTCTACTGTCATTTGTTGTTTTGTTTGCAAGGTACTAAGGCCCATATTTATAGAACCTTAGCATCACCTTAGCGCCATTTATTTTGGTGCTAAAGTAGTGCTAACAGAACTCCATTTTTATATTTTGAAGCTAGGCCTGTCTAGGTCAAAATATTTGAGTTAGCGCCATTTCTAGGATGCGCAAAATCACCTTGTGTCAATGAGATGCAAGCTAGGGATTCCCATCCTAAAAATGATGCTAGCCTCCCAGCGTATATTTAACTCCTGATGCAAAAATGACGCGCAGGTGGGAGACGGGCCTAAATAATCAAAAAATGATGCTGGGCTGATTAGCTGCCGAAAATTTGCTGCTAACCAGCCTAACATCATTTCAGACCTACTAGCATCATTTCCCCTAACGACACCCCAGCTAGCGTCTTTTCTTTACGCTAGCCATTCCTTAGCGGCATCATGTGTCATTTTATAAATATGCCGGCGTTAACAAAAATGACGCACAACTTTGTTAGCGCAGTAGTGCGCCATTTTCTGCTGTTCATGCACCCAGATAGAAGGTGTCCCCCGTAATTCAATGCTCACAGCAATGCAGTTCAACAAGCAATAGTATGTAGCATTTTACTCATGCCCAAAATGAGAATCACAAAATGAAGGTAAACAGAAAGTGCTTGTAGACAGGATCAGCAAGAGCAGCAAAAATAATTCAAATTGCTTCATAAGCAAGCTTAAAACTTTAACACAGGTGTTCGGAGAATGCTAAGAATATTGGGTTACTAAGACAAGGACCTCATCAGAATGAGAGCAAATTATTCAAGTGGCAAAGACTGTACAGGAGATGAGATGGAAAGCACTAGGTGAGATAGAAGTGGTCAACAAATATGACAAGTTCTGTACCCAGAAGAATCCTGTGTTCTCACCCCACAGTGGAGTAATTTAATCCAAACTCCTCTGTTCACAGGCATTGACAAAGCCACTAGGTCTTGCTTTAAGTTTGAAACCCACTGACTTTGCCAATATTATCAGCCATTAATTTACTTATATTTTTTTCTTGCAGTTTTATACAGTGGAAACTTGACTTGAAGGTATTGGAATGCTTTACAGGAGATTTACAGGAGTACTAGTGCACATTACACAAGGACACATTTTTTTGGAGGCATATGGACATTAAGGTATGAGTTTGGCGGACATGATACTGCCAAACTCGCGGCGGCGGTCTATCCACGGCGGACTCATCGCTGAAGACCGCCACATTATGAGTTGCAGGGTTTGGCGGAAGACAAACCGCCATAGGCCACGTGTCCCACTGGTCCGCTCAGACCGCTGCCGACGGCAGTGAGCTCCTCCGGGCCAGCAGCAGGCCTAAGGCTGCGAGACGTATTAGGAGTCAGTGAACCACCTGGCATCACACTGCGGTCGCCCTGCCACGAAAACCCTGGAGGTAACTGTCCCAGGGACAGGAATCCCCATTTCTGTCGCTGGCACACATACCCCCACACATCCAAACACATGCAGACACCCACCCTCCCATCCACACACTTCCAAACACCCCCCAAACTGCACACTTCCATAAAAAAAAAACATCCGGCCACACGCATCCAGACACCCCCACTCACTCTCAGACTTCCACACACCCACTCCCTCTCTCATGCATCCCAATACACACACCTACTCACTTGCACCTGGACACACACCCCTCCCCTCTGCACACATGCAGACACACACACCCTGCAAGCACACATACATACACACACGCACACCCATTCGGCTATACATACACGCACACACCACGTGCATGCACCCAACACCCCCATCCTCTGTCGGACGGTCCACTTACCTGTTTCGGCAAGGTGGTCATCCGGGAGGGGAAGGGTCCTGACATCTGCCACCGCCAGCACTGCACCGCTATATAAGACATCGTAATATGGTGCGCAGTCCTATTGGCATGGCGGTGCTGGCGGTGGAAGCGCCTCTGTTCTGGATTTCTGCCAATAAACGGGTGGAAATCCAAAGCAACTCCAAATATAGGGATCTGTTGGCAGCAGCGGTTTTGCCGGTCTTGCAAAAAGACCACTGAAGTCGTAATGAGGTTTGATTTGCTTTGAACAGGAGTTTGAGCTGATGCCGAGACTCAAGTCTGGTTCCCTGCTCCAAAGTCAGCAGTTTGGCCATTACAACACATCATCCTCCATGCTATACAGCATCCACAATGCTGTGAAGCATGGCTAATGGAAAAAAAAACGCTTTAAAAAAGCCATTATGAAGCAGAGGTTGCATCATTTTGTTAGTGTATGCAGTATGCACCTACAAAAAGAGGCAAGCAACACGGAGGACAGGTTTTGAGGGGAGAACCAACAGGCAAGAAAGCTATGTTGGGCGGGTGAGGAGAATGCACATGGGGTGCAGTTGGGAAAAGTAACAAAGAAGGTGAGGTTGGTGGGCAGAAGCAACAGGCGAGTGCCACCTGGAGATGGGGAATCATGAAAGACAGCAGCAATCATATAGACTGTTAGAAATTGGATTTCTGGTTGGGTTGTTAAAGTGTGGTAACAAAGATGCTGAGAGCCCAAAATAGTATATTTATGGTGACTTTATTATTTGTAGAAACCTCCCCGGTTGGCGCCGACACGGTTTCACAGTGCTTTGTCTTCACACCAATATTCCACTTGGAACGTCACAGCTTTACGAGCCGTATGAAGACTGCAGAACACTACATTAGTTCTTCTCTTCAAACAAAACCACATGAAAAATGAATCACTGTTGATGGGTGTCATACCCAGTGTTATGACAACATTATCATAATAAAACTGAATACTAGCAGAGCCTAATTAATTACTAGCATATCGTAAACAGCATGAATACTAGCATATCCTAAACAGCATTATTCTAACAGCATGTCTAACTGAATGTAACTGTGTAGTATAAACAGATTAGAAACATGCAGGATAGAAATATCTTAGCACAGTTGATACTGTTATATTTGAATATTTCTACACATACTGTAAAATCACAATAAATTCATATAATCTATATCAAAGTGGTAAATTATGCATTCACTTGCTTCGCATACTGGTGAAGATTCTTTGTGATCACCTCAAACACCATCAAGTACACTATTTTTCTGCTTTAGGATTTGGTTGACATCATTACCATTATTCCCTTCTGAGTTTGGGCCATGTTTTTGAGGGTGGACTTTAACAATTTTCAAATAGTTTCACCAATGTCCTCCTTTAACTCTAACAGCATGTCCAAAAATGTTTTAAACTTCAACTGATGTGGAATACTTTGATTCTCCTTTCTGACTTGAACATTTCTAAATTTTTACAAAATCTCCCTCACTTATTGGTCTTTCAGAAACCCTCCTTCTCATATCATAGTACAACTTTTGTTTACTTTGAACTTGAGTATCATTTTTCCTCACCAGTCCACCCATATTTTCCACATTCACTTTTTGTTTAAACCATTTTGACATTACGCAGACCTGAACTCAGTAGTTGATTTCCTATCCCTGAGTAGTTTAAATGGAGAAACTAGAGTAGAAGATTGGCTTGTGGTTCTATAGAACCAAAACATGGTTTGTATCGCAATGTTTATCTTGCACTTTTTCTGTCAAGTCCAATGCACACACTATTAAACTGCTCAACAAGTCCATTTGTTTGGGGGTGATACAGCAAACTCTTGAAGTGTTTTATGCTCCTGGTCATGAGAAATTCCTCTTCTTCAAATTAAACAGTTTGAACCCCTTTATCTGAAACTATACTTTCTAGACAACCTTCCCTCATACAAACATCTCTAAGAAGTTTTATCACTGTTCTGGAATCTGCTTCCCCAATTAACTTACTTCAGGCCATTTAGTAAAATAATCTTTGAGGTCCAATGCAAACTTTGAATGACCTCGAAGTGAATTAAAGGGACCTACTATGTAAATTCCATCTGTTAACCATGGTCCCGCTGGAAATTCAATAGGGGCTAATGGTGGTGTGGTAGTCTTTAATCCTTCATCACTGGTTAAATATACAACACATTCTCTAACCAGTGCATCAATTTCTTTGTCCATTTGTGGCCACCAAAAAGTGAACTGTATCCTACGTTTGCTGAATATAGCTCCTAGATGCCTCTCATGAGCTTGTTTAATAATTACAGGCCTGATATGCACTGGGGGAATAGGTTTGTCTAATCTCATTAGTAATCCATCTTCCAGGGACAGTTCTTTCGCTATTTTACTAAATGGCTGCACACTCTGCTTCAATATCTTCTCTTAGGCCATCCATCCTTGATGCATCTAGACATCTCATTTAACACAGGATCATCAAATGTGGAGGTTTTCCACCATGTTCAGAAAATGGGCCTGCTTCAACCAATTCAACAGTGGCTACAAAACAACTCTCATCTTCCTGATCATTTACTTCCGACTGTAATTAACTCATCTCAATAGGAAAATGAGAGAGATAATCTGCTCTACCATTTTTCCTACCTGGGATGTGTTCAATCTCAAATTGAAACTGGAGTAAATGAGCTGAAAATCAAGCTATTCTAGGTGTATTGTTTCTGACATTCGTTCTACTAAGTATGAAAACTAAGGGTTTATGATCAGTTTGAAGAACAGATTGGTTCTCCACTAATAATATCAACATTTCTCTATAGCCCACCAACAAGCTAATAATTCTTTTTCAATCACTAAATAATTAAGTTCCTGATTGTGGAGGGCACTGGATGCAAAACCACTGGTGTTTTCCATTGAGCTGATCTTTGTGTTGAAACAGCTCCAAGACCTAGATTACTTGCATCTGTTGCTAACACGTTCTTTGATGCAGGATCAAATGGCATGAGTGTTTTAACATTAATCAAATGTTGTTTGACCCACTCAAATGCAGAAACAATCTCTTGACTCCAACACAATTCTGTGTCTTTCCTCAATAGATTAGAAATGGGCCTGACCATAGTTGCAAAGTCTTTGATGAAACATGAGTTACACTCACTCCTTCACGAAACCCCCCACTCACTACTGACAACACACCACACCCTACCAAATGTGGGACAAGATCCCCATAGAACACCTGTACGGCAAGCTCAAACAAGCTCCACCCCCATCACCAATGACCCCAACATCGCTGCTCACAACTTCACACAAGTGGTAACAACATGCGCAGACTCCCTCGCCCCACTGAAAAGTAACAACAACACCCGCACCATCAAGACCGCCCCCTGGTTCACCACTGAACTCCAAGCCTCCAGGTGTGAATGCCGCAAAAGTGAGAAAGCATGGCACCAAGAGCCCTCTATGAACAACTTCTCCACCCTCAAAACGACCATATGCAAACACCACCAACTCATCCGGACCACCAGAAGGGCTTACTACAATGAACACATAGATAGTAACTCACATTACAGCAAGGAACTCTTTACCATCATCAAAGAGCTCACCAAACCCAAATCCTGCACCATCGAACCCCCACATGCACAAAACCTTTGCAACTCCCAACTCAAACTACTTTCCCCGCAAAATCTTAGACATACACAACAGTTTTACACCACCTGCACCCACCGTCACCACCACCGACACCACTGACATGACCAACAACACCACACCACCCCACACACCAACCTACTACACACCTGGACCCCTACTGATGATGAAGAAACTGAAAAAAACATGAACTCCATCCACTCAGGCTCCCCCACAAACCCCTGCCACCACTACATCTTCAACAAGGCCAGCCCAATCATCGCTCCCCAGCTCCGTGCCGTAATCAACAGCTCCTTCGACACCGCAACCTTCCCAGACACCTGGAAGCACGCTGAAGTCAACGCACTCCTCAAAAAACCCAAAGCAGACCCAGAAGACCTCACAAACTACCGCCCTATTTCTCTTCTCCCCTTCCCCACCAAGGTCACTGCGAAGATAGTGAATGCCCGACTGTCTCACTTCCTAGAGGAAAACAACGCACTCGCACCTCCCAGTCTGGATTTCGCAAGAACCACAGCACTGAGACCACCCTCATTGCCTGCACTGACGACATAAGAACCGGAGTTGACAAGGGCGAGACCATTGCACTCATCCTCCTGGACCTCTCCGCAGCCTTCGACACTGTATGCCACCAAATCGTCCCTGCACGCCTTTTCGACGCAGGAATCTGGCACAAGGCCCTGGACTGGCTCACCTCCTTCCTCGCCGAAAAAACCCAGAAAGTCAACAACAACAACAACAAAGACTTTATTCGACTTTCAACAAGTCATAAAAGTAACAATAATTTACATTTTAATATACAATATACAATAAATAAATACAATAAATAGGCTAAAATCTTAATGGTTTACAATAATAAAAGGTCTAAAATAGTTCAGGTTATATTGCTACCCCCATGTGCTTTCTTGTGCTTAGTACGGAGCATAAAAAATTGGCCAAGGTTCCACACATCTCTATGGATGATAGAACCTGGAGGCTTGCGTACGCAGTACGACACTGAGGGAGGTTGATTATCCTTAAGAGAGGGGCTACTAGGCGCTTTCTTTGCTTGGCATACAGTTTGCAAAATAAAACCACATGGATTGTGGTTTGTAGTGACTTTGCGTCACAGGGGCAGGCCTTCAAGGTGGTGCTCCAATCATTCATGGTTGGGAAGGTTACTAGTCGATGGAATGTATCCAGCCTCAGTCTGGTGAGCACAAAACGATGGCGGGGTTTATCACGTTCATCAGGTAAGGCTGGATAGCCTCCGTTGACAGGATTATTTGATTATGAATGACAGTGGGCTTTTTTGATTCAGCCTCCCATCGTAAGTCTTCTAAATATTTTAATGCCAAAGCGCTCAGGTCCTTCCTAGAGATTGTTTCCAGAAGAGCTGGATTTGTGTAAAAAGCTTTATTGCCCATGTTTAAAAAAAAAGTCATAATGTATTTTAGCCAAGGCACCCTTGTTGCGTATGTAGATTCCATACAGTCGGTCAAAATGGCCTTATTTAGTTCAGTATGTTCCGAGGTCCAGAATTTGTACCATAACAGTAAGGGTTGAATCTTTATCAAATCGGTAATAAAAGGGGATCCCAGTTCTGAATGGATTATGTAAGATGATGTACCTTTTGGGACCATCAGTAAATATCTTAAAAAGTTGTTTTCAACCGTCTGTACTAGGTTACAATCAGTATGTCCCCAGATGCCGGACCCGTACGTGACTGCTGGGATGCACTTTGCTTTGTAAATTTTTATCATGTTTGGCGGAGTAATCCCCCCTATTCTTTTAGAAAAAAACCTTATGGCCATCGTTGTTTTTATAAGCTGGGCTTTTTTTGACTTCCTACAATTGGCCCAAGAGCCCTGATTGTCAAACATTAAGCCCAGATAGGAAAAGGAACGGGCAGTTTCTACTCTCCCCTCCGCAGTTGTAATGTTGTAGGATTTTCCGCGTTTCCCACCACAATTCATAATGAATGTTTTTGAGTGATTGACAGTGAGACCCAGTTGTGACATGAATGTGATACAAGTAGTTAATAATTTTTGTAGGGCTAGCGGGGTCCTGGCCATTAGAACTGCATCGTCTGCATAGAGTAGAACCGGGACAGTGCGATTGCCTATTTGGGGTAGATCGTTGCAGTTAGTAGCCAATACGTTTTCTAGGTTGTTTATATACATCGAGAATAGGAATGGGGCGAGAACACAGCCCTGGCGCACACCTCTAAATATGCCAAAAGGGCGTGTACTCTCCCCCTTTAGGCCATACCTCACTCTTGCACTGCACCCTGAATACATGTCTCGTATAAACTGGATTATAGCTGGTTCTACCCCCAAGCTGGTTAAAATGTCCCATAACTTGTCGTGTAGTACACAGTCAAATGCTGATGATAGGTCAATAAAAGCCAGGTACAGATTACCTTCTTTGATCCTTGTATATTTTCCTATAATGATGCTTAGATTCAGGCTTTGTTCCACTGTCCCAATGCCTTTCCGAAATCCATATTGGACAGGGGATAAGACTCTTTTTTCTTCTGCCCCTTCTTCTGAATAATCTATTCAAGATAATTCTCCCTGCTAGTTTAGCTGTTGAATCCAGCAGAGAGATGGGTCTATAACAGGCTGGGTTGAGACGGTCACCTTTTTTATATATAGGAATTATATTAGAATCTCGCCAAGATGGTAGGGGACCTTGGGTGCAAATGTCCCTTAGTGACTGCGTTAGTACAGGGCCCCATAGGTGGATGTTGGCCTTGTATATATCTATCGGGACGCCATCGGGGCCAGGAGCTTTTCCTGATTTGCTTAGAGATATGGCTTCCTCTACCTCCTCAAGGCTAAAGTGCGGGGTTATTAACGGGCGTGTGCCTTCCTGTAGGGCTTGATCATGTGCGGACAGTGTAGGGTTCTCTACGCTGACTCGCGCATATATTTTGGAGAAGTGTGCTATCCAATCTTCTTCGGATATCGCTATTTCCATTCTGGGGGGGTCTCTATCCCCAAGCATAGGTGCATTAATGGTTTTCCAAAAAAGAATATTATCTTTTGTGCGGCTAGCTGTATGAAGAGTTTCCCACAAGGTTCTTTTTAGGGACATTTTCCTTCCCTTCATTGCTGCTTTGTATTCTTGTCTACACTTACGTATCTCGGATGAAGATCTTTTTGGGGCTTTTAGAGCTTTTTTCAGTTTCTTATGTGCTTGTGAGCAAATATAATCAAACCAACCGGTGGCCCTTTTTTTTCCCTGGTTACCCCTTCTGGTGGTTAGGGCTTTCTTTATAGATTGCATGATCAATATAAAGGCGTTCAAACGTCGCCCTGGGTCTATGTTCTCACTTAAACAGTCTGCGAAAGCGTACTTGCAGTTAATTAGTAGCTGTTTGAGGAAGAAGTCGGGGTCGATCTGTGACCATTTCAGGATGTATTTGTTATGTGGCGTTGACTCAGTATCATCTAACGGGGTGGGCCTGTCATCTCTATCAGGTGTTATGGGGGTTATTAGGAGGTTGAGGCTCTGGGGGTAGTGATCGCTAATTGCGATGTCATGCAGGGTATATTTCTTGAGGTAGAGTGAGGTAGTGTGAGAAATGGGTTGACAGAAAGTCAGTTTCTTGCGCTTCGAGTCCTCAGCAACCAAGATCATCTGCGGGGTCGCTCAAGGGTCCTCCCTCAGCCCTACCGTCTTCAACATTTACATGGCCCCGCTCGCCAACATCCTCCGCCCCCACAGAATCATCTTGTACGCAGACGACACCCAGCTTATCATCTTCCTCACCAGGAACCATTCCACCGCCAAGACAAACCTCCACGCAAGACTCCTCAACACCGCCAAATGGATGACAGCAAGCCACCTCAAACTCAACTACAACAAAACAGAAATCATCATCTTCGGCCCCAACAAAACAGTATGGGACGACTCCTGGTGGCCCATCGCTCTAGGACCACCCCCAACACCCTCCACCCACGCACGCAACCTCTGCATCATCTTAGACTCATCTCTCTCCATGGCCCAGCAAATCAACACCGTAACATCCTCCTGTTTCAACACCCTTTGCATGCTACAGAAGACCTTCAAATGGATTCCCATAGAAACCAGGAAAACCGTCACCCATACACTCATCAGCAGCGGATTAGACTATTGAAATGCCCTCTACGCTGGAACCACAGCCAAGATTCAGCAAAAACTCCAGCGAATCCAGAACACAGCCACACGTCTCATCCTCAACCTCCCACGCCACAAACACATCTCCGCTCAACTCAGATCCCTTCACTGGCTGCCCATCAGCAAAAGGATCATCTTCAAAGTCCTCCTCCACGCTCACAAATCCCTCCACAACTTTGGACCAGCCTACCTCAACGAACGAGTGAACTTCCACGCACACACTCGACTCCTCCGCTCTGCTAACCTGCACTCGCCACAGTCCCCCGCATCCAACGTACCACCTACGGAGGCAGATCCTTCTCCTACCTCACCTCCAAGACCTGGAACTCCATCCCCACCAACCTATGCAAGACCCAGGACCTCCTGACTTCAGAAAGCACCTCAAGACATGGTTTTTTGAGCAGCAAACGGCATCCCCCCTACCTCCCCCCCCACAGCGCCTTGAGACCCTTCTGGGTGAGTAGTGTGCTTAATAAATTTTTTGATTGATTAATTGATTGATTGACTCACATAGGCCTAAAAAATGTTTTACTCCACTTTTGTCTACAGGCCCAAGATTTAATTATTGCATTGATTAACGCTGGTTTAGGACTAATGCCATCACTAGATATCACATGGCCTAAGAACTCAACACTTTCTTTCATGATTTGACATTTTTCTCTTCTTTGCACAACACCTTGTATTTGAAAAACAGAAGTACTTATTTAAGTTTATTATCATGATGATATTTGGCAGATATCAACACATAGGCCCTCATTTTGACATTGGTGGTAAATCCCACTTACCTCCACGTTGACTGCTGCGAACATGCTGCCGCTGCGGCGGATATCTGTTCACCATATTATGACACACATCAATCCGACACAAGTCTGCCACACCAAAGGTCACTGATAAACTGGCGGTATTCAAACCCACACCGTTATGCCAACAGAACAACGTCTACTACATTATGACCCACGAATCACGTAGGCAGACATTCAGTGGTGGTAAAAATGCGGCGGTACACACCGCCACATTCAAAATACACACACACATACAAAACATTATCACATTGGACAATTCAAACAACACACATCTGACACCCATACACACACCACACCCACACCACTATAAAACACACACCCACATTACCCACAACCCTTTACGACTACAAACCATTGGAACTAGACAGACACCACAACCACAGATAAGACCAGAGCCACACACCACAACCACCTATACACCACCCATGTACCCCACATCACACACCCCAACACATCACCCTACACACCCTCACCAACATAACTCACACAACAACCATGGCACCACAAAGACACTCCCGATTCTCAGAGGAGGAGATAAGGGTCATGGTGGAGGAAATCATCAGGGTAGAGCCACAGTTATTTGGAGCACAGGTGCAGCAGATATCCATTGCAAGCGAAGATGGAACTGTTGCGGAAGAATCTGGACAGGGTCATCGCCGTGGGACAGCACCCAAGAACCAGGGAAGACATCAGGAAGAGGTTGAACGCCATACGGGGGAAGGTATGTTCCATTGCAGCAAGACACCAACTTGCTGTACAGAGGACTGGCAGTGGACCCTCACCTCCTCCCCCACAACTAACAACATGGGAGGAGCAAGTCTTATCAATCATGCATCCTGAGGGCCTGGCCAGAGTAGCAGGTGGACTGGACTCTGGTAAGTCAACTCTTTACTACTGTCACCCCCTACCTGCATGCCATCACATGCCCCCACCCTCACCTGCACTCCCATCACTCCACCACCTCCCACACACCCCACCATCACATCTCATCATCCCATTGCCAAGACCTGCATGCTATACCAATGCATGGACACCACTCACAGACATGCATGGACACCTATCACTAAAACATGCACACTAGAGAGAGTAAGCTAGCCCACCACATACCAACTTACACAAGTGAAAGCTGCCAGGGCAAATATAACCAAACAGGGCAACCCACTGATGCACAATATGCCATACACAGAAACAATAATACTGCATTTACATCCCCACAGGTACCCCAGCCAATATCAGTGGCGAAGAGCTGCCAGCACTATCCAGTCCCCTAACAGAAGATGCCCACAGTGATGACAGCAACTCTGGTCACCTGGATCTGGATGACCAACCAGGACCATCAGGGACCTCTGGGCAGTTGGTTCCCCAGGCAAAGTAACACACCACCACAGAGCACCCCCATCAGGAAACACCACCAAAGCACTGTAGGAGGCTGGCCTGGCTTATAGTGGGTACCTGATGGTACTTACACCTTGTGCCAGGTCCAGTTATCCCTTATTAGTAGATTAGTAGTGTTCTAGACGCTTACTCTGATAGAGGTAGCTATACCAGAGCAGCTTAGGCTGAACTAGGAGACATGCAAAGCTCCTACTATACCACTTATATCATATAGCACTATATTATAAGAAACAAAGTACTCAGAGTTACTAAAAATAAAGGTACTGTATTTTAGTGACAATGTGCCAAAAATATCTCAGAGGTTGGGGGTAACAATGCTGGAAAGAGGCTACCTTCCCACAAGCACCCACCCAGCAAACCCATACCTATGTCCCCAGGACACATCAATCAGCAATGTGTCCACCACTACAGGGACCCAAGGCTACACTTCACACCCAAGACAATCAGGGACCCGGGGTCAGTGGCAGTGGGCACACGGTTCAGGGGACAGAGGCACAGGACAACAGAGAAACTGGGAAGACTGCTGTGCACCAGGGGGAGAGCAGGCCCAGTGAACCGACTCTCCAGGAGGCACTCACCGAGATCTTGGGAGCATACAAACATTCCCAGGATAAGCTGGGGCAGACCCTGGCCAGCGTGCAGGAGAACAGGCAGTTGCAGGAGGGACAGTACCAGGGGATCAGGGAGGACTTGCAGGCCATTAAGACCACCCTGGTCTCCATTGCAGGGGTGCTGGCACACATGGCCAACATCATGAAGTAGGCAGTCTTACAACAGCGGGCCCCTGCCACTAGCCAGACATCTGAACTGCCTTCCACCTCCGCTGCTGCTAGTGGACAAGATGCCCCACCACAGGACCAACAGTCCACCAGCACTCCTCCCCCTGCAGAAGGAGAACCACCCCGCAAACGTTCCCTGCGATCCAGGCAGAAGCCAGAGACTATTGCCAAGACCTCCGCCAGTAAATGACTCTCCAGATTGTCACCCTTGTGTCCCACTCTGTCATCCTGTCCACCTTGAACTGCCATTGCTCCCCTTCCTATGTCCCCTTGGACAATGCACCTGTGCTACCAATAGACCGGAACAATACCCTGGACTTTCCTCCATCATCACCGCAGCCCATTGCACTTGCCCCTCTACTTCTTAGCACTTAAATAAACACCCTTTGAAAAAATACAAGTATGGAGTATGTGAGACTTACTTTAGTATGTATTCGTTTAACCAGGTTAAAATATTGCAATTCAACTGTACATTAATGTTCAAATATGAAAGGCCTGTAGTATGTTGCAAGGATCACATCAGTAGCGATAGTGGGGCATCAACATCTGCAAAATGAGTTGCTAAAGGGTACAGTATGTGGGCATAGAAGTGGGCATAGAAGTGGGAAATAACAGCATACCAGTGCCAAAGATAATCTAAATATTGACAGTGAAATGTGAAGTAACACTGTCTTACCTGTGTGTCATTGGAAGTATTGTCGAATCACTGCAGTTCTATTGTCCTCATCCTCATCCTCTGCCTACTCATCCTCACTGTCCACAAGGTCCACTGCTGCCACACGGCCATCTACAGCCTTCTCCTCCAGCAGAAAAGGCACATGGCATCTGAGTGCCAGGTTGTGTGACATGCAGCATGCCACGATTATCTGGCAGACCTTCTTGGGTGAGTAGCACAGGGATCCACCTGTGAGATGGAGGCACCGGAACCTCGCCTTCAGGAGGCCAAAGGTACGTTCGAAAATCCTTCTTGTTAGCCCATGTACCTCATTATAACGTTCTTCTGCCCTTGTCCTGCGATACCTCACGTGGGTCAGTAGCAATGATAGGTTTGGGTAACCAGAGTCACCTGCAAATATTGAGGGACAACATTTAGCCACACACTATCCCATATGGCCCACACCATACCCATAACCCAACATATACTGGGCGGGAACGAGGGCTCACATATTAGCCACACCCTGTGCCTCTGTAGTTGGGCCATCACATTTGGGATGCTGCTATTCCTCAGGATAAAGGTGTCATGCACCGACCTTGGATACTTAGCATTGACATGGGAGATGTACTGGTCCGCCAAGCACACCATCTGGACATTCATTGAGTGAAAACTCTTTTGATTTCTGAACACCTGTTCATTTTGCCGGGGGAGGGACAAATGCAATATGTGTACCATCAGTTGCCCCAATGATGTTCGGTATTAAGTCCCATTGCATAGAAGTCAGCTTTCACTGTAGCCAAATCTTCCACCTGGGGGAAAACAATGTAGCTGCACATGTGATTAATCAGGGCAGACAACACGCTTGTGAGCACCTTTGAGAACATTGGCTGGTACATTGCTGCTGCCAAGACCACTGTCACTTGGAAAGAACCAGTTGCCAAGAAATGAAGCACAGATAGGACTTGCACAACAGGGGGGTTCCCAGTTGGGTGACGAATAGCAGATATTAGGTCAGGCACCAATTATGCACACAGCTCTGTGATTGTGGCCCTGTCAAGTCTATATGTGAGGATGATGTGCCTGTCCTACTTTGTTGCCAAGTCCACCAGGGGTCTGTACACTGGGATACGTCTCCATCTCCTGTTCATCCACAGCGGTAGCAATCTATGGGGCAAAAGGGTAAGGAGACGGTCACAAACTGTACATCGTAGCCACAACTGTACAATCCAGGAAGTTAAATTTTAATGTATAAGTGGCATTTGTCCTGTATGTCCAATTTTGAACTGTGACACAGTTATTATCCAGGGCCTGCCCCCACTGAAATGGCATCCAGCTGCCCTGTGTGGAGGGACAGCTGGAAGTGAGGTAATTCCGCTGACGTTGTGCACCATTGTGGTAGGCACTCGGAAACTGCTGTGCAACTCATCATTGGATATTATTGGGCCCTATGGGGTACAGTGACCAGTGGTGATCTACGCCGGCGGTGGCGGTATGCGCCGCTGCGGACGTCACCACCATTTTCTATCTGATCACTCACTTGCTACCTGACCTTCAACAGGATAGGTTCTACACTGAATGTGCTGCTGTGACCTGTATCTGGAACCTACCATGGCTCCTGTGACTGGGGAAAGGGCCTCTGCCTTCACCTCGGCGGAGTTGGAGCGACTGGTGGATGGGTCCTACACCAGTATGGACTGCTGTATGGGCCTCCAGACCAACAGGTGAGTACACTGTGAGCACGATGCATGGGTCATGAATGCATGGAGTGGTGTGTGTGAAGGCCTTGTGTCGGGGGTTCGTGGACGTCCCCTGTGCGGCATGCAGCTTGTGTGCTAGGCCCTGTATGTACAAACTGCGATGTGAATTTGTATGGTGGGCTATAAGTGTAACAGGCAGGACGGTCTGACTGATACCTTTTCCTGTGTGTATTTCTCTACAGATCACCACACATCAAAAGAAAGGTATATGGCGTGTCATCGCCAAGGACATGCGGACCCTAGGGGGAGGACCAGAGAAGTTGGGCACGTAAGATGGCAGAGGCCCAGCTGGGGATGGCCTCCTAATGAGGAAGGGGTGCCCTTCGAACCCTGACCCCCCTGATGGCCTGCATACTGCCGGTGGCCTATCCGGAGCTGGATGGGCACTTGAGGGCATCACAGCAGCCACAAGTGGGGGAGTACAGTTCCCGTCATTGCAACTTATGAATGGTAGGGGGGTACCTGGGTGGGGGATGTGTGTCAGTGGGTGCCCCTAGGCCAGGCCTGACATTGCAGAGTAGGTCCCATGTTGGGCAGGGTTCTGAAGTGATAATCCTGCTACCTAGTTTGTAGGCATCCACTACTGGTCAGGGCTATGTGGGTCCCAGGTGTGCTGCAGTTGGCGGTATGTGCCTCTCCCTATGCCCTGGTGGCAGCATTATTACTGGTAGTGCATTGCTTTGTGCGTAGGGCTGTTCCCTGTGTGTAACGGTGGTGTGAACGCCAACGGTGGTGTTAGTGCGGCCATTGGTCAAGTGTATCCTTTGTCTCTTCCCCCCCTTTTTGTTTTGTCACCCTGTCCTTATGTGCATTAGTGTCATCTGGTGGAGGAGCAGAGGTCCCGGCGACGGAGGGAGCTGCCTCCCACAGGACCCAGGAGGCAGAGTCCACCGAAGGTGAGGACATCAGTGGAACGGTAGGCAAGGGGAGCACCACAGTGGAGACAGGAGGGGACACTTCAGACACAGATACCTCCTCTAATGGGAGCTCCTTGGTGGTGGCGGACACTTCTGTGACCACCCCAGCTACAGGTACAGCCGCCACCCCCGTACCAGCACCATCCTCCCAGCAGCCCCTCAGCGAGTTGCCCATGCCCACTCACCCAGGAGGGTGGGCATCTCCTTCGCCCCAGGCACCTCAGGCCCTGCCCAAGTTAGCCCTGCTGCCCTGAGTGAGGAGGCTATTGACCTCTTGCGATCCATCTCTGTAGGGTGGTCAACCTCTGTGAATACCATCGAGGGGCTGGCAGCCCAAATGCAACAGACTAATGCATTCCTGGAGGGCATTCACAGTGGCTTGGTGACCCAACAGAGATCAATCCAGGCTCTGGCAGACGGGCATGCACACAAGACAACACACAAGAGTGGCACAGGCAAACACAAGCACCACACATCATCCCACAGGCACTCAAACAAACACCATCCAGATGCAGACGTACCAATATCCACTGCCTCCACTGTGTCCCCGTCGTCCTCCTCCTCCACCTCCCTCCAATTTGCGTCTACACTCACACCTGCATTAACTACACCATCATCCAGTACCAGCGTCACCACCACACCTAGCAGAACACACACCTCACTTGCAGACATCACTACAACAGCCATGCAAACGTCCCCTGTGTTCTCTCCCACTGTGTCTGTCACCCCCCCTCCCAAGGTACACAGACGCAAGCACTCAGACACCCAACAGCCATCTACCTCACAACAGCATCCAGCCCATGCACCTGCATCCAAACCCAGCAGACAGGCACCTCCCACAACGACTCCCTCTTCCTCCACTCCCACACCTTCTCCCTCTTCCCACCCCAGTGTCCCTAAGAAGCTTTTCTTCTCCACTCTTGACCTCTTCCCTAACCCTCCCCGCTGTCCTAAATGCCCCAAGTGCTGCCAGGAAGGTCAAGGGGCCTGCACCAGCAGGCAGGAAGGACAAGGGGCCTGGTGCAGGGACACAGTCAAAGCCCCCACCTCCAATCGTGGTTGTGCAGCCGTCCGAGGCTGCAGGGGATGGGCTACAGCATCCCCCCCACCACCACCAGCAGCACCAGCAGTACCATTACCACCAGTTAGCAGCCATCCGAGGCTGCAGCGGATAGGCTGGAGCCCCCCCACCACCACAAGCAGCAGCACCACCTCCACCACCAGCAGCACCTCCACCACCAGTTGGCAGTCATCCGAGGCTGCAGAGGATGGGCTGGAGCTCCCCCCCTCCACCAGCAGCAGCAGCACCACCACCACCAGCAATGAGCAGCCATCTGAGGCTGCAGGAGATGGGCTGGAGCTTCCCCCCACCAGCAGCAGCGCCACCACCAGTGAGCAGCCATCCGAGGCTGCAGGGGATGGGCTGGAGCCTCCCCCGCACCAGCGGCTACAGCAGCACCACTACCACCACTGAGCAGCCATCACTGCAGGCGGACGGTCTGTAGTCCTGCCTCCATGGGCTGCTGTGCTGCCTGCCCCCTGCAAATCCTGTGGGAATGACACTCAGCTGAGAGACTGTGACCTTGCAATCCCCAGGATCAGAAGCGCAGGGCACGATGCCCCCTCCAGAACCAGTGTGTAAGCCACCCACTCACCCCATCCTCCCCAGGATCAGAAGCACAGGGCACAATGCCCCCTCCAGAACCAGTGGGTAAGCCACCCACTCACCCCAGCCTCCCCAGCATCAGAAGCAGAGGGCACAATGCCCCCTCTTGAACCAATGGTTAAGCCACCCACTCACCTCAGCCTCCCCAGGATCAGAAACACAGGGCACATTGCCCCCTCCAGAACCAGTGGGTAAGCTACCCACTCACCCCATCTTCCCCAGGATCAGAAGCACAGGGCACAATGCCCCCTCCAGAACCAGTGGATAAGCCACCCACTCACCCCAGCCTCCCCAGGATCAGAAGCATAGGGCATGATGCCCCCTCCAGAGCATGTGGGCAAGTCAACCACTTGAGAGTCTGTGGCCTTGCACTCCCCAGGATCAAGCACAGGGCATGTTGCCCCCTCCAGAGCATGTGGGCAAGTCACCCACTTGAGAGACTCTGGCCTTGCACTCCCCAGGAAGCACATGGGCAAGTCACCCACTTGAGAGACTGTGGCCTTGCACTCCCCAGGACCAAGCACAGGACATGTTGCACCCTCCAGAGCACGTGGGAAAGTCACCCACTTGAGAGACTGTGGCCTTGCACTCCCCAGAATGAAGCACAGGGCATGTTGCCCCCTCCAGAGCATGTGGGCAAGTCACCCACTTGAGAGACTCTGGCCTTGCACTCCCCAGGACCAAGTACAGGGCATGTTGTGCCCTCCAGGACCAGTGGTGTTGTTCCATCTGCCGCTGAGGTGCCCCCCGTATCCCATCCCCCTGAGGTGCAAGCCTATTTTCCAACTGATGACCCTGTAGTGTACTCTCCGTGTTGGTGAAGGTGGCAACTGGGGCCTTGGACTTTGGCCTGTGGCCCACGCACTCTGAGGACTGGCCAGTGTCACTTGAACTGTACATACGTATATACCATTAGATTGAATTTTAGTATTTCTAATGTATTTATATTATTACACTCACTTTCATCATTTCCTGTCATCCTTGCATTATTCCTGAGGGGTACGGGGTAAATATGTTTTATTACTGCATCTGATTGCGTGTATGGTGTTGGAGGTGGAGATGTGTGTTGTGCGTGTGTGTGTCACTCTCTTTTTCCTCCCTCCCTCCCCGTGTGCTAGGCGGCTGCACTCACCATGGTCGTCTTTGCCGTTGTTGGTGTTCGTGGTGGAGCAGGACGTAGAAAATCATTGGGAAGATCTGAAGTTCAGGCTCCATGGCGGCGTGGTTGTTCCCTGTGTCTCCCAAGTTGAGTCCTTTCCCTTCTGTGTTCTGTTTCCGCCAGGCTTTTGATGTTGTTGGTACCGCCCCAGAAAAGATGGCAGATTCGTGTCTCTTAATATGGTGGGTGGAACACTGACTTCGGCCTGGCTGTAAGTGGCTACCGCAGTAGTGGCTGTTGTTTCCACCCTGGCGGTCGGTGTGGTAAAGTGGCTGACTATCTGAGTTTGCACCGACATGCTCATAATTTGGCGATAGTTACCGCCAGCCTGTTGGCGGTATTACCTCCACTTTATCACAGAACCGCCAGTGTTGTAATGAGGGCCATAATCTTGAAAAAGTACTACGTTCTTGATATTTTTGAGAATCTCTTCCATAACACCCTGGAACACTAAAACTGGAGATGCCAAACCATATTGCAAATGACAGTATTGTTATATGCCCCATTGTGACACAAATGCAGGATAGTGACAGGATTCTGGTTCCAACTCTTTAGCATGGTACTCTGAAGCTAAGTCTAGTTTGGTAAGAAAAAAAAACATAGCTCCAGCAACTGAGGCCTATGAGAAAATAGACTCTTTCTAGCATGGTTATCCCCATTTTGTGCCTGTTTGTCGGTGTGTTTGACTGTGTCACTGGGATCCTGCTAACAAGGACACCAGTGCTTATGCTATCTGCCCTTTCCTTTGAGTTTGGTTGGATACTGCTAAAAAAGTATTCCACTCACAATTGGCATACTGGTGCCCCCTTATATGTCCCTAGTACATTTTACTTAGGTCTGTCTGAAATGATCCATGCACCCTTTCACTGCCATTTACACTGCACCAGGTCACTTCTAAGTCACCTATATGTCAGGCCTTCCAACTCTGAAGGTTAGGTGCAGAATACCTTTGTGTGAGGGCAACCCTGCACTAGCAGAGGTGCCCCCACGTCATCCAGGACCATTTTCCCTGACTTTGTGAGTGCGGGGACGTAACTTACGCGTGCACTGGACATAGGTCAATACCTATGTCCAGTTTCACAATGGTAACTCCAAATAAGCCACCTAAGGTTGGAATTATAAACCAATGCTGATTCTAGCATTGGTTGTATAATTCATGCACTCTGGGGGCTCTACAGTGGACCCCCAGTACTGCCATACCAGTCTTCCAAGGTTTTCCAGGCAGCCCCATCTGCTGCCACCACACAGATAGGTTTCTGCTCTCCTGTTGCTCCTGCAGCTCAAGCCCAGGAAGGCAGAACAAAGCATTTCCTTTGGGAGATGAGTGTTACACGCTCCCCCTTTAAAATAGGTGATGCAGACATGGGAGGGGTAGCCTCCCAGAGACTCTGGAAATGCTTTGAAGGGCACAGATGGTGCCCTCCTTGCATAATCCAGTCTACACCGGTTCAAGGACCCCAATCCATGCACTGGCAAGAAACTGGACAAAGGAAAGGGGAGTGACCACTCCCCTGTCCATCAACCACGCCAATGGTAGTGCCCAGAGCTCCTCCACAGTATCCCTGGGTTTTGCCATCTTGGATTCCAAGGAGGAGGGGCAATCTGGG
This sequence comes from Pleurodeles waltl, assembly GCF_031143425.1. Taxonomy (NCBI): domain Eukaryota; kingdom Metazoa; phylum Chordata; class Amphibia; order Caudata; family Salamandridae; genus Pleurodeles; species Pleurodeles waltl. Next base: position 690,913,231 of record NC_090439.1, read on the forward strand.
AACATCTGAGCGGCCAGTGCCCTCCCCTGATAGATACTTAACTGTGTAGCTGACTAATCCCCCTTTCAGGGCTGTTTCTGCAGATTTGGATTGCAAGACTCCAGCAGGAATCCTCTGCACCCTTTACTTCACTTTCTACTGATGAAACTGCATCTGGACACTCCAGGAACTCTACAAACTGCAACAAAGAAGCAAAGACGACATCTGCAACATTGCAACTTCAGGTCCCGCCAGCAACTGCAACTGTTCCCAGGTCATGCATCCTCCGAAGACTGCCTGTCTTCAGCCTGCACCAGAAGAACGAAGGAATTTCCCTTGAAGTGAAGGAGTAACTTCCCTGCTTCAGCAGGCATCCCTCTGCAGCGACATCCGGTGGCTTGGGTCCCCTCTCCTGATGAAGTGCATGGATCCTGCATCACAAGTAGTGGACTGAAGTCATCACGATGGTCCAGATGTCCTACTATCCAGCTTTGGTCGAGGTAAGAGCTTGCCTCCCTATGCAAGACAGTACCCCCATGCACTATGTGTTTTGCAGTTGCCAAGACTTGTTAGCATTTTTCTACAAAGTTCTTCATGTACCACAGAGCTCTGGCCCCCAGCACTCTATCCTGTGACACGCACCTCCTGTGTGGTTGTCCGGCAGCGTGGGATCGCTTTGTGTATGCTGTGTGGGCCTCCTTTGGCACCTTTATGTCCCCATGCTGTGGGACTTCTGTGTGTGCTGTCTGGTCTTCTAAGGGCTCTCTGAGTTTCTCAGAACCCCCTCAGCCTCCCCCTCCTGGGTAGAGGCAACCAGGTCCCTCCTGGACCCGGGCAGCGCCATTGTCTGCTAACTGCGAGCTTTGCGTGTGCCAAGGCTTGTTGGTGGAATCCAGCAATGCAAACCAGACTGCAATCATCCATCCGGCGTGGGACATCATCTGCACCAACCAGGAACCCGCATACGTTTTTGTGGTGCAGTACTGACTGTTGTTCTTCACTGGTGGTTCTTCTTTTGCACCTTCACCCGGGCTCCTGCTCTCCCTATAGACTTTTCAGTGCTTCTTGGACTTGGTCCCCTTCTTCCACAGGTCTTCAGGTCCAGGAATCCATTGTTGGTGTCTTGCAGTCTCTTCTGGTTCTTGCATAATCTTCTATCACATGTCCTTGTGTGTTCTAGGAAAGTTACTGTTAATTACTCCTGCTTTCCTGGGCTGTGGGGTGGGTTCCCCTGACTTACCTTTGGTGTTTTCTTACACTCCCAGTGCCCCACTAAACACTCCACTTGCCTAGGTGGAAAACTGACTTTCGCATTCCACTATTTTAGTATATGGTTTGTGTTCCCCAGGAACAAATGGTACTTACACCTTATACCAGGTCAAGTTATCCCTCATTAGTAGAGTGTAGCGGTGTTTTAGCAGCTTAGGCTGATAGAGATAGCTATAGGACAGCAGCCAAGGCTGGACTAGGAGACATGCAAAGCTCATGCAATACCACTTATATCATATAGATACTATATCATAAGAAAGACAATACTCATAGTTACTAAAAATAAAGGTACTTTATTTTAGTGACAATGTGCAAAAAATATCTCAGAGGATACACTCCCTTTAGGAGGTAAGTAACATGCACAAAATATACACAAATAACCAAATCAGGTAAGTAAAACAGTCAGAAAGTAGTGCAAACACTGTCAAACACAATAGAATGCAATAGGCCTAGGGGCAACCCCTAGTGTAGTGTGTAGAGGGTCACTGGGAGTGTAAGAAAACACTGAGGATGTAAAGGAGACCCCGCCCCAGGACCCAGGAAAGCATAAGTAAAGTACTACAATTTCCCCCAAAACACACTAAAGTCGTGATAAAGGATTTTGCAAGGACCACACCAGACTGCAAAGCAATGAAGACAGATTCCTGGACCTGAAGACCTGTAAGGGAAGTGGACCAAGTCCAAGAGTCGCTAAAGTGTCTGGGGGGGGCAGGAGCTGTAGGAAAGTACCATCTTGCCTGGCATGTTACCCCCATTTTTACTTGTGTGTATGTTTGTTTTTGCCTGTGTCACTGGGATCCTGCTAGCCAGGACCCCAGTGCTCAAAACTTGCGCACTGTATGTGTTCCCTGTGTGGTGCCTAACTGTATCATTGAGGCTCTGCTATCCAGAAGCTCAGTGTTTATGCTCTCTGTGTTTTTAAAATTGTCACTGCAGGCTAGTGATTATTTTCACCAATTCTGATTTTCACACTAGAACACCCTTATAATCCTCTAGTATAAGGTACCTAGGTACACAGGGTATTGGGGTTCCTGGAGATCCCTATGGGCTTCAGCATTTCTTTTGCCACCCATAGGGAGCTCAGACCATTCTTACACAGGACTGCCACTGCAGCCTGAGTGAAATAATGTCCACGTTATTTCACAGCCATTTTACACTGCACTTAAGTAACTTATAAGTCACCTATGTGTCTAACCCTCACTCAGTGAAGGTTAGGTGCAAAGTTACTAAGTATGAGGGCACCCTGGCACTAGCCAAGGCGCCCACACATTGTTCAGGGCAATTTCCCCGGGCTTTGTGAGTGCGGGGACACCATTCCACACATGAACTACATATAGGTCAATACCTATGTGTAGCTTCACAATGGTAACTCCGAACATGGCCATGTAACATGTCTAAGATCATGGAATTGTCCCCCCAAGCCAAATCTGGTTTTGGGGTGCCAATCCCATGCATCCCCGTGGCCTCAGCATGGACCCCGGGTACTGCCAAACTAGCTCTCTTGGGTTTTCCCTGCAGCTACCGCTACTGCCAACCCTCAGACAGCTTTCTGCCCCCCGGGGTCTGGGCAGCACAGTCCCAGGAAGGCAGAACAAAGGATTTCCTCTGAGAGAGGGTGTTACTTCACGCAGGCTGCAATGGCAGCCCTGTGTAAGGGTTTGTCTGAGCTCCCTATGGGTGGCAAAAGAAATGCTTCAGCCCATATGGATCTCCTGGAACCCCAATGCCCTGTGTACGTAGGTACCATATACTAAGGATTTAAAAGGGGGGTTCAGTATGCCAAATTGAATTGGTAAATGTAGTCTCTAGCCTATAGTGACAAATGTAAAGGCAGAGAGAGCATGAGCACTGAGGTTCTAATTAGCAGAGCCTCAGTGACACAGTTAGGCACTACACAGGTATACACATTTAGGCCACAAGCTATGAGCACTGGGGTCCTGGCTAGCAGGATCCCAGTGAGACAGGCAAAAACATACTGACATCCATGTAAAATGATGGGTAACATGCCAAGAAAGATGGTACTTGTGGTATTATTGATTTGGCAAACTATTGCAAAGTAACCCACTTTATTGTACTACCTACAGGATACATATTTTTGCAGGACAAGGTTTCCCCCCCCTTTAGTGTTAGGGATACCCACATCTAAAACACATGTTGGCTTGATTAAAGAAAGAATTAGAGTGTGTACCTCCCTTCAATTGGACCCCTTTCTTGTGCGCAGACCTGCCTTCTTTAAACCTTACAGGATTACTTGCTCAGTAGATTCATCTTCAAGCTTTTTGACTGCCTTAAAAAAGGTTTCTATGCTTTTAGCTATTTTAATACATTAATTCTGTGACGTTTGCCTAAAGATAATTTCTAGCATATTGTTTTATCTGTACATGGACATACAAACAGATCCCTTGTCAGTTGATCACTGAAATTTTCAAATTCACACTCAGCCACTAGTTTCCTTAAAGCAGAAATTTATGTATCAACATCTTCATTTGTTTTCTGTATCCTTTTGAAAAATGTGTGTTGGAAAATGGGTTATTGGTAAGGGAAGGTAGGTACCTACACTTAGCAATAGGCCACTAACCTCCGCTTAGGTCCAGTTAGGTCTCAGTAAATTAAACCCAGCTCAACCCTTGGTAGCTTGGCAACGAGCGTCAAGGCTTAACTTAGGAGACAGAGTGTAAAGCATTCAAATATCACAAAACAGTAATTGAATAAAACACAGGAAACAATTTAAAAATCCAAAACCAATTTATAAAAATATATTATATATTTATCTTTAAGATGACACAAAAACGAATAAAATCGGATAAGGGGACCCGGAGATATGAATTTCTAAAGAATTATTGTTTTTTTAGCACCTAGAAACAAAAAGCGCCAATCGGGTCATCTGGTTGCACCTCGACCGGGGCAAAGTCAAAGATTAAGGCTGACCATGATGGAGCCCTGCTTGGCTACAGGCCGCGGGAGGGCTTGGTTATATGCAGCCGCACTCCCGCGGCCCCCATTACGACATCCCCGCTGGGCCGGCGGGGATGAGGCCGCAACATAGGAGCCGGCTCCTAATGGAGCCGGCGGTGTTGCGGCCGTGCGACAGGTGCAGTTGCATCTGTCGCGCTTTTCACTGTCTGCTATGCAGACAGTGAAAAGCTGGCCTGGCCCTGTTAAGGGGCCCCTGCACTGCCCATGCCAGTGGCATGGGCAGTGCAGGGACCCCCAGGGGCCCCAGGACACCCCTTACCGCCAGCCTCTTCCTGGTGGTGCAAACCGCCAGGAACAGGCTGGCGGTAGGGGTGTCATAATCCCCAGGGCAGCGCTGCTTGCAGCGCTGCCCTGGCGGATTATCACCGCCAGGGCTAAAACGGCGGGAAACCGCCGGCCCCGGCGGTGCGACCGCGGCGCTTCCGCCGTGGTCGTAATAGGGCAGGAAGCACCGCCAGCCTGTTGGTGGTGCTTCCGTCATTTTAGCCCTGGCGGTCTCGGACCGCCAGGGTCAAAATGACCCCCTTAGTCTCTTTTCTGAAGATTTTCTTCAGCAGGGCGAACCTGCCAGTCCAATCCGACCTCCTGGAGCCCTTCTCCGGATACGCATCGCCGGAATCCTCAGTGGAGATTTTTACCTTCAGACTTAGTTGTTTTTTCGAGGTGAAAATCCTTCGACCGGTGTAAACCTGGATCTTGATCTGACATCGCTGGTTCTTCCTTGTTGGAATCTGATGGGGATCTGAGGTGTGGGTGCAGGTCTGCCAGTTTTATCCTTGCTCCTGGGTGAAAAACAGGGGGTACTGATTCTCCAATCAGTTGCAGGGTCCCCCCCCCTGTAATGACCATTTCCTGGGAAGTGTGGCAAAAATCAATCTAAGGAGGCAACATTCTTCAAAAATCCATCATGGCTGAATCTGATTTTTGGAGGTTACATCTGGCTGAGCCCACCCACTGGTGTGGCTAAAAATCATAAACACACCCCTCTCCTGCCCTCTCCTAATCTAATCAAGGGGGCACATAGTTGTCTGGGGTTGCAGGATGTGGAGGCGTTGCTGGGTTGTTCCAAATGTCCTTCTCTGCCTTTGAAGACCTCCCCCTTCCTGCCTCTCCATCTGCTGAGGGGAAATTCCCCCCAGCAGGCACATCTCTTTGTGTGAAGCCAGGCCACTTCATACCTCATCAAGGCAGCCTGGCAGGCTGCCAGAGGCTGGCCAATCAGAGCACAGCAGCAAAAACAATGCAGGGCTGAAAGTGGCAACTTTTCAGGAAAAGTTTAAAACCCTTTACCTGAACAAGTTATATTAAATCCAACAACTGGAAGTTGTGGGATTTATTATAACAATTAATTTGATACCAAACTCTTGGTATCCATTACTTAAGGGGACTTTTAGAATTAAAATACAGTCTCCCTATTGTAGCCTATGGAGGCTATTCACTACAATGAGGGAAAAACGAATTTGGCTGTTTTTACCTCACCAGGGCTTATAGAACTATTTTTATAAGGTCCTTGCTTATAGTTACATGGCGCCCAGCCCTAGGGGCACATAGGGCACACCTTAGGGGTGACTTATATGTAGAAATAAGGTAGTTTAAGACTTTGGAACTACTTTTAATTCCAAAGTCAAATTTGCATATAACTTTAATTTAAAAGCAGCCATCAAGCCAGGCCTGCCTTTAAAATGACACTGGGCACCTCAGCAGTGCACCTATGGGTGCACTACCTATGCTGTGGTCCCTAAACCTACATACCTTACCATATACTAGGGACTTATAGGGAGGTTAACTTAGCCAATTCTAATTAGCCTAGTTTGCATATCCATTTTACACAGAGCATTGGCCCTGGGACTGGTAAGCAGTACCCAGGGCCCAGCCAAGAGTCAGTAACCACCAGTACCTGTCCAAAAAGTGTGGGGGTGACCAGGGCAAAAAGGAGGACTTTCCTACACTGCCCCCCACAGATGAAAGGTGATGGGTACTAACCTACACCCTGGTAGTACTCATCAGCTAAGTGGAAAAACCTGGAAAGGCCATCTGCATTGGCATGGGAAGTCCCAGGTCTGTGCTCCACTGTGAAGTCCATCCCCTGTAGGGAAATGGACCACCTTAACAGTTTTGGGTTGTCCCCCCTCATTTGCATCAACCATCTGAGAGGTCTGTGGTCAGTTTGTACACGGAAGTGAGTGCCAAACAGGTATGGCCTCAACGTCTTCAGGGACCAGACCACAGCAAAGGCCTCCCTCTCAATGGCACCCCATCTTTTCTCTCTGGGGATTAGTCGCCTGCTGATGAAGGCAACTGGTTGATCTTGGCCCTCTTCATTAACTTGTGCTAACACTGCTCCAATCCCTTCCTCTGAAGCATCTGTTTGCACTATAAACTCCTTGCTATAGTCAGGGGCCAGTAACACTGGTGCTGAACACATAGCCTGTTTTAGGATGTCAAAAGCTTTCTGACACTCTGGGGTCCAAATTACCTTCTTGGATTGTTTCTTGGAGGTAAGCTCAGTCAGAGGGGCCACTATGGTCCCATAATTCTGAACAAACCTCCTGTAGTACTCAGTCAGGCCAAGAAAGGCCCTGACCTGAGTCTGGGTTTTAGGAGCCTCCCAATCCAGTATAGTCTGGATCTTGGGCTGGAGAGGTTGTACATGGTCTCCACCAACAAGGGGGCCCAGGTGCACAACTGAGCTTTGTCCTATCTGGCACTTGCTTGCCTTGATAGTCAGGCCTGCTTGAAGCAGGGCCTGAAGCACTTCCTTCAGGTGGACCAGGTGGTCCTCCCAGGTGGAAATAAATACAACTATATCATCCAGGTAAGCTGCACTGAAAGATTCCAACCCAGACAGGACTCTATTCACCAACCGTTGGAAGGTGGCAGGAGCATTTTTCAGGCCAAAGGGCATCACCTTGAACTGAAAGTGGCCCTCTGGTGTGGAAAATGCTGACCTCTCCTTAGCTCCTGGACTTAAGGCAATCTGCCAGTATCCTGAGGTCAGATCAAATGTGCTCAGGAACTTGGCAGTCCCCAACTTATCAATAAGCTCATCAGCTCTAGGTATGGGGTGAGCATCAGTCCTAGTGACTGCATTTAGATATCTGTAGTCCACACAAAATATCAATTCCTTTTTCCCACCTTGGGGATTAGGTTTGGGCACCAGTACCATTGGACTGGACCAAGGACTGTCAGAGGGCTCAGTTACCTTGAGCTCCAACATCTTAGCCACTTCAGCTTTGATGTCGGCTTTGACCTGGTCCGACAGCCTGTACAGCTTGTTCTTGACAGGAAAGCTGTCACCAGTGTCAATGTCATGGACACACCAATTGGTGAGTACAGGGGTCAGGGAGAACAGACTAGCAAACTGCTCCAAAACTTGTCTATAGTCTTTCTGTTGTTGGACTGTCAACTTGGGAGAGAGTACCACTCCCTCCACTGACCCATCTCACTCACTTGAGGACAGGAGGTCTGGCAGAGGTTCACTCTCCTCCTCCTTCCCTTCATCAGTGACCATCAGCATGGTCATGTCTGCCCTGTCCTGGTGGGGTTTCAACCTGTTAACATGCAGGATCCTATGAGGATTCCTGGGAGTGCCAAGGTCCACCAAGTAGGTGACCTCACCCTTTTTCTCCACAATTGGATAGGGCCCAGTCCATTTGGCCTGAAGTGCCCTAGGAGACATGGGCTCCGAAACCCACACCAGCTGTCCTGGGTGATACTCAGGCATGGTAGCCTTTTGATCATGCCAGAGCTTCATGAGCTCTTGGCTGGCCTCCAGGTTTCTGCTTGCCTTCTTCATGTACTCAGCCATGCGTGACTGCAGGCCCAGCACATGATCTAGCACATTCTCCTTGGACTCTTTGAGAGGCTTCTCCCAAGACTCTCTCACCAAGCACAATGGGCCTCTTACAGGGTGCCCAAACAGTAACTCAAAGGGGCTGAATCCAACCCCCTTATGTGGCACCTCCCTGTAGGCAAACAGCAGGCAGTGGAGGAGAACATCCCATCTCCTCCTGAGTTTGTCAGACAAACCCATGATCATGCCCTTCAGGGTCTTTTTAAATCTTCCCACCAGACCATTGGTCTGTGGATGATAGGGGGTGGTGAACTTATAAGTAACACCGCACTCATCCCACATGGCTTTCAGATAGGCAGACATAACATTTGTGCCCCTATCTGAGACCACCTCCTTTGGGAACCCCACTCTGGTGAACACCCCAAGTAGGGCCCTAGCCACTGTGGGAACAGTGACTGTCCGGAGGGGCATTGCCTCAGGGTACCTGGTGGCATGGTCCACAACCACCTAAATGTACCTGTTACCTGAGGCAGTTGGTGGGTCTAGGGGACCAACAATGTCAATCCCCACCCTCTCAAAGGGAGTCCCAACCACTGGCAGTGGTATCAACGGAGCCTTTGCTTGCCCCCTGCCTTGCCACTGGCTTGGCAGGTGACACAGGAGCTGCAAAACTCCTTGACTTTTTCTGACATTTGGGGCCAATAAAAATGGTTGACCAGCCTGTTCCAAGTCTTGGTCTGTCCCAAATGTCCAGCTAAGGGAATATCATGGCTTAAGGTAAGGAGGAATTCTCAATACTTCTGGCAGACCACTACTCTCCTGGTTGCCCCTGGTTTGGGGTACCTTGCCTCGGTGTAGAGAACTCCATCCTCCCAGTAAACCTTGTGGGTCCCACTGGTATCCTCTTGTTCTTGCCTGGCAGCAGTCTGCCTTAGGCCCTCAAGAGTGGGACACTCTCTTTGTCCCTGGCACAACTCTTCTCTGGTGGGCCCACCTGCCCCTTGCAGTTCTGTCAAGTCAGGCAGAGCTTGCAGGGGAAGTGGCCCTCCCTCAGAGGTCAGATCCTCCAGCTCAGGGTTGGATTCCTCCTGATCCTCTGTATTTGTAGGGGCTGGCAAGCCAGATCCAGTGCCCTTTCTCTTCTTCTTGGAGGCTTGGCCCATTGTTCCAGGGTACAAGTGTCCAGCACTTCCCTGTTGTGCTGCCTGTGACCTGGTCACAGCACACACCCATTCAGGGAGGTCCAGCATCTGTGCATGGAGCCTTCTCTCCAACTCTGACCATTCAGATGCTTCAAGATCATTTCCCAGCAGGCACTCTACTGGGAGGGCAGGAGCTACAGCTACCTTCTTAGGGCCAGTCACACCTCCCCATTCCAGGCTCACCATGGCCATGGGATGGAGTTTGGTTCTGCCATCTGCATAAGTCACTTGGTGGAAGACACCATGTAAGACCTGTTCTGGAGAAACCAGCTTCTCTGTGACCATTGTCACACTGGCTCCTGTATCTCTCAGAGCTTCCAACTCAGTCCCATTGACTTTAGGCCTCTGCCTATACCTCTCCATGCTGGGAGGTAAGGTGGTCATAGTTGCAATGTCCACCCCACCCACGGATACTAAGGTGACCTCTGTGTACCCTGATCCCAGCCCTGGGCCAACTTCCACCCCCAACCCTACACTAGCAATCCCCTGGAATTGCCCACCAGTGGGGGGTTCTTGGAGCAGATAGCATCTCCTCTTTTGTGTCCAGGTTGATGACACTCAAAACACTAGCCGGCCTTAGTAAGCTCCTGAAACTTTCCTGCTTTAACATGATCATAATTCTTCCCCTGATACCCTTTCCCCTTAGAAGTGGAATGGCTCGAAGCTCCCCCACCCTAAGACGTTTTTGGGGGCTCCTGTGAGGACTCCTTGTGCTTTTTATCATCTTTCCCTTGGTTCTTCCCCTGAGAAGAACCATGTCCTCCCTTTTTCTGATCACCCCCTGGGGGTTTCTGGTTAACCCTAGTTCTTAACCTGTCATCTGCTGCCTCCCCCAGCTCTCTGGGGTTGGTCAACTTAGAGTCAACTAGATACTGGTGGAGCTTCTCTTGGACACAATTGGTTAGAAGGAGCTCCCTCATAATCAAATTGTACAGCCCCTCAAAGGTACTTACCTTGTTGCCCTGTATCCAGCCCTCTAGTGCTTTTACTGAGATGCCCACAAAGTCCACCCAGGACTGGGTGCTTGTCTTTTGGTTGTCCCTAAACTTGAGCCTATACTGCTCTGGGGTCACACCAAACTTTTTAGTCAAGCATCTCTTCATACTGGGGTATGAATCTGCCTCCTCCCCCCTCAAGGTTAGGAGCCTATCCCTCCCTGAGTTGGGGACCAACTCCCAAAGAAGTGAACCCCAGTACTGGGGCTTGGCTTTCCTCATCTGGAGGGCCCTCTCAAAGGCCCCCAGCCACTTATCTATATCATCCTCCTCTATATAGGCATAAACCACCCCCTTGGGTAATTTGGGGCAAAACCCCCACCCCTGGACACCTCAGCTTCTCTGTCGCTGCCACCATCTCTTTTCTCTTCCCTTGACCACTTTTTCTCTTCTAGGGCCAGCTACTTGGCTTCCAAAGCTATAAATGCTAGCTGGGCATCCAGCTCTCTTTCCCTGAGGGACAGGTTCTCTCCTCCTGAAGGTACCCCCTTCCCCCAACTAGCTTTGGGTTTACCCTAGTGACTGTGTGTAGGGAGGACTGGTCTTCCTCCTCCTCACTTAGGCTCAGATGCCCTCCCTCCCCTGAGTATTGGAGCTAGCATCCTCCCCTACTTCTTCCTCCTCTGGAGCTTCCTCTGAGTCTACCTCTTGGGCCTCAGCCCATGCTGTCAGGGATTTGATCAGGACATGCTTCCTGAGGTCAGTGGTTGCAGGCAACCCTCTTTCAGTACACAACCCCCTAAGCTGGACTACTGTTAGTGTGGGTAGGCTAGCCAGATCAAGCTCCATGGTTCCCTAGTTTTGATTCAACAAAAACCTTTTGCAAAAATTGGAAACAAGAATTTAGAAAAATAAAAATAAATAATAATTGAAATTAATCCAAATTAAAAATTAAAAACAGTTTTTGCACTAGGACAATTAACCCCTTAGCTGCTGGGCCTTTTCCCCCCCAGTGCTGAGCCCTTTTTTGGCTATTTGGGGTAGTTCGCGCTTAGGGCTTCATAACTTTTTGTCCACATAAGCTAACCACGCCAAATTTGCGTCCTTTTTTTCCAACATCCTAGGGATTCTAATGGTACCCAGAGTTTTTGGTTTACCCTGGAGGAGACCAAGAAAATAGCCAAAATACAGTGAAAATTTAGTTTTTTCCAAAAAAATGGGAAAAAAGGGCCGCCGAAGAAGGCTTGTGGTTTTTTCCCTGAAAATGCCATCAACAAAGGGTTTCTGGTGCTGAAATCACTATCTTCCCACCTTTCAGGAACGGGCAGACTTGAATCAGAAAACCACATTTTCCAACACAAATTTGGCATTTTACTGGGACATACCCCATTTTTACTATTTTTGGTGCTTTCAACCTCCTTCCAGTTAGTGACAGGAATAGGTGTGAAACCAATGCTGGATCCCGGAAAGCTAAACATTTCTGAAAACTAGACACAATTCTGAATTCAGCAAGGGGTCATTTGTGTAGATCCTACAAGGTTTTCCTACAGAAAATAACAGCTGAAATAAAAAAATATTGAAATTGAGCTGAAAACAACAGCCATTTTTCTTTATGTTTTACTCTGTAACTTTTTCCTGCGATGTCAGATTTCTGAAAGCAATATACCGTTTTGTCTGCTGGACTCTTCTGGTTGCGGGGATATAAAGGGCTTATAGGTTCATCAAGAACCCTAGGTACCCAGAGCCAATAAATGAGGTGCACCCTGCAGTTGGTTTTCATTCTATACTGGGTATACAGCAATTCATTTGCTGAAATATGAGGAGTGAAAAAGAGGTATCAAGAAAACCTTTGCATTTCCAAAATGGGATCAAGATAAGGTTTTGAGGAGCAGTGGTTATTTGCACATCTTTGAATTCCGAGGTGCCCATACTAGCATGTGAATTGCAGGGCATTTCTCAAATAGACGTCTTTTTTACACACTCTCTTATATTTGGAAGGAAAAAATGTAGAGAAAGATAAGGGGCAATAACACTTGTTTTGCTATTCTAGGTTCCCCCAAGTCTCCCGAAAAAAATGATACCTCACTTGTGTGGGTAGGCCTAGCGCCCGCGACAGGAAATGCCCCAAAACACAACGTGGACACATCCCATTTTTTCACAAAATACAGAGCTGTTTTTTTGCAAAGTGCCTACCTGTGGATTATGGCCTCTAGCTCAGCCGGCACATAGGGAAAACTACCAAACCTGTACATTTTTGAAAACTAGAGACCTAGGGGAATCCAAGATGGGGTGACTCGCGGGGCTCTGACCAGGTTCTGTTACCCAGAATCCTTTGCAAACCTCAAAAAGTGGCTAAAAAAACAAGTTTTCCTCACATTTCGGTGACAGAAAGTTCTGGAATCTGAGAGGAGCCTCAAATTTCCTTCCACCCAGCGTCCCCCCAAGTCTCCCGATAAAAATGATACCTCACTTGTGTGGGTAGGCCTAGCGCCCGCGACAGGAAATGCCCCAAAACACAACGTGGACACATCACAGAAAACAGAGCTGTTTTTTGCAAAGTGCCTACCTGTAGATTTTGGCCTCTAGCTCAGCCGGCACCTAGGGAAACCTACCAAACCTGTACATTTTTGAAAACTAGAGACCTAGGGGAATCCAAGATGGGGTGACTCGCGGGGCTCTGACCAGGTTCTGTTACCCAGAATCCTTTGCAAACCTCAAAAAGTGGCTAAAAAAACAAGTTTTCCTCACATTTCGGTGACAGAAAGTTCTGGAATCTGAGAGGAGCCTCAAATTTCCTTCCACCCAGCGTCCCCCCAAGTCTCCCGATAAAAATTATACCTCACTTGTGTGGGTAGGCCTAGCGTCCGCGACAGGAAATGCCCCAAAACACAACGTGGACACATCACAGAAAACAGAGCTGTTTTTTGCAAAGTGCCTACCTGTAGATTTTGGCCTCTAGCTCAGCCGGCACCTAGGGAAACCTACCAAACCTGTACATTTTTGAAAACTAGAGACCTAGGGGAATCCAAGATGGGGTGACTCGCGGGGCTCTGACCAGGTTCTGTTACCCAGAATCCTTTGCAAACCTCAAAAAGTGGCTAAAAAAACAAGTTTTCCTCACATTTCGGTGACAGAAAGTTCTGGAATCGGAGAGGAGCCTCAAATTTCCTTCCACCCAGCGTCCCCCCAAGTCTCCCAATAAAAATGATACCTCACTTGTGTGGGTAGGCCTAGCGCCCGCGACAGGAAATGCCCCAAAACACAACGTGGACACATCACAGAAAACAGAGCTGTTTTTTGCAAAGTGCCTACCTGTAGATTTTGGCCTCTAGCTCAGCCGGCACCTAGGGAAACCTACCAAACCTGTACATTTTTGAAAACTAGAGACCTAGGGGAATCCAAGATGGGGTGAATCGCGGGGCTCTGACCAGGTTCTGTTACCCAGAATCCTTTGCAAACCTCAAAAAGTGGCTAAAAAAACAAGTTTTCCTCACATTTCGGTGACAGAAAGTTCTGGAATCGGAGAGGAGCCTCAAATTTCCTTCCACCCAGCGTCCCCCCAAGTCTCCTGATAAAAATGATACCTCACTTGTGTGGGTAGGCCTAGCGCCCGCGACAGGAAATGCCCCAAAACACAACGTGGACACATCACAGAAAACAGAGCTGTTTTTTGCAAAGTGCCTACCTGTAGATTTTGGCCTCTAGCTCAGCCGGCACCTAGGGAAACCTACCAAACCTGTACATTTTTGAAAACTAGAGACCTAGGGGAATCCAAGATGGGGTGACTCGCGGGGCTCTGACCAGGTTCTGTTACCCAGAATCCTTTGCAAACCTCAAAAAGTGGCTAAAAAAACAAGTTTTCCTCACATTTCGGTGACAGAAAGTTCTGGAATCGGAGAGGAGCCTCATATTTCCTTCCAACCAGCATCCCCCCAAGTCTCCCGATAAAAATGATACCTCACTTGTGTGGGTAGGCCTAGCGCCCGCGACAGGAAATGCCCCAAAACACAACGTGGACACATCACAGAAAACAGAGCTGTTTTTTGCAAAGTGCCTACCTGTAGATTTTGGCCTCTAGCTCAGCCGGCACCTAGGGAAACCTACCAAACCTGTACATTTCTGAAAACTAGAGACCTAGGGGAATCCAAGATGGGGTGACTCGCGGGGCTCGGACCAGGTTCTGTTACCCAGAATCCTTTGCAAACCTCAAAAAGTGGCTAAAAAAACAAGTTTTCCTCACATTTCGGTGACAGAAAGTTCTGGAATCTGAGAGGAGCCTCAAATTTCCTTCCACCCAGCGTCCCCCCAAGTCTCCCGATAAAAATGATACCTCACTTGTGTGGGTAGGCCTAGCGCCCGCGACAGGAAATGCCCCAAAACACAACGTGGACACACCACAGAAAACAGGGCTGTTTTTTGCAAAGTGCCTACCTGTAGATTTTGGCCTCTAGCTCAGCCGGCACCTAGGGAAACCTACCAAACCTGTACATTTCTGAAAACTAGAGACCTAGGGGAATCCAAGGAGGGGTGACTTGCGGGGCTCGGACCAGGTTCTGTTACCCAGAATCCTTTGCAAACCTCAAAAAGTGGCTAAAAAAACAAGTTTTCCTCACATTTCGGTGACAGAAAGTTCTGGAATCTGAGAGGAGCCACAAATTTCCTTCCACCCAGCGTTCCCCCAAGCCTCCCGATAAAAATGATACCTCACTTGTGTGGTTAGGCCTGGTGCCTGCGACAGGAATAGATCACACAACGGTCAATGTTGGTCATTACGTGAGGCAGCTGTTGACCCTGGGGTGATCCATTCCTGACACAGACACTAGGTGTAGGCACTCAAGTGGGGTAGTGTTTTTATCAGGACAGGTGAGGAGTCACTGGGTGGTAGGAATATTGTGGATCCCAGCATATTCCTGTAGTTTGTGTGACAGAAATGCGAGAAAAATTGAGTTTTTTTTCAACATTTCAGCTTTGCAGGGTATTCTGGGTAAGAAAACTTTGGGGAAGCCACACAAGTCACACCTCTGTGGACTCCCCCGAATGTCTAGTTTCCAGAAATGTTTGGGTTTAGTGTGTTTCTCTATATGGCCGCCGAATCCAGGACCAAAAACACAGGTGCCTGCCTTACAAAACCAGTTTGTTTTGCCATGGATAATTTTGATGTCTCCACAATATGATTTGGGTGGTGGAATTTGGGGCTGAACTAAATTGGGGAGCTCCCAAGAGAGCACTCTCTCTCTGCTTGCCGCCGCATTCACCTGCTCTCTGGGTTGACCTAACCCACTATTACCCAGTTGCACAAACAGCTTGCGAAGAGACAGCAGAACTGTCCTCATCACCTCCCTCATAATGTACTGGAAGAGGAGTTATCGAATGGGACTCCTCTGACTGAAAAATCACTCCCAGAGTCTGCGCCATTGTCCTATCCCTCAGATGCTGTCTCAGTATCTGATGTCTCAGTCTCTGATCCTATGTCAGAGCGGTCCTCTATAACCCGAGTGTAGGCAGCAGTCATCCATCAAGATGCCATCTCTGCTATTGGCTAAACTGTTGCTCTAAAACACTAGCCTACGTAGACAGTCACAAAATCGATGGTGTGTGAGATACGTGCAACAGTAGAGGCCACCTTACCTGCGCTTCTTCCCTCAATCAGCACGTACTTTCAAGACACTCAAAAAACACCTTGTCACATACCATTCGTCACAGTCTTTAGCACCTCCTGCGCCCAGTCCAACAATCATTATTGTTGCTCCCACTCCCTCCTCCTCGGATTCTCTCATTACCACCCAGCAAAAGTGCCCTTCATCTCTCCATAGACTTTGCTAATGTACTCAGCTATTTACATAAAATACAGATTTGCTCTTTGCAGTAGGCATATAAACCTTCTGCGCTTCTTTATGGCACTAAAACTGCCACTAGACAAGTCGGACCCTTTTACCCCCAGGGAAACCACACACATATTGACAAAAGTGATATATATATGACAGCCAATCACCTGAAACTCAACTCAAGCAAAACCGAAATAATCCTCTTTGGCCCACACAAAAACACCTGGGACCCCTCATGGTGGCCCACCACGCTAGGCCCTGCACCCACCCCCGCCAACCACGCACGCAACCTCAGCATCATCCTAGACTCCTCCCTCTCGATGACCCAACAAATCAACGCTCTCACCTCCTCATGCTTCAACACACTCCGTATACTGAAAAACATTCAAATGGATCCCCACAGAGACCAGAAAAACTGTCACTCACGCACACATCAGCAGCAGGCTTGATTACGGAAACGCCCTCTACGCCGGCACCACTCTAAAACTCAAGCGCAAACTACACGCATCTAGAACTCAGCAGCACGACTCATCCTCGACCTCCGCCGACACGAACACATCTCTCCACACCTCAAATCCCTCCACTGGCTCCCCATTGACAAAAGGATCACCTTCAAGATCCTCATCCTCGCACACAAATCACTCCACAACACAGGCCCTGCCTACCTCAACGAGAGTCACCTTCCACACCCCCACACGAAACGTCCGCTCAGCTGACCTCTCTCTCGCCTCTGTCCCCCGCATCAAACACACCACCACCGGGGGCAGATCCTTCTCCTACCTTGCACCCATAACCTGGAACGCCCTCACAACCCACCTTCGCAAGACCCAAAACCTACTTCTTTTCAGGAAGGGCCTCAAAACCTGGCTTTTCGAACAGTGAACCTCCCAGCCCCTTTCCCTCCCCCCGCCCCCCCCCCCAAGCGCCTTGAGACCCTCACAGGTGAGTAGCACACTTTATAAATCTCTTTGGTATATATAGATCTACCTCTATATATATATATATATCTATGTACATAGATATATCTATAGATATATCCATGTACATAGATATATCTATCTACATAGATATATAAATATAGATCTATATATAGATCTATTTTTTTTAGCCAAAATGGCCCCCAGGGAAACCCTACAACATCTAAAAAAAAAATTGCCCCCACAGGGGGTCACCCTGCCCACGGGCGACCCCCTGTCATTTTTTTTTTTTTTATTATTTTTTTTTTTTTTAAAAAACAATCCCCTGGGGGGGGGGCGCGATCGCGCCCCCCCCCCCCCCCCCAGGGGGCACCTACCTTTTTTTTTTAATTAATTATGGCCCGGGGGGGGCCGCCCGTTTTCCGAGGGGGCCGCCCCCCCAAAGTGAAATCCCTGGCGTCTAGTGGTGTTTCCTCTCCCCCTTTCTTACGAGGCCTTCTCAAACTGTTTCTGGCCCCCGATCGCAGCACAGCCAGAAACAGGGGGCCAGAAACAGTTTGAGAAGGCCTCGTGAGAAAGGGGAGAGTCAGTCTCCCCTTTCTTACGAGGCCTTTTCAAAGTGTTTCCTGGCCCCCCGATCGCAGCTGTGCTGCGATCGGGGGGCCAGGAAACCTGAAAGTGTTTCCTGGCCCCCGATCGCAGCACAGCTGCGACCGGGGGGGCAGGAAACACTTTCAGGAAGGCCTCGTAAGAAAGGGGAGTGTCTCCCCTTTCTTACGAGGCCTTCCTGAAAGCTGCGATCGGGGGCCAGGAAACACTTTCAGGAAGGCCTCGTAAGAAAGGGGAGACACTCCCCTTTCTTACGAGGCCTTCCCGAACGTGAGAAAGGCCGTTTTCCCCATCAAAGCAGGAAGCGGCCGCAATGCTGCTTCCTGCTTTGATGGGGAAAACACCTTTGCAACGTCAGCGCGCCGCGAGGCGCGCTGACGTCACAAAGGGGCGGGTGGGGGGGCGGGGGAGACACGGAAGCTTCCGTGTCTCCCGGGGGGGGTTTAAAAAAAAATAAAAATCCTCGGGTGCGACACACCCGAGGATTTATTGATACCCTTCCTGGTGTCGGCCACTGGTCGTGACCCGCACCAGGGAGGGTGTGTGGGCGTCGGCCAGTGGCCGACGCCCGCACCTAAGCGGTTAAAAAGATTTTTAATTTGTTTTGCTTAAAACTGCAATGTGACACTGAACACAAGTACAGGATCCCACCACTGCGCACCAAAAAATGTTGGAAAATGGGTTATTGGTAAGGGCAGGTAGGTACCTACACTTAGCAATAGGCCACTAACCTCTACTTATGTCCAGTTAGGTCTCAGTAAATTAAACCCAGCTCAACCCTTGGTAGCTTGGCAACGAGCGTCAAGGCTTAACTTAGGAGGCAGAGCGTAAAGCATTCAAATATCACAAAACAGTAATTAAATAAAACACAGGAAACAGTTTAAAAATCCAAAACCAATTTATAAAAATAAGTTATATTTTTATCTTTAAGATGACACAAAAATGAATACAATCGTATAAGGGGACCCGGAGATCTGAATTTTTAAAGCATTATTGTTTATTTAGCGCCTAGAAACAAAAAGCGCCAATCGGGTCATCTGGTTGCACCTCGACCGGGGCAAAGTCAAAGTTTAAGGCCAAGCGCGATGGAGCCCTGCTCGGCTTCAGGCCGCGGGAGGCCTCGGTTAAAAGTTTACCTTCACACTTAGGGGGTCATTATAACATTGGTGGTAAAAGGAGCTTACCGCCGTGGAAGAAGACCGCCAACACACCGCCGCAGCCGTGGAATTGCGCCACGGTCATTAAGACCCACTGCCCGGAATCCGCCAAAATTCAGACACCCACACAAGTCCGCCACACCAAAGGTCAGTGATTAACTGGCGAAAACTAAACCTCCACTGTCACGCCAACAGAAATACGCACACACTATCACGACACACGAATCCACGTGGCGGTCTTTCAACCGCGGTATTCCATTGACGGTACACACCGCTGCGCTCAAAATACACACACATTTACAAAACACTACCACATTGGACAATTCGAAATACACACACCTGATACACATACACACAGCACACCCACACACCCATTACAATACAAAACACACACCCACATCACCCACAAACCCTTACGACCAAAATTCACGAACGAAGGCCAGAGAGAGACACCACCATCAACAAACTAGCATCCACAGGCACACAACCTCATCACCCACACAACTTCCACGCACCTCACACAACACACCACTACATATCACCACACTTATCACCACACACACCACCCCACACATCACCTACACCACCCCTGGCACGGCAAAGACAGCCCAGGTTCTCGGAGGAGGAGCTCAGGGTCATGGTGGAGGAAATCGTCCGGGTAGAGCCACAGATATTTGGATCCCAGGTGCAGCACACCTTAATTGCAAGGAAGAGGGACCTATGGCGAAGAATAGTCGACAGGGTCAACGCAGTGGGACAACACCCAAGAAATCAGGAGGACATCAGGAAAAGGTAGAACGACCTACGGGGGAAGGTGCGTTCCGTGGTCTCAAGACACCACCAGGCGGTTCAGCAGACTGGCGGCGGACCCCTACCTCCTCCCCCACAACTAACAACATGGGAGAGCAGGTCTTGGTGATTCTGCATCCTGAGGGCTCGCAGGAGTTGGTGGAGGAATGGACTCTAGTAAGTCAAATCTTAACTATTACATCCCCCACCCTACCTGCATGCTATCACATACCCCCACCCTCGCCCTCACCCCTATCACTCCAACTCCTCAGAAATGTACCAATATCACAAACCACACATTACAACACCAAGCCCTGCATGTAACAACAAAGCATGGACACCCATCATTAAAGCATGCCCACTGCACATACCCATACACCCCCCTAAACCATCATCACACAAGCTCCCACACAGGAATGCCAGCACTGGGGTACACGATCACCCACCCATTGCACACCATGACACACACAGATGCAATAATCATGTCTTTCCACCCCTGCAGGACCACTACCCAACGTCACCAGACAGGAGGGTCCAGACATGTCTACTCCACCCACAGAAGAGGTCCACAGTGATGACAGCACCTCTGTCCAACTGGATCTAGATGACCAGCCCGGACCATCGTGGGCCTCGGGGCAGTCGGTTCCCCTCACACAGGCACAGGCCACCACAGACCTTCCCCCCTGTACTGCCATTTGATAAGTTTTGTTTTGACCAATGACTTTGTGTTTCACCACTGCGCATATTAGTTGCTCAATGTTCACATTGTATGTTTTGTTCAGTTTAGCCGCCTATGGGCTTTGACATTGCATTAGCCATTACTTTCTGTATTCAGTTTAGCCGCCTATGGGCTTTGACATTGCATTAGCCATTACATTCTGTATTCTGCCTATTGGCTTTGACATGCTGTATCCAGTCTAGCCGCCTATTGGCTTTGACATTGCATTCCTATTGGCTTTGACATGATGTATTCAATTTAGCTGCCTATTGACTTTGACATGCTATTAGATATTCTGCCTATGGGCTTTGACATGATATTATATATTGCATTTTGTATTCAGCTTAACTGCCTATTGGCTTTGACATGATATTATACATTACATTTTGTATTCAGCTCCGCTGCCTATTGGCTTTGACATGATATTATACATTGCATTTTATATTCAGCTCAGCTGCCTATTGGCTTTGACATGATATTATACATTGCATTTTGTATTCAGCTCAGCTGCCTATGGGCTTTGACATGATATAAGACATTGCATTTTGTATTCAGCTTAGATGCTTATTGGCTTTGACATGACACTAGACATTGCATTTGATATTTAGGTTAGCTGCCCATTGCCTTTAACGTGGAGTTAGACATTGCAGTTGAGAATCCAAGCTGTATTTTTCCAAGCTGTGTTTTTGCACAAGATGTTTTTCTCACAGTAGACTAGACATGATAAGAGAGAGTACATGGGTGTTGTTTTTCTTCGCTTGAGCTTGGGAACAGGAGTAGTCTTGGAGACCTGGCCAGTCTCCAAAAGACTTGCTCAGTTTCCCAGGTCTGAGAGGAGGGGGCACACCTTTGTAACGAATGACACAGGCTGCAGAGATTCAGATTCGAATCTGCCGGACCTCGTGCTGGAGCTTGGCGCCAGCTGCCAGCAATCCCGTGTGGGTAGATGAATCTCTTTCTCGCGGCTGACAGGGGGTCATCAGCTTGCAGACCTTAGAAAGATGAAGCTGTAAATAGTTTCCCACACGGTGAAGTATTTGTTTTGCTTTGCATTCAATATCTTATAAATATAACCTGCTGTGTATATTGCAAACTGATATATTTTGTTTGATTAACGCGGGCTTGAAAGCTACTAATTCGTCATACATAAAAATTGTGGTTGGGGAAGAATTAACAACAATAAAAGTCTTCTTTGAACTCAGAAGTGCATTTCTGGTGTTTTATGTATGTGCTTAAAAACTAGATAAGAGAAAAAGCACTACAATTGGTACCAGAAGTGGGGTCGGTCATTAAGAGGTGATTAAGAGGGTGTTGACGAGTTGGTAGATTTCTAAGTGCACACTTTAAAAGTGTAATTGTTTTTTTTGTTGTTTGGAGAATTACAGGAATTGTTTTTGTTGTTTGGAAAATCACAGTAGCACGGCAGACCATGTTTGAGAATGCATGTGTTGTTAAACTGCCCGATGGTGCTAGTAAAAACTGTGAATTGTTTTCTGTTTGGAGAATTACAGAAGCACGGCAGACCATGTTTGAAAATGCATGTGTAGCTAAAATGCCTGATAGTGCTTCGAGAAATAATTCCTGTTGTACATATGTAGAAAACGTGTCTTTTGGAAGTAATGATGACAGAAAGGTCTGGATACCTTTATCTGCTTACAGAGAAATGCAGGAGAAATGTAGGAAGTTGGAACATGAAAATAGGAATTTACATGAGCAAATTAGCCAGACTGAAAGTTATAAAAATGCTGTTGTAGAAGAATCTTTCTTGTCCCATTCCAGTAATGAGGGGGTTAAGACAGCTCCGAGCTGCACTGAGTTTCCGTGTGAGCCAGGGTTTTTGGCAGCCAAAATGCATTCCTTAACTGATAACATGGACGAGAGAGACCAGAATGTGATTTACGAGTTACCGTTGCAAAATGCACAAGTAAAACCAAAGATTTTAGAGCAAGAGCCGACTTTCATTAGCTTGTTTGATTTTTGGAAAAAGAATAGCCCTCATTTGAGAGAAATCCTAACACTTTTGTATATGGTCACTGTGAAAAATTATATGCAGTTGCGCGCTTGTGATTTGGCAAATGAAATAATGCAGACTTTAGGTTTCTGCGCAGTGCAAGAAGGAAATACTTATGTACATGTAATTCAAGAACAAGGGAAGAAAATAGTGCCCCTAGCTAGAATCATACAATGGATCTGGTACTTGCAAGACAGGGCTAGAGTACCACAGGTAAAAGAGTTACCAATGAAGTTGAGTGCACCATTTGAACTCGTGTCCACTGAAGATAAAAAGCATGTTTGTTTTACTAATGATTCATTGACTGAAATGTTGTTTTCTGGCACAGGAGAAGGAATGGAGTTGTATAATGTGTGTCAGATTTTAAAGCAAGAGCTACGTGAGATGTGTCATTTTTATGCTGATTTTTGGTTCATTGCTAATGTTTTAGCACCTAACTGGTTCAATTACCTTGCAGATGTTAATGAGAAAAATTCAGAGAGAGAAGTGTACACCCAGAATTCTGCCTTAGTGGGGATGGCTAAGTGGGTGCCCCAGAAATGTGAACAGCTGAGAGAAAAAGCCACTTACAGGTGGGCAGAGATGAGAGAGATGCACATTCCCCTAGATTTGATAAAAACTGTGCAGCACGCACAAAAGCAATCTGTCATGCAAGCAGTCACAGAGCAGTTGGGGAGAGGAAAGTTACCAGAACAGAAATGGCAAATTGATCAGGTTTTAGGGAGAGTGATTGCTGCAGATTACCAAGGAAAAATCGAAATTATGCTGATACCTAGAAAAGAATCTGATTCATTCATACAAATTGGAGACAGAATGGCCCAAATTGGCAAAAGTGCAGTGAATGGAGGTTTGTTAAAGAAGGAGTCTGCCCCAGCCCTTCTGACAGTGCAAGAAAAGGGAAGCTGTGGTGCAGCAGATAAAAACCTCAGTGCTGATGTGTGGGCTGAAGCCCCAAGTGATCCTCCAGAACCTGCAGCGAATGTAACAAAGGGCCCCAAAAACGTCCTGCTGATTATAAAACAGGGAAAGAAAGAGGAAGGGTGCAGTTTAAATGAAAAATGTTATTTGACAGAAAAGTCATACTTGTTTCTTTTGCAGATCCTACCACGTTTCGCCACTGTCCCTGAGTGTGCTGTGTGGTTCCCCTTCCGGTGTGTGCATGTGGGGTCGGGGAAGGGACCGAATCCCCAACCTGAACCTGGCTGAGTAAAGTGCCAGCACCATGGATCCATTTTGCGCAAACTGCGCCTTCAGTTCAAGTTCAACTTGTTTGATTGCATTCTTCCACTGGAACTAAGCTGTGTTTTTTTTTTTTTCCCCTTCTCGTATGGAACTCTGACTTTTGCTTACCTTCCAGCAAACCTTTCAGGTGGACCGTGCATCTTTACATGAGTAGAACTCATGCCACATCAAATTGCTAACACTGTTGAATTAGAGACTCATTCAGAGTACAAATTGCTCAGTCTTTTCTGTATAGATGTATCTGATGTGAAAGGTTATGAAATCAATGTGTTAATCCACTTCTATTGCTTTACAGGGATTGCTTTGATCATTCAAATCTGACTTGCTGATAATGTTTTTTTTTGTGCTGATGTTTTTTGTTTTTTGTTTTTGTTTGAAACAAGAGATATGTGAAACAAAAATTCATTGGTCAAAGGGCGGAATGTACTGCCATTTGATAAGTTTTGTTTTGACCAATGACTTTGTGTTTCACCACTGCGCATATTAGTTGCTCAATGTTCACATTGTATGTTTTGTTCAGTTTAGCCGCCTATGGGCTTTGACATTGCATTAGCCATTACTTTCTGTATTCAGTTTAGCCGCCTATGGGCTTTGACATTGCATTAGCCATTACATTCTGTATTCTGCCTATTGTCTTTGACATGCTGTATCCAGTCCAGCCGCCTATTGGCTTTGACATTGCATTCCTATTGGCTTTGACATGATGTATTCAATTTAGCTGCCTATTGACTTTGACATGCTATTAGATATTCTGCCTATGGGCTTTGACATGATATTATATATTGCATTTTGTATTCAGCTTAACTGCCTATTGGCTTTGACATGATATTATACATTACATTTTGTATTCAGCTCCGCTGCCTATTGGCTTTGACATGATATTATACATTGCATTTTATATTCAGCTCAGCTGCCTATTGGCTTTGACATGATATTATACATTGCATTTTGTATTCAACTCAGCTGCCTATGGGCTTTGACATGATATAAGACATTGCATTTTGTATTCAGCTTAGATGCTTATTGGCTTTGACATGACACTAGACATTGCATTTGATATTTAGGTTAGCTGCCCATTGCCTTTAACGTGGAGTTAGACATTGCAGTTGAGAATCCAAGCTGTATTTTTCCAAGCTGTGTTTTTGCACAAGATGTTTTTCTCACAGTAGACTAGACATGATAAGAGAGAGTACATGGGTGTTGTTTTTCTTCGCTTGAGCTTGGGAACAGGAGTAGTCTTGGAGACCTGGCCAGTCTCCAAAAGGCTTGCTCAGTTTCCCAGGTCTGAGAGGAGGGGGCACACCTTTGTAACGAATGACACAGGCTGCAGAGATTCAGATTCGAATCTGCCAGACCTCGTGCTGGAGCTTGGCGCCAGCTGCCAGCAATCCCGTGTGGGTAGATGAATCTCTTTCTCGCGGCTGACAGGGGGTCATCAGCTTGCAGACCTTAGAAAGATGAAGCTGTAAATAGTTTCCCACACGGTGAAGTACTTGTTTTGCTTTGCATTCAATATCTTATAAATATAACCTGCTGTGTATATTGCAAACTGATATATTTTGTTTGATTAACGCGGGCTTGAAAGCTACTAATTCGTCATACATAAAATTTGTGGTTGGGGAAGAATTAACAACAATAAAAGTCTTCTTTGAACTCAGAAATGCATTTCTGGTGTTTTATGTATGTGCTTAAAAACTAGATAAGAGAAAAAGCACTACACCCCCTCTGGAAACACCAGCACAGCACTCACCCAGCGGGCCCATACCTCCGCCCCCAGGACACGTCAATCAGCTGTGTGTCCACCACTACAGGGAACCCAGGATAACCCACCACCCCAACAACAACAGGGACCTGGGGGCAGTGGCAGTGGGCATACGGTCCAGGGGACAGAGGCCCAGGAACACAGGGGAACTGGGAGGGCTGCCGTGCGACAGGGGGCGGACAGACCAAGGGAACCCACTCTCCACGAGGCCCTCTCCTCTATCATGGGAGCATACCACCACTTCCAGGGGACGATGGCAACGGTCTTGGCCAAGTTTCAGGAGACCCAGCCCATGCAGGAGGAACAGTATTTTGGCTTCAAGGAGGAACTCAGAACCATCAGCTCCACCCTGGGCACCATCGTAGGGGTGCTGAAGGAAGTACTCAACACCAGGAGGGACACTGTGGCACTACAAGGGGCCCCTGACACTAGCATGGACGATGAACTGCTCACCACCTCCGCCGGCGCTAGTGGACAGGACGCCCCGCCACAGGGCCACCACACCAGCACCCCACCCCCTGCAGACGGAGAACCGTCCCGCAAACGGTCCCTGAGATCCAGGAACAAGACAGAGCACGATGCCAAGACCTCCGCCAAGAAATGAGACCACTGTCCCACTTTGTCGCCATGTCCATATTTAAACTGCCCCAGCTCCACTTCCTATGCCCATATGGGCAATTCACCTGTGAGACTAAAAGACTTGACTCTGCCATGGACACTCCTCCACCATCACCCCTGACCATTTAACTTCCCCCTCCAATATTTTGCATTTAAATAAACACACCTAAAGCACAAAAAGATCGGGAGTCTGTCTATGATTTCGAAATGGTGTATTTGCAATTACAATTACAAAATGTTCTTGAAATAGTAATGTCAACATACCTATGTCACACAGCTCTAGTCCATGAGGAATCTAAGCAGATGACACACGTTGGGACCCACACCTGTAAAACCGTAAGGGAAAGTGACAACTCAGTGACCATACACTGGGTGAAAACGACAGACAGGACAGAGGTAGTAGTGTAAATGTACATGTAGTAGGCAGGAATGTATTCTCACCTGTGTGTCACTGGAAATATTGCTGGATCACTGAGTCCCTGTTCTGCATGCCTTCTTCCTCTGCTTCATCCTCATCACTGTCCACAGGCTCCACAGCTGCCACAACACCGCCATCTGGACCATCCTCCTGCAGAAAAGTCATCTGTCATCGCAAAGCCAAGTTGTGAAGCATACAGCAGGCCACGATGATCTGGCACACCTTCTTTGGTGTGTAGGATAGGGATCCACCTGTCATATGCAGGCACCTGAACCTGGCCTTCAGGAGGCCGAAGGTCCGCTCGATCACCCTCCTAGTTCGCCCATGGGCCTCATTGTAGCATTCCTCTGCCCTTGTCCTGGGATTCCTCACTGGGGTCAGTAGCCATGACAGGTTGGGGTACCCAGAGTCACCTGCAAATGGCGAGGGACAACTGTTAGACACACACTAACCTGTAGGGACAACCCCAGACAACCATTCCCACTGTCTTGCTTCCAGGGGCTCAACTAATAGCCACACACAGTGCCTCTGGAGTTGACCCATCACATATGGGATGCTGCTATTCCGCACGATGTAGGTGTCATGCACTGAGCCAGGGAACATGGCATTCACATGGGAGATGTACTGGTCTGCCAAACATACCATCTGTACATTCATGGAATGATAACTCTTCCGGTTTCTGTACACCTGTTCACTCCTGTGGGGGGGGGGACCAAAGCCACATAGGTCCCATCAATGGCACCTATGATGTTGGGGATATGTCCAAGGGCATAGAAGTCACCTTTCACTGTAGGCAAATCCTCCACCTGAGGGAAAACGATGTAGCTCCACATGTGTTTCAGCAGGGCAGACAACACTCTGGACAATACGTTTGAAAACATAGGCTGGGACATCCCTGATGCCATGGCCACAGTTGTTTGAAAAGACCCACTTGCAAGGAAATGGAGCACTGATAGCACCTGCACTTGAGGGGGGATTCCTGTGGGATAGCGGATTGCTGACATCAGGTCTGGCTCCAACTGGGTACACAGTTCCTGGATTGTGGCACGGTCAAACCTGTTGGTGATGATCAAATGTCGCTCCTCCATTGTCGACAGGTCCACCAGCGGTCGGTACACCGGAGGATTCCGCCATCTCCTCACATGTCCCAGCGGACGGTGCCTATGAAGGACAACAGCGACCACAGAGTCAAACAACTCAGCGGTACGTATCCACAGTTTACACAGAACACCAATCTTCCACAAAATGTGGCCTGTATGTGTGTTGAGACTAGGCCTAGGTATGTGTGATGCAGTTGGAAATTAGGCCATGTGGGCCCCTGAAATGGCGGCTCCCTGACCTCTAAAGTGGTACAATGGGATGTGAGGTAACTGCACTGGCGTTGTACACCGTCCCGGTAGGCGGTCGGAGACCGTGGCGCAATGCTGCATTGGTTAACATTGGACCCTATGGGTCCCAGGAGCCAATGACGATGTACGCCAAAGGTGATGGTACGCACCGCCGAGGACGTGACCGCCATTTTCTATCTGTTTAATCACTCGATACCTGATATTCGACAGGAGAGGACCTACACTGCAAGTGCTCCTGTGACCTTGGTCTGGAAGAAACAATGGCTTGTGCATCTGGGGAAAGGGCCCCTGCCTTCACATCGGAGGAGTTGGAGAAGCTCGTCGATGGGGTCCTCCCCCAGTACACGCTACTCTACGGTCCTCCAGACAAACAGGTAAGTACTCAGGGAGCATGTTGTATGGGCTATGCCTGTGTGGAGAGGGCTGGATGTAAGAAGGAAGGGGGCAGAGTTCTGCGTGCATGAAAGACGGTGGGTGCATGTGCCACATGGCAAGGGTAGGGATGGGGGCCACTCACTTTGACGGTGCAGTTAGTAATGACTTCTCTTCTTTCCCTGTACATTTCATGTAGGTCAGCGCCCACCAGAAGAAAGATATTTGGCGTGCCATCGCCAAGGACATCCGGACCCTGGGGGTCTACCACAGACGGAGCACCCACTGACGGAAAAGATGGGAGGACATTCGCCGCTGGAGCAAAAAGATGGCGGAGGCTCAGCTGGGGATGGCCTCCCAACGTGGGAGGGGTGCCCGTCGAACCATGACCCCCCTGATGTTCAGGATCCTGGCGGTGGCCTACCCGGAGTTGGATGGGCACTTGAGGGCATCACAGCAGACACAAGGGGGTGAGTACACTATCATTCTGCTGACTTTGCGCGCAGTGGAGTTGTCTGGGTGGGGGAGGAGGGCTGTGGGTTTCTCTAGGCCAGGGCGAGTTCCAGAGGCTAGGCCCCTCCGTAATGCATTGCCCTGTGGCTCCCCACCCCACCTCTGTAGAGTGCCAAGTACAGCTATTCATGCCCCTGTGTCATCTATGTGTGCAGATGTCGTCCATAGCCTTGTAGGCCATTTACCAGGAATTGCACTGTAGAGCCCAAGAGTGCGGTGTAGTGCAGGGGGCTTCTGTGCCTGTCTTGTCCGCCAACAGTAGTGGTAATCCATGCACTCAACATGTCTTTCTTCTGTTTCACCCCCCCCCTTTTGTGGTCTCCCTGTTCTTGTGTGCATTAGCATCATCAGGCGGAGGAGCAGTGGCACCGGAGCACGAGGGAGCTGCATCCCACATGGCCATGGAGGGCCACACTACGAACTCAGAATTCACCAGTGGGACAGAGGGCAAGTGGAGCTCCACGGCCAGGACAGGAGCTGAGACCAGCGAACACGGACTCATCCTCTGATGGGAGCTCCCTTGTGGTGGCGGCAACATCTGTGCCCCCCGCATGTACAGGTACAGCCGTCACCCCCTACCAGCACCACCCTCCCAGCAGCCCCTCAGCCTTCTCCCCGTGCCCGCTCACCCAGGAGGGTGGGCATCACCTTCGCCCTAGGCACCTCAGGTCCTGCCCCAGTCACCCCTGCTGCCCTCAGTGAGGAGGCCATTGACCTCCTCAGGTCACTCACTGTTGGGCAGTCTACCTTTTTGAATGCCATCCAGGGTGTAGAAAGGCAGTTGCAACAAACCAATGCATTCCTGGAGGGAATTCATTCTGGTCAGGCGGCCCTTCACCGAGCCTTTCAAACTCTGGCCTTAGCACTGATGGCAGCCACTGTCCCTGTGTCTAGCCTCCCCCTCCAACTTCTTCCACCCAGACCCAATCCCCTGTACCTCTGCCTATCCCAAGCACACCATCAGACCAGCCTGCACACACCTCACCACACAAGGGAAGCTCAGGCAAACATAAGCACCACACATCACACAGGCACTCACGTAAGCATCACACACATGCAGACACACCAACATCCACTGCCTCCATTGTGTCCCCCTCCTCCTCATCTCCCTCCTCCCTCCCAGTCTTGTCTACACACACGTCTGCATGCACTACCTGTACAGCCACTACGTCCCTCACCAGCACACCCCGCTCACGTGCAGTCACCAACCCCACTACCATTCACGCGTCCCCTGTGTCCTCTCCCAGTGTGTCTGTGACGCCCCCTCCGAAGATACACAAACGCAGGCACACACCCACCCAACAGCCATCCACCTCACAACATCCTCCAGCGCATGCACCTGCACCCAAAGTCACCAAACGTACACCTCCTACTATCACCACCTCTTCCTCCACTCCCAAACCCCCTCCAGCTACCCATCCCAGTGTGTCCAAAATAATTTTCCTGTCCAGCCTTGATCTTTTTCCCACCCCTACCCCACCCCTTCCATCTCATAGGTCCCATACTAGCACCTCAGCCACAACATCTCCGGGACCAGTGGTGCCTGTAGTCACAGGTATGTGGAGTGCACCGGCCACCAGGACAGCCAGTGTGTAACGGAGCCACAGCACAGCCAGTCCCCCCCTTGTGAAGCACCAGAAGTTGACCAGTGCCCGGCGGGAGAGGGGGAAGACTCCAGCCACCCAAGCCGCTCCCAGGGGTCCCGGTGGGAGTGTGGACTCAGCTGTGACACCTCCCAAGGTGGGGAAGGGCCACAAGAAACCCGGCAAGAGCAGCACGGCGGGGAAAACCGCCATCATCCCCGCTGCCCAGGAGGGCCCCGCCCGTCCCATCCCCGCTGTCCAGGAGGCCACCACCAGCCCCATCTCCGCTGCCCAGGAGGCCACCGACATCCCCAGCCCCAGCCCAACTGCCCAGGGGGGCCCTGCCAGCCACAGCCTAGCTGGCCAGGAGGGCCCATCAGCCCCAACCCAGCTGTCCAGGAGGCCACCACCAGCCACAGCCTAGCTGCCCAGGAGGCCACTGCCAGCCCCAGCCCAGCTGCTCAGGAGGCCACCGCCAGCCCCATTCCCGCTGCCCAGGAGGCCACCGCCAGCCACAGCCCAGCTGCCCAGGAGGGCCCCGCCAGCCACAGCCCAGCTGGGCCATGAAGGACCGCCAGCACAAGACCCACTGGGCCATGAAGGACCACCAGCACAAGACCCGCTGGGCCATGAAGGACCGCCAGCACAAGACCCGCTGGGCCATGAAGGACCGCCAACTCAAGCACCGCTGAACAGGGCACCGCCAACTCAAGCACCGCTGAACAGGGCACTGCCAACTCAAGCACCGCTGAACAAGGCACCGCCAACTCAAGCACCGCTGAACAGGGCAAGCACCGCTGAACAGGGCACCGCAAACTCAAGCACCGCTGAACAGGGCACCACCAACTCAAGCACTGCTGAACAGGGCACCGCCAACTCAAGCACCGCTGAACAGGGCAAGCACCGCTGAACAGGGCACTGCCAACTCAAGCACCGCTGAACAGGGCACCGCCAACTCAAGCACCGCTGAACAGGGCCCCGCCAACTCAAGCACCGCTGAACAGGGCAAGCACCGCTGAACAGGGCACCGGCAACTCAAGCACCGCTAGCCCATAAGCGGCTGGGGCACTGACGCAACTGGGACCGTCACAGGGTGAGTGATGCACTCTGGGCACCAGTCCCCCTCCAAAACCAGTGGAGACATGCATCCACTACTTCTGTCCTTAACAGGATGAAGCACTCTGGGTACCAGCCCCCCTCCAGAACCAGTGGAGACATGCATCCACTACCTCTGTCCTTAACACAATGAAGCACTCTGGGCACCAGTCCCCCTCCAGAACCAGTGGAGACTGTTATCCACTTGAGAGACTGTGGCTTTGCACTCCCCAGGATGCAGCAGTGGGCAAACCACCCACTGTAGAGACTTGAGAGACTGTGGTTTTGCACTCCCCAGGATGCAGCAGTGGGCAAACCACCCACTGTAGAGACTTGAGAGACTGTGGCTTTGCACTTCCCAGGATGCAGCAGTGGGCAAACCACCCACTGTAGAGACTTGAGAGACTGTGGCTTTGCACTCCCCAGGATGCAGCAGTGGGCAAACCACCCACTGTAGAGACTTGAGAGACTGTGGCTTTGCACTCCCCAGGATACAGCAGTGGGCATGGAGCCCCCTCGTGGATCTGGCGTTGTGCAGTCATCCGGCTGAGGTGCCCCCCTTCCCTTCCCCCTGAGGTGCCTGTTGTATTTGATGCCCCTGCAGTGTTCTCTCTGTTTTCATCTGGTATCGAGTGTGGGCCTCGCCCATGCATTTTGGGCCCAGTGGTCCACGGACTATGAATGGTGCAATACCTGGACTACTATTCTTGGTGTATATTTTGTTAATGGTGTATATATGTATATTTACCGTACTGCATTTTCATATATTTTAATATTGTTAATGGTGTATATATGTATATTTTTCCGTACTGCATTTTCACATACACTCATTTCCTTTTGTCTTTGCATTCTTCCGTGGGGGTTGGGGGGTGTAACTATAATGTATAGATATGTATTAGTGTGTGTGTTGTAGTGGGTGGGGGTGGGGGTGTTGCATGTGTGTGTCCCTGTTTTTTGCCTCCCCTGTGTCGTAGGTGCAGTACTCACTGTGGTCTTCGCCGCCGGCGTTGGTGCTCCTTGTACAGGAGCAGGAAGACTATTGCAGGTAGGATTTGGAGTTACGGGTCCATGGTGTCCTCCTTCCTCGTGGAGTGTGTAGAGGTGAGCGTTTTCCCTTCGAAATCCTGTTTCCGCCATGTTTTTATCCACGGTGAATCCGCCCCGGAAAAGGTGGCGGAATGGCCTGTCATAATAGTGTGGGCGGTACATTGTCATCTGCCTGTCCGCCGCGCTGTTTGTTTGTACCGGCGGGGCCGTCGAAGTGTTAAAGTGGCTGTCTTTATTGGCGGTTTCCGCCATGGTCGTAATTCCAAAATATTTACCGCCGGCCTGTTGGCGGTCTTACTGCCGCTTTAACACCATCCGCCAGGGTTGTAATGACCACCTTAGTCTCTTTTCTGAAGATTTTCTTCAGCGGGACGAACCTGCCAATCCAATCCGACCTTCTGGAGCCCTTCTCCGGATACGCGTCACGGGAATCCTCGGTGGAGATTTTTACCTTCGGACTTAGTCGTTTTTTTTAGGTGAAAATCCTTCGACAGGGGTAAACCTGGATCTTGATCCGACGTCCCTGGAGTCCTCCTCGGATACGCTGGCTGGGAGATCCCAGTCAACTTTTTACCTTTGGACTTTTTCGGAGATTTTCTTTACCGGGACGAACCAGCAAATCAGGCTGGGTCGCGGTTGAGGCAAGCCGGCTAGAGTTGCTGCAGTGGGTCGGTCCATCTATGGAGCTTTTTTTCAAAAGTTCTTCAAACTTCTCCAAACTTCTGGGGCTTCTCCCAGATGTTCTTTTAAGGTTCTTTTGGGGTCCACAGCTCACCCCAAGGGTCCAGAAGCTCTGAGATGATCCTTGGTGGTGCGAAGTACAACTCCCAGAATGCAACTGGCGCAAACTCATTTTTGGCCACTGGGCAGTGGTCAGCTGATTGATTTCTTCAGGAGTTGGTGCAGGGGACTCTGGTTAGCAACTTTTCACCTGTAGCAAACAGGGAGTCCCTCCTGGAACCAGTTGAAGCCAGGCAAAGTCCTTCTTGTGGTGAAGCCCAAGTGTGCAGCTGGTGCAGTCCTTCTGAGTGTAGGTTCCAAGCGCAGGCCAGGGGTCCAGCAGGGCAGTCCTTCTTCTCCTTTGGTTCTTCCTTGTTGGAGTCTGATGGGGATTTGAGGTGTGGGTGCAGGTCTGCCAGTTTTATCCTTGCTCCTAGGTGAAAAACAGGGGGGTCCTGATTCTCCAATCAGGTGCAGGGTCCTTCCCCCTGTGATGACCACTTCCTGGGAAGTGTGACAAAAATCAATCCCAGGAGGCAACATTCTTCAAAAATCCATCATGGCTGAATCTGATTTTTGGAGGTTACATCTGGCTGAGCCCACCCACTGGTGTGGCTAAAAATCATAAACACACCCCTCCCCTGCCCTCTCCTAATCTAATCAAGGGGGCACATAGTTGTCTGGGGTTGAGGGATGTGGGGGTGTTGCTGGGTTGTTCCAAATGTCCTTCTCTGCCTTTGAAGACCAGTTTGGCAGCCCTCCCCCTTCATGTCTCACCATCTGCTGAGGGGAAATTCCCTCCCACAGGCACATCTCTTTATGTGAAGCCAGGCCACTTCACACCTCATCAAGTCAGCCTGGCCAGGCTGCCAGAGGCTGGCCAGTCAGAGCACAGCAGCAAAAACAATGCAGGGCTGAAATTGGCAACTTTTCAGGTAAAGTTTAAAACTCTTTACCTGAACAAATTATATTAAATCCCACAACTTGAAGTTGTGGGATTTATTATAATAATTCATTTGATACCAAACTCTTGGTATCCATTACATAAGGGGACTTTTAAAATTACAATAAAGTTTCCCCATTCTAGCCTATGGAGGCCATTCACTGCAATGAGGGAAAAACAAATGTGGCCGTTTTTACCTCACCAGGGCTTATAAAACTATTTTTATAAGGTCCCTGCTTATAGTTACATGGCACCCAGCTCTAGGGGCACATAGGGCACACCTTAGAGGTGACTTATATGTAGAAATAAGGTAGTTTAAGACTTTGGAGCTACTTTTAATTCCAAAGTCGAATTTGCATATAACTTTAATTTAAAAGCAGCCACCAAGGCAGGCCTGCCTTTAAAATGACACTGGGCACCTCAGCAGTGCACCTATGGGTGCACTACCTATGCTGTGGCCCCTAAACCTACATGCCCTACCATATACTAGGGACTTATAGGTAGGTTAACTTAGCCAATTATAATTAGCCTAATTTGCATATCCATTTTATACTGAGCACTGGCCCTGGGACTGGTAAGCAGTACCCAGGGCACAGCCAAGAGTCAGTAACCACCAGTACCTGTCCAAAAAGTGTGGGGGTGACCAGGGCAATGTGTGTCTTGAGACAAATAAACTGGGAAGTACATCAAACCTGTTCAACAATTTTTTGACAGCCTCTTGAAATTCATCCAACTCCTTAACTTCTTAGAGAAGTAAATCAGGAAGGTGTTTGAATGTGGATTTACCTTCAAATCCTAAAGAGTGAAGTAATTGAAACTTCTTTCTCTCAGGTCTGAATTTGGTTGCTCCAATAGCTCCTAAGTAAGTTTCAAACGCGTCAAACTATTGCTTCCAAGGAATAGGTAGATCTCCTGGATTGTCTAAAAATGGTGGTGGTGGAGACACTGATTGCATATTAGTAAGATAATAAACTCTCTCCATGTAAAACGGACTGTGATGTGATGCTTTCTGTTATTTTGTTGAAAGATAGGACAGATTAACCAACAAATGCTTCTTCAACCAAAGTTTTAACATCAATTTCTGCCTAGGAAGTGAACTATTTGTAATATAGAAGGAATGCACATCATATTGTAACCCTGTATGCACTAAACTATGTTAGCTGATATTATACTAACTGGTAATATTGAAAACGCAAAGGAAATACAAAGAGAACTGTACTATTGCTAATGACTGGTCTTAAAACACATTGGCTGCATATACTAATTTAAAAAATATTTTACAGACAAAATGCAAATGACAACACACAAAAAAGCTACTTTGATGGCAATTCCTTTGTGATTTAAGCAGTGTTGAGTTTTGTGTGCCTATCACAGTGATACATTGTTGATATCAAAGTCTGCTTGCTTGTATGTTATAGTAGAGTACTTATGTAGCTGTGATGAACACTCTTGCAAACATAAAGGTGTGAAAATCAATCTTAGTTATGATGGTACAGGTGGAGATGTGTAGTTTTTAAGAGTTATAATTATAACTGTGTGTGTCGTAGATAAATATACTTTGTCATGCGACGTGCACATGTTTAAACAAGTAGCGTGCATATCAATGACAAGATCTAGCAGAAATTTCTCATGTTGTGTTGTTGCTTTAAGTTAAGAAGAGTAAACACAAGATGTACTATAAAGTGTGTGAAAAGCTGACAGTTAAAGCGGTTAAAGTATTAACAGTGCGATTCACGGAATAACAAAAATGATTTCACTCAAAAGCATTGTACGCGTAGGATTGCTGTTTTAAATTCTCTGATTTACTATGTTAATGCACCTCAGGGTGTGTTTCTCAATTTTAACATGCCTTCCTGCATATCTGTTTCATGACAAGTGACTCTGCCCCCCCACACTGCGTCCTATGCAACAAGACTCCACCGCCTTCTTATGTCTGTCACAGCCTGCCTCCAGATTGGAAAAAAGCTGATTTTTACGCTTTGTGATGTGGCGAATTCTCTCTGCTCTTGCCAGAACAGTTTTCCTGACAATGAGGCATCTTACAGGTATGTCAGCAATGGTAGCATGAAGGTTATGTTGGGGTGGTTTCACTGCTCTCATCACAACATAAATGGTGGTGTTGCTAACGTGTCCTTTTATGTTAATTTATTACACATTAGGACTCGTTTTAGGCCAATGAATCTTGTGACCCAGTTGAGAGACACCGTAGGACGAGATAGCTGATCAATATGTCAATCAATATATCAATAATGTCATCAATATTTATCACAACAATACACTTCACTTTGGTTGAAGACATTAATAAAAATTGATGACGCAACCATAACCTTTCAGCCATGAATAACCACACCATTAATAGAATTTTATGAATTTTATTCCCTATTAGTTACAATCTACGAGCAAAAGGGTTAATCTCAATACCAAGAAACAAAATAGCATAGTCACAATGTGGCAACTGTGATAAGATTTCATTAACACGAGAATCACAAATATTAGAACATAACAGCGTAAACATAGATCAAGAATAGCAGAGTTCTGAACACACGTCAATTCAACATAGCATAATGTCAGTTGTTTGTTTATTTGCATCAGTTTAAGTGAACCCCTGTCCTAACCACTGATTAGCATTAGCATTAGCATGTTGGGCTTCATGCAAAACAATCTAGAACACCAATTTGGAAAACATCTAACTATGGTCTCTAACAAAATGAGCAGTTGGTACCTAGAAAGGAAAAGCAAACAGACAATTTACAAATTGCATTGTCATAATTACCCTCCAAGGATTAGGTCAGCACTCAGGATCAGTCCTCGTCATCAGGACATCAGTCAAAACGCCATCAGTCTAAACTCAACTAAAGGGCATAGGGGACACTTCCCTCATAAGGAGGAGAAGTGTAAAAAATGGGCAGTCTATGGGTGAGGATGGTTTTAATAAGTCTCAAAGTCACCAAACAGAGTGACAGAGTTTCTGGATAAAATCAATAGCATTCCCTACCTAGTTCTAATGACCCTTCTGTGACATGGGTTTTTATCCCTTTTCCTTAGTACATTCCCCCAAAATTCTATTGGACATTTACTATACCCCACTATCTTTAACCTATCCAATTTAATATTAGGTAATCCCAATTGTCACCCCACATTAATTCATCACATTTTGATTGGTCTCCATAATTGACGTCTTCAGAGGTGGCACGTCCGGTGTTACTTCACTCCTTGGCACGTCTTTCTGGGTCAGCAGATCCATTGTCCATCAGTCTAAATGACCTTGTACATTACATTAATCTACATTTGTTTCAATTTGTACATAATTCTTAAACCAATGCACCAAAATGCGCTTGGGAACGGAATCAACATAGATACATTTGTCTTCCAAGTTGAAGAAAAAGAACATTTGCAGTGTCATGGCCCTTTGTGAGTCGGAACACTGGAAAAACAGAAAAATGCATTTAATATGAGAGCTGGGCAGCTAAACCCACAGCTTACGCTAACTTAAGGCCTATAAGGATTTTCAATATAAATTCAGTAATGCAAATGTTAATATAAGCTTAATCGAGCATAACATAACATTTTATTCATTATTATTATTTGCGTATAAATTGGTGGCCACTCACTGTGGTCACAATTCAAGTGCACGTTTGAAACAAAACCGCTATTATTATTGTTTTCTATGTAGCATCGTTACACATTGATATAAGCATTTCTTTTTAGTATATATTATTTAAACTACGCTCTCTCAGTTCTCCTCTGATGACGCTCGTCATCACACAAACCTTTCTCTTAACCTTTCGTTTTAATTTTTCACTTTACGCATAATGCGCATTTCAACATCTTGTCCCTTATGTGAACTCACCCAAATTTCATTAAACATTTTCTCTCTTTCACTTTCTTCATTTCTCCTGGTTCTTTTGGTCCAATTTCTTTCAATTTTATCATTGATTTTGCATGCTCCCCATAATCCTAATAAGCAAGCCAGAACAATTAATAGACCCATTAGTATTTTAGCAAGTACCCCATTCCAAATGTTGGTAAACCAGCTCCCTACTCCTTTTCCAAATTTCTCCCAAACTCCAGGTTCCTTCAAATCTGCACTATTTCTAGTTAGGTTAGTAAGCATACCTCTAATCTTCTTACTATTGTCCGGAATGAACGAGCAACAATGGCGCTCGTTGAGCATCTTGCAGACCCCTCCACTCTTTGCTAAAAGAATGTCTAAAGCAAGCCGATTTTGAAGAGTCATAGCTCTTTCTGCAGCAAGTTCAGTATCCATCAGGAGTATAGCCCCTGTAAAATTCGTCAGCATGTTATCCACACTAGTAGACAACTTTTGGATCTTCATAGAATTTTAGATAACCCCTACTGAAGGGATTATAGCTCCAAATATATCACCAATGACAACAGCCACTGATTCTCGTTTTTGTCTAGTATGTTGTAATTGAGACGTTTTACGTATTTGTTTTAAGTCATCAATCTGGTAAATCTTTGGGAAAACCAGTCCCAAATAACATGTCCCATACCATCCCTTAGGGAGACGGTAATAAGCATTAAGTCCACAGATGTAATAGATCCCAGGGATCGCTGGATCTTGTCCATTCAGCATAAATGTCCACTCACTTTGAAACAAAAACACATGTCTACATTCACTCGTTCCCACAAACAAATTGTCCTGCTCAGATTTTGGCCTATATATACGAAGCCTACCTACATGTAATGCATCTATAGCTAGTTTGCCTTGTGTTTTGATTGCAGTATAAGCATAATCATTTGCATATGTGTG
The DNA here is from genome assembly GCF_031143425.1 of Pleurodeles waltl. NCBI lineage: Eukaryota > Metazoa > Chordata > Amphibia > Caudata > Salamandridae > Pleurodeles > Pleurodeles waltl. The sequence goes on from NC_090439.1 coordinate 690,951,847, forward strand.
TTTCTCTAACCCTTTTTCTAATCTTTCTTTTAAAGCTTTGCGTCTATCATCAGTGTGATCTAAAAAGCTTTTCTCTACAGGTGATAGTAAGCAAGTCAGATTATTGTGATGTGCATAAGCAGTTCCAAATGTAAGCGTTGGCTCAAAGAATCCTCTAACTATTTTTATATCATGTTCCTTAGCTAGCTTATTCAGGAATTCAATCACAGGCACAAAAGAAAACACAACATCCAGATTTGAATAAAAGTATTGCACATGCTCTTGATTATAGAATCTGGTTAGTAGCAAACTACAGCTAATCCCGTAGATTAGAGGAAGGCTATGGTAGGTAACCCCTTCTTGTACAGATGAAGGAATCTTGGTACACACATAACAATCTTTTGCATCCATAGTCTCTACATACTCATTCAGCAAGCGATAGAAGACATTAGTAGAAAGTTCCCCCTTTGAATTAGTTCCCTCATGCAAGTGTCTTGCAACCTGCTCAAATTTCTCCCACGGTGTTAGTGTTGTAGTTTCAGGTTTTGAAGTAGCGTTAATAGTCTTTTTCTCCAACCACGGCATTCCCACAATCACACCCACAATTATTATTGCACACACAATACCTATTATAAGGCTTAACCAACCACACACCTTACTTTCCTTGTTACTACCTCTATTATAAGCCATGTCTGTATAGAATCAGATAGCAGAATAACAATCAACTAGAGGATGATTTAGAACTTTTTCTCTTGCTCTCTGGGTGTATTTACAGCGTTTTCATTTGCACCAGGACCCCTTTTGTCAAATCAGGTTAGCAGCTTGTCGTAATCGGGCTTCTCAAAGTCAAATCCGGTTCTAATGCCACATTCGGTAATCTATAAGTCTCTTTCCTCAGTTTTCAATTTCAATTTTTAACCAAGACTTTCTTTGGAATTAGTTCAGGTACCGTAGTATTGGCCTGGTACTTCTCGATCAAAACAGAATGCTAGGAATTCTTGTTGCCATTGAGATGTGGTAGCATACGCCCATTCAGGACTTGTATATCTTCTGTTTGTGACTCTCTTTCTTTTCAACCTTCGTTCACCTTGCTGTTCTCCTTCACTTAGGTCTTCCACTCGGGATTTATCAGTTTCTTCTATTATTAATTCATTTGGTATGCTTCTTATCCTTAAAAGTGGTTTTTCGGGCCAGTTATCACCTTTATGCGTCTTCTTCCGATATGTCTTTTCAGGACGTTGGACAGCACCCTCCTCTTGTGATATGGTGTTTTCACTTGATGGACCTGCAACTGGCTCAGGGGATGCTGGCACACTCTGATCTCTCTCTATTATTTCTCCTTCTTCTTCTTCTTCTTGATCTGTAACGGGTTCAAGTTCTAACCCGTGTCCGTCTACTTCTGGGAGAACCTCTCCTTGACTTAGTTCTCCTGCTGCCTCTACTGAGATAGGCACTCTGTCACCTCTCTCGAACTCATTCACTGTTTGAGGGACGAGGCTGTTCTCAGTGGGCTCTCCTACAGTCTCAGTTCCTTCTTGGCTGTTTTCTGGCCCTGAGACCTCTCTTCCTGGAACTGATGTGCCAGAAACTTCAAGTTCCTCATCAGTTGGGCACGTTACCTTCTTTGTGTGACTGGCATGTATCCAGTTTGGAACGCCCGCACATTTCACAGCAGTGATTGTTGTCAAGATTACTTGGTATGGCCCTTTCCAACGTGGCTCCAAACACGACTTTCTCACGTGCTTCTTGACAACCACCCAGTCACCGGCTTGTAGAGGATGACCTGGATCTCCAATCGGTGGCAATGTGTTAGCCTCTACCTGGTGAGAGAAAGAGCGAATCACATCAGCCAAACCTTTGCAGTAGTCCAACACCATATCATCTGTGATATTCACTAGAGCATTTGATGGTGTGGAATCGCATTTTACAGTTCTTAGGTATGCTATGCCTAGTGGCCCCTGTGATACACAATGACAATCTCTGCACAGGCCTATCATTAAGTAAAGAGGCCTACAAATGTAATTCGCTACTGCTAGGAACGCATTATGTTGCAAGGCTTGCCCTCTGAACAGACATCATGAAAGATCCTCGTCATTGCATGCTAGCTGAAGCAATCTCCCTTCTGGAAAGTACCAGTCTGAGTACGTGATGTTCTCAAGTTCTGTCACAAGATGGACCATGTGATATTAGGCACGTAGGCCACCTTGTGTAAAATCCTTTTCTATGCTTTTTGTTACTATATATGGTATGATAGGAAAAACGACCTCAGCCATAATGGAGAAGTAGTCATGCGTCAATCATACGTCAAAGCCAAAGAACCAATAAGACGTTGAATTATGTTTGTGGTTTAATACTATAAAAGATCATGTATTTCTTCCTTGTATTAGGCTGCTCGAGTGTACACTAGTACAGAGCATCCTCCATGTACATGTCTTTCTATTCTATCCCTAATAAATTGATATTATGTTTATCTAGAAGAGCTGGCTAACGGTCGTTTGTATCCTGAATGGGTGCTGAATAATTAAGCTTCGACATTTGGTGGAGAATGGAAGAATTGCGGTCTCGTTCAGCGAATAGTTTCCTTCAGCCCGGCTCCTGTTTCGGTTGGGGCGACAGCTGACCCATTGGACAGGGCCCCTCCTGCGACGGAGTCTGGAGCTGTCGTGAGTATCTATTGCTGCTTCGTGGTCCTGCTCTCGCTGTTTGCTCTACTGTTTTTCCGGTGTAAATATTGTGAAACAGGGAGGTAACTGGGGTGTTTCGTTAATATGTTTCCTGCATACAGTGGTTATGCATTTATGGTTAATATTTCTATTTGCCGTACCCCTTAGCCAGCTTTTTGTAATGACATCTTTTTATTTCTCTGTCTCCGGTGGCATGCCAAGGGCATTTCTTCCTCTGTTGTCCTCTGTTGAGGGCTCCGATAATGCACCTCGTGAAAACATTCAGATAGTTAACTATAACCGTCCACAGGCTGCTAGCATTCTGTGTTAATTTGGTTCTTCCATTGTATTACACCATTTCCTTCCTCCCTGCGCTGCAGCTGTATACTTAGAATAGCTTCCTGTATTTCATGTAGCTTGTTACTGTTAAAAAAAAAAGATGTCCGAGGAATAGAGGCAACTAGCGGTGTTGCTTCAGAACACAGCGCGAGTCGCTGTTTGAGGTCCCCAGCCGGAGGGCCTGGGGCGGATAACTCTGGTCAGAGAGGGTGTTGTAAAAGGGCGTTGCCCAGATATGGGATGGTAGTAGTCCGTTCCAGGTTCTATGTGTACATTTAAGAGGAACTGGCATGTGATTTCAGCTTCCTTGTGTTTATAGGAGTGATAGTGGTTCATTCCAGTAACTGGATGATTGTGGTTCATTCCAGTGGAGCAGGCAGGCTCTGTTTGTCGTGTTAAAAAATTGTTATGTTATCTGTTTCCTGTAATATTGCAGCTCTTTGAACAATGCTTATGGCATATTGAACTATCGGCTACTCATGTGAAATGATGTAAACTGTAGAAGTGGTTTTTGAGGTATAAATCTGTGTGTGTGCGAAAGTGGTTTTTGAGGTATAAATCCATGTGTGTGAAAAAAGGGTTTTTGAGGTAGAAATACGTGTGTGTGTTTGAAAGTGGTTTTTGAGATATAAATACGTGTGTGTGCGAAAGTGGTTTTTGATTGATGAAGGAAGGGTTGACAACAAGGTGGTGTACTGTGATTTATTTTGACTTCATGCATTTGCGATTTAGGATAAGAATTTTTAGAAAATTTAAGACTAGGTGGGTGGACTCCTGGGAGACATAATACAGATTTTTATGACAATTGACTGATTTAATCTGCAAACATCACACAGTACAAACACCCCCTGCACTCGCTACATATTGATACAAGGGGTGGGAGTAGGATCACCCCACAGGGCTAATTGTACTGTGACCCTTGTCCATGGTTCTGCCGTCACATGTGGTTGCTTGACTTGTTCACCGCTATTGCGTTATCTGTGTGTCACTGGCCAAGGATCTGGTCCAGCTTCCAATATCATACAGCTGCACCCTGTCCCTCCTGACTATTCTGTCATCTCTTGATTAACCCCAAAGGACGCCAGTGTGGACGCCATCACTAGCACCTTGGGTACTGTCTGATTTCAAATTTTGTGTGAGCTAAGGTGGACATGGCTGGCTGAAATTGTGGCATGGATGCAGACCGGCTTGCTTCCTGCTTTTACTAATCAATAATTGCGGCTGGCAAAGAGAGGCTGCGTGTGTGAATATACCCATTGTTATCCCTTCTGTGTCACGGGGTATGAGCGGTGTAAAAAAAATACACCGACATCCTACTGTTTTCTGGAACGATTGTAATTGTTTTCGTGTTATGTAACAAAAGGCTAGGGTAAGACAGTCACGAGGAACACTCTTAGTAAAGGCAAAGTAGAGACACATCAACATAGCCCCAAGGACAGTCCAGCGTACCAAATAGAGGCGAAAGAAGGCCTATAGGCACTACTGTACTTAGACTTTGACTTTGCAAGGAAAATGACAGTAGTGTTTCTGTAGCTTTGCGGACATGTGTGGTGCTTTAAAATGCTGCCTACATGCTAGTTGCATATGGGATGCGCATTGAATGTGGGGCTGTCCTGTATGTGGAGGATAAAAAAATAAAAAAAGAGAAATAAATAAAGTGAACTGAAGAATGGTTTCCTCCACATGGTGGGGGGGCTGACAAGGGCAGGGAAGATTGGAGGACGAAGAAAAACAAAAAAAAAAAATAGAGATAATAGGGGCTTGTCAAGCTCTCTTCCTGTGACAAGTGCACAGTCACAGGAACAAAACATCGATTTTGTTTGAAGACATTTGGGAAATACACTACAGCGTGAGGGCACCACAGCAGGGACCAAACACTCTGAGCTGCCTCTACAACAGCAGGCAGAGACGGAACGTGAATGCCGCACCCTGGAATGGCGTTTGATGGATGAGGAAGTGAAAAATAAAAGCAAAACGTAAGAGACCTTGTGAAAGAATTAGACAGTTATTCCATAGCCAGGGTAAAGAGGAAGTGGCTAATGCAATTAGAAAAAAATGAACAGAAGTACGAACAGATATCAAATGAAATGGAAAAATGTATTGGCAAGGGGCGAGAGGGATCACACAATTTACTATGGGATATGTCCACGTATGCACATCACACAATCCATAACATCAAGATGTGGAAGGAGGTGCTCAGCAATACAAACACACAGCTGGAGATCACAAGAGACAGTCTCTCGACGTACATAAAAATGTACAGAGTTAAACAGAATAATAGCCATGGGAAGGGCTGCTTTGGAAGGATCTGGATACATTCTTTAGCATTATTGTACCATGAGATTGGTGGGAGGATTGTAAGAAGGCGATACACTGGCCTGAAATATGTGGCCACTACTCCAATTACTACACTATAATTTGACACTACACTGAGTATGGGAAAGGTTTGCAAGTAGACAAGGGATGGCTGTAACATGCTTACACACTGTAGAAAATTTAAGTTTAATTGTTAAGTTATGACACGTAATAAGACACAAAATTCAGACTTTATTACTTGTTATTTGCTTTAAAAGTACTGCAAAGAGCATTGTACAGAAAAAAATAAAAGCGTCAATATAACTCCAGTGATTAATGTACCTGCTGGGGAGGAATGAGAGTTTTGGACAGTGGCAGTGGATGGCACAGTGGGTTACTGCTTTTGTCACAGAGATTCTTTAGTTACTGTACAGTTCATAATAGTAATCTAGCACATTGAGCTATGAACTGCAATTAAGGAGCTGCAGGCCAACTGCATAGCACAAATTAGAAAGCTGTTTTTTCCCAGTCTTTCATTTTAAAGTGCTGTAAAGTGCTCCAACACCTACACTGGTATGAGAGATGCTATAATAAAAATTAATTAAATGTGACAAAAAGGATAGGGAGAGAAGAGAGGCACTTATGGTTAAAAATTGAAAAGTTGGTCGCCAAGATGCAGCACCAACATTTCCAATAAAATGTTTAGATTTTTGCATATTTTTTCAATATAAAAAGAATGATTTCATGTTTGAAATTTAAATTGTGCAAATTGCTTGGGGGTACCTGGCTTCCAGTAACTTTTCACTGGTGGTCCCCAGGAGTAAAAAGGTTAGGAACCACAGGTGTACAACAAATTAGAACTTTGTTATGTAGGGATTACATTTAAAAATATTTGACCCATGCAAAGGTTGCCAAAATTCTTACAGTGAACAAATTTAGTCTGGAGGGAACAGAGGATTCATTTGCAGCAGTTAACAATATGTTGTCAGGAGTGTGGAATTTTATAAAATGTCTAAATTGTCCATGGGACAGTTTGTGTCATCAGTCTACTTGTCCTGTAAAAAGACATGCATATTTTCCTCCTGCTAAAATGGTGTTTACAAATATTGTCTAGGAGTTCGATTTCCTGGTCTGCCTCATTAAATGCTAGCTCATGTATAAAAGCTGTAAATTTGCACTAATGCAGGAACAGATACCATGGGTGTACTTTGTGATTTTCTTTGAGAATTCTGCCATAAACTGGTTATCACAGATCTTTTGTTATTTGAATTCTGTCTCTCTGTTTATTGGCTGGTTTCAGTGGTAGTGACACCATTCTGCTCTTTCATACGAAGAATATTGGCACAAAGTAGTTTTGGCACAAAGTAGTTTTGTTCATGCCAGGAACTACTATGGCAATGTGTAACTTTGATGAAAAGGTTACATTGATTTTTCCTGTTATGAATATAAATGTTGGAAATACCACCATGCATCCGCACATTTTACTAAATGATGCTTCAAAGAAATGACACCTAAAATATCATGGTAGTTTAGCAGAATGTTTCTTTCCTAGTTACATTGTTTGTGAAGGTATTTTGAAAGGAAGGAATAACAAAATTTTGCTTTCGAGCTTCTGCAGATATTTGCATCTGATGAGAGAGCATTCTGGAAGAATTGTGCTGGGCATTTGTTTACGGTAGTTCCATACCCCTGGTTGTGTATTTCTTCATAGCTCTATAGAGTACATACTAATAATTTAGTCATGTTCAATGAAAGAAGAGATATAGAAATTAAAAGAAGTGTTAAATGTGATGAATTGTAAATAATATAAGTAAATAAGAGATATATAAAAATGTGGGTTTTTGTTGGGGTGTAGAGTGAGTTAATAATGTGATAACAAACTTCTACTAAGGTGTATTGATATTTAAAATAAACACATTAGTGCAGTAATAATGATTACACATGACGTGTTAGTGACTGATCGATTTCACTTAATGAGAGGCTAAAAGAAAATAACACAAGTGGATGTTTAAACATCTGCAGTACATGTAGTATGTTGAAGTCATGTGAGTGCAACCAGGGATTGTTGCGATATGTTACCATGACGTTCCAAGTAGAAATGTAAAATAAATGTACAGCTGAATGGAATAGGATTTTTTTTTATATACACCCTGGAAGCAGGATGTATGTATCTACGTAGGAGTATTTTTCTATCCATGTTTTTCCCTAGGTTTCAGAACATGGACTAGAAGATGTGGTTTCTGTATCCGTCTGTCTATGTTACGTTTTATGTTTTCATAATTAATGGGAGTCTTCCGTGGTACATCTTAAATGAGCGCAGTGAAATGGATTGCCTTCATGTGTTGGTAGATTGCAACTAAATATTCTCCAAACTGGTTTTGGGTATTGAAAATACCTATATTAGGATAGAGTTATTACTACCTTAGGATGTGCTATGTAGTACTGCAATACAGCTATGAGTAATATACCTCCGATGATGAGGGTGCCAAATATAAATAAATAAAATAAATATAATATCTTAAAGGAACATCAGCATTTCAGAACATCACACTTGTACGAGAAAGGGGAAGTGACTTCTGATGGCGGTGATGCCTGCAAAGTCCCAACCCTTCCAGCATTGATGCAGATATTGTGGATGTTGAAATAGAATAATAGGATACAATGCTATGTTAAAAAATTATACTGGCTGTATACCAGTGTAACATGTGTTTTCGCCTGACCTTTGGATCACCATTTGTTTGGTGAAATAGTTTGTGTGAATATTCCACTGTTACTGAGTGTAATTGTTATTTATTTTTTAGTGTTTATTTGAGTTTAAGAGTGTGCTAGTTACCCCATAAATAAGTCAGATATGTCCCTTTATAAGATTTTGTGCATCTGCTGAGCGGTTCTAGATTGATGCAATACCGCTTGCTTCATTGGTCAAGAAAGGCACCCTTGACAAAGTTGTCAAAGTGAGCACCGACTGAGATACTGTTTGACTGGCCTATGAACATGTCTGGTGCTGAGAAGTTATTATCTGATAAGACATTTTGACAGCAGTTTGCCTTACCTTCAGCATTAGGTGCTGCAGGCCCTTCCTGGCTGGACAGCACTACCTGGACATGATCTCCAACAGGGAGATTGGGCTTGGGTCTCCTGAAAAGTAGGAGGGAATGACCTCCTGGATCCACAGCTATTACACCAAGAAGGTACACCACCGGAACACAACTGCATCCTGGAGACTGGGTGTGGGTAAAGGCCACACCAGACGTCACTGCCTTCAACTACGGTGGAGGGGACCATACCAAGTCCTGTTGACAACAGCCACAGCAGTCAAGTGTGAGGGCATCACATCCTGGGTCCATACCTCACACACCAAGAAGGCCGCTGGACCAAAGGACGACCAGCCGCCAACAAAGTTGCCGATGAGAGTAATGCCACCTTCACCACAGCGGTACAACCTTCGTTCGACAAGCGCCACCAGTCAACACTGACGGAACTGCTCGTGCTACACTCCCACAGGAGTCGGAGAGTGTAAGCGGGTTCCCCAGTACACCAGAGCATTGTTCTTGGACTGCTCGTGCTGCAACCCCACAGGAGTCGGAGGGTGCAAGCGGGTCCTTCAAGACACCAGGATTCTCTTTCAGAACTGCTCGTGCTACTCTCCACAGGAGTCGGAGAGTCAAGCAAGGCCACTTAAGTATTAAAGACATCAGGATATAAATGAACAGAATACTAAAAGTCCGCTAGAAAAATTTGCGCCAAGAGGTACAGATCCCAGTCCTACGGAAGCGGCTGGTCACTAGGATCAGTGCGGTTTGTAGCCCCATTGGGAGGTGCCTCTTCCAATTAGGAATACAGCAAAAATAGGACAAAAGGGCCATCCCTCTGGTCAGTGGACTATCGCACCCAAGTCCCTTAGAACTGGACACTGGGATTCATCACTTTATACTCTGCATAACTACAAGTGTCAAATAGCATTCAATGTCGCACCGAAAATATACAGAAGGAATAGACTACTCGTGTGTCACTCCTACAGGAACAAGGAGGTATAAAAGGTTACATACCAATAGAACTGGTTTCAAGTGCTAGCCACATCCGACCACACCCTATAAGGCGACATGGATTTATGATTACAACGTAAGAAAAAGGAGCAGAAGAAGTGGCCCGTGGTGGTCACAGCATTACTCACCCCAGTAGCAGCTATAGTAATAACAACAATCCTGATAGTATATAAAGAAAACATACACATTCCATGGCTCGACCAGGAACACTACATCCCCAAAAATGGCCAAGGTGAAAGAACAACAGGTGGTGAGAACAACAATATCTCAAAATAACATGAGAGGGTGGAGGATAAAACAAAATGGGTGAAATATAAAAAATGGAAAGAAGATGGAGAAGATTATAAGGACAATACATTTGTGCAAATGGTATCAATGTACAAAGAACTAGCAAATGTGTCTGATTGTTATATATGTACCCACCTACCGACCACTAGCCAGGAGAAAAGAAATTACACTTAGATGCCCCTCACAGAATTCGTGGCATGTAACATATTAGATAATATGTTAGGGGGAAATTTAAAAGAAATGAGAACAAGGAAAAGGGAAAAGGAGAGAATAAGAGAAAATATAAAGATAGGAGAAATGAGGAGAAAAAGGGATGACTATGGTTTGGAAGACGAACCTTATGTAGGTGATATGCAAGGAAAATTGGTAGAAAGAGTGTAAAATAAATTGAAGGAAAAAGATAGAAGGAGAAGAAAGAAGTGTAGGAGATTAGAACACGAAGAAAGAAGAAGAGAATTTATTGAATGCATTTACAACAGAAAGAGGGAAGGGTTACACTGAAAGGGATCATGGCTCAGAACAACGAATACCATGCCTGGCCATAGATACAGAAATAAAGGCACCATGGTGTTTAAAATGCTCAAGAGGTAACGCAGACACTAGCAAACACAGAATTGATGTGGGACATAGTATTTGCAATACAACATTGAGCCTGGACTACAAAAGAAATGACACAACAGGCTTGTCCATAGGCCTGACACCTCCCAAAGGAATATTTATTATATGTGGGACATCTGCATTTTTTAAATTGCCAGCAGGTTGGCAAGGTACCTGCTACTTAGCATTTGTGCTACCAAAAATGGCACATAGAACAGAATTACAGAAGGGGGAAAAGAGAACACTTGGCGGGGTGCGCAGGAAGAGGACACCAACGTGGGGAATATAAGAAAGGAAATAGAGGATATAAAAAAGGAAGAAGAAGGAGCTGGGAAAGTGGCAGATGGGACAGACGTCAGAGGAATGCTGGATCGAGTAGCAGCATGGTTCAGGGGTTGGGGTACCTGGTTGGTAGAGGTACTAGCGATAGGGATCGTGGCACTGATAACGATATGTGTGCTCATACCAGTTTGTCCATCCTTCCTGGCCCTACTCTTGAAAAAAAAAAAAAAAAAAAAAAAGAAACTGTCACCAGAAACACACACATTATCAAAGAAAAAGATATAAGGATGACAACAGGGACAAGCAAGAGGTATAAATGAGAGCAATACACCATGACCCTTAGATTTGTCATTGAGTATCAGAGGGCGGAATGTGGAATCGCATTTTACAGTTCTTAGGTATGCTATGCCTAGTGGCCCCTGTGATACACAATGACAATCTCTGCACAGGCCTATCATTAAGTAAAGAGGCCTACAAATGTAATTCGCTACTGCTAGGAACGCATTATGTTGCAAGGCTTGCCCTCTGAACAGACATCATGAAAGATCCTCGTCATTGCATGCTAGCTGAAGCAATCTCCCTTCTGGAAAGTACCAGTCTGAGTACGTGATGTTCTCAAGTTCTGTCACAAGATGGACCATGTGATATTAGGCACGTAGGCCACCTTGTGTAAAATCCTTTTCTATGCTTTTTGTTACTATATATGGTATGATAGGAAAAACGACCTCAGCCATAATGGAGAAGTAGTCATGCGTCAATCATACGTCAAAGCCAAAGAACCAATAAGACGTTGAATTATGTTTGTGGTTTAATACTATAAAAGATCATGTATTACTTCCTTGTATTAGGCTGCTCGAGTGTACACTAGTATAGAGCATCCTCCATGTACATGTCTTTCTATTCTATCCCTAATAAATTGATATTATGTTTATCTAGAAGAGCTGGCTAACGGTCGTTTGTATCCTGAATGGGTGCTGAATAATTAAGCTTCGACAATGGTACTGCTGGCAACCTCATAGCTCTGCCCAAGAGGATCTTATGGGGGGATAGTCCTATTTTCTTATCAGGGGTATTCCTCATTGACATCAGCACTAAGGGCAATGCATCTTGCCATTTCATGTTGGTAGCTGCACACATCTTTACCATTCTTGATTTCAGAGTACCATTCATTTGCTGTACTAGTCCTGCTGCTTCAGGGCGGTAGCTACAATGCAGCTTTTGTTCGATGTCTAGTGTGGCACACAGGAGTTTAATTACCTCATTGTCGAAGTGTCTGCCCCTATCTGACTCTATAGAGACCGGAAACCCGAACCTTGGCATTAGTTCCCTAAGTAGCAGCTTTGCAACTGTGAGACTGTCATTTCTACGTGTGGGGTAGGCTTCAATCCAGTGACTGAAAACACACACAATCACCAACAGGTACTTCAGTCCTCCACACGCAGGCATTTCAATGAAGTCTATTTGCATTTTGCTGAACGGACCACCAGCTCTCCCAATGTGGCTCAAAGTTACCACAGTTCCTTTTCCAGCATTCATCTGTTGACAGATGATGCACCTGTGACAGTTAACCTCTGTGGCATGTCTGAATTTTGGGTTGAACCAATCGATTTTAAATTACCTGATCATTGCATCTCTCCCAAGGTGAGCCTGTCCGTGGTATAGCCTGGCAAACTGGGACAGAAGGCTATTTGGCAAGACTAATTTCCCCTCTTCTGAGACCCACAAATCATCAGCCCTCTGTACACATTGCATTCTTTGCCAGGAACGTGTTTCCTCCTTGCTAGCACGACCTTGTAATGTTTTTAACTCATCTAGGGTATCGACCACCCTTAATGCAAGGTTCAGACATGTGTCATTTTCAGTTTGAGGTAACAATTCCCACTGTTCCTTGAATGATATACAGTTCAATGCGCAAAACCTTGCGACTTGATCTGCATAACCGTTTCCCATGGACACAAAGGGCCTGATTCTAACTTTGGAGGACGGTGTTAAACCGTCCCAAAAGTGGCGGATATACCACCTACCGTATTACGAGTCCATTATATCCTATGGAACTCGTAATACGGTAGGTGGTATATCCGCCACTTTTGGGACGGTTTAACACCGTCCTCCAAAGTTAGAATCAGGCCCAAAGTCTTGTGACTTAACATGAGCATTACATTTCACCACGGCAATTTCAAGAGGTAACTGAATTGCATGTAACAAATCCTTTATTTGTTCACCATTTTTCACAGGAGAACCAGAAGAGGTCATAAAATCTCTCTGTGACCACAGTTGGCCAAAATCATGTACAATCCCGAATCCATATCTGCTGTCAGTATAGATAGTGACTCTCCGATTCACAGCTGCGTGGCATGCCTTAGTAAGGGCAATTAATTCTGCCACTTGTGCTGAAAACACTTTCTCGAGCCAGGAAGCTTCAATGATACCAGCTATGGTACATACAGCGTAACCAGCCCTCAGTGTTCCGACGGAATCTCTTAAACAGGATCCATCGACAAACATGATACAATCATTTTCTTTCAGCTGTGTGTCTTGAATATCTGGTCGTGGTTTGGTACATAATTCCGTTACCTCAAGACAATCATGCTCAAATTCTTCCTCATTGTTAATTTCAGTATTCTCAGCAGGAAGTAAAGTTGCCGGGTTCAATACAGTACATCGTTTCAGCGAAACATTTGGTGACCCCCAGTATGATCGTCTCATATTTAGTAAGTCAGGCATTTGTCATGTGCTGAGTTTTGGTTCGAGTCAACAAAATTTCAACTGAATGCGGAACCATTACTTTTAGGGGGTATCCAATGACTATGCCTTCACACTGCGTAAGGCTCTGACCAACTGCTGCAACTGCGCGCAAACAACCCGGTAAGGCTGCTGCGACAGGGTCCAAGGTAGCTGAAAAATATGCTACAAGGCGATTTGCACCTCCATGGACCTGTGTCAAGACAGACAAAGAACAAGCATCACGTTCATTACAAAACAGTAGAAAAGGCTTTGTATAATCAGGCATACCTAACGCTGGTGCCCTGCACTTGCACTCTCTCAATTCCATGAATGACTCAAGCTCTTCTTTCGATAAAGCTATGGTATATGGCTCATCCTTGATTTCTTTGCCTGTCAGTTTTATCAAAGGTTTTGAGATGATCGAGAAGTTGGGTATCCACTGGCGACAGTAGCCCACCATTCCCAGAAACAGCCTGACATCCCTTTTTCTCATTGGAGGGTTCATTTGCAATATGGCTGTTATTCTTTCTTTTGATATTCTCCTGGACCCTCTTTCGATTAGATGTCCTAAGTATTTCACCTCTTTCTGACAGTACTGCAGCTTCTTGGGTGACACCTTGTGTCCATTCTTTCCCAAATGATTCAGTAAAGCAATGGTATCGTATTTTTAGTTATCCCTTGTTTTGGATGCAATCAGCAAATCATCGATGTACTGCACTAAAGTCGAGTTAAAAGGCAGTACTAAGGATTCCAAATCCTTTTTCAATCTCTGGTTAAAGATGGATGGTGATTCAGAAAACCCTTGAGGAATTCTGCACCAACTGTACACCTTATCCAGGAATTTGAAGCTGAACAAAAAATGGCTGTCCTCATGAAGAGGTATCGAAAAGAAGGCTTGTGACAGGTCTATAACGGTGAACCACTCAGCATCACATGGGACCTGAAACATGATCACTGCTGGATTGGGCACTATTGGGCAACATTTTACCACAATCTCATTTATTTTCCTCAAGTCCTGCACAATTCGAACTTTCCCACAGGGCTTTTTCAATCCCATTATTGGAGAATTACATGGACTGCTCAAAACTTCCTTCAGGACTCCCTGTCTCAGAAAATCTGCAATTATTTGTGACACTTCAATAAGAACATCTTGTGCCATATGATATTGTGGCACCTGAGGAAACACTGCATTTGGCTTCACCTGTACTTTAACTGGTTCCACGCCTTTTATTAGTCCCACTTCCTTTCCTGTCAGATCCCACACTTTCTCTGTCACCGTCCCCTGTAACTCGACAGGTAGATCAATCATGGTAAGCATTGGGAACAAGGTAATTAAAGGATAATCCTCATTTGTCGTCCCCGTCTCTTCTTCTGAAAACTGACCTTCGTCTCCCTCATCGTCACTATTTGTCTGCACTTCGATTCCATCATTTGAACAGGTAATCGAACATTTTGTCTTGCACAGTAAGTCCCTTCCCAGTAGGGATACTGGACTTGAATCACAGACTACGAACCTATGAAGCCCCTGGAAGTTGCCGATCTCAACCTGTACTGGATCTGTAATCGGGTTTGTCAGATACTGATTTGCTACTCCGACCGCCCTTATGGTACGCCCCGAAAGTGGTAGTTTTGGGACCTCTGCACTTCTGACTGTAGAGCGTGTAGCTCTGGTATCGACCAAAAACGAGACTTTGTAACCCATCACCTTCCCTTCCACATAAGGACCCCTTTGATCCACCTGTAAGGATGCTGCAAGCCTGCACTCTTCGCTATCTGAGCTGTCATCTGACCACTCTCCATTCATGCCATTTTCACCTCGTAATGGGAATTGCTGTACTGTATTATTTTGACTCATTACCTGACCTGTGACCTGTTGAGGACGCATCACCTGTTGCTGTCCCATCGGAGCCATTGGTAATTGCATTTGCTGTCTAGGTACCATGGGAACCTGCTGTTGTACTTGTTGCATTTGCACTGGCTGGAAATGCGGCATTTGCATCTGCTGCATGGGCTGTACCCCTTGCATCCGTACTAGGTTATTTTGAAAATTCAGGTTTTGATGTCTCAGTTTTGGACCTCTCACATTTTTGCAATGCACCGACATTAGTGCTTTGCTGAACAACACCATCCTGCACCACATTCGGGCACTCCCGTTTCCAGTGCCCTACGCCCCCACACTCGTGACATGGTGACATCTTTTTCACCCCTTGTGTTGGAAAATGGGTTATTGGTAGGGCAGGTAGGTACCTACACCTAGCAACAAGCCACAAACCTCCACAAAAGTACAGTTAGGTCTCAGTAAATTAATCCCAGCTCTACCCTTGGTAGCTTAGCATCGAGCGTCAAGGCTTAACTTAGGAGACAAAGTGTAAAGCATTCAAATATCACAAAACAGTAATTAAATAAAACACAGGAAACAGTTTAAAAATCCAAAACCAATTTATAAAAAATAGCTTATATTTTTATCTTTAAAATGACACAAAAACGATTAAAATCGGTTCAGGGGAACCGGAGATATGAATTTTTAAAGTATTATTATTTTCTAGCGCTCAGAAACGAAAAGCGCCAATCGGGTCATCTGGTTGCACCAGGACCGGGGCAAAGTCAAACTTTCAGGCCGACCGCGATGGAGCCCTGCTCGGCTACAAGTCGCGGGAGGCCTCGGTTACAAAGTTACCTTCTGACTTAGTCTCTTTTTCGATGTTTTTCTTCCCCGGGACGAACCTGCCAGTTGGATCCGACCTCCTGGAGCCCTTGTCCGGATACGCGAAGTCGGTTTCCTCGGTGGTGATTTTTACCTTTGGACTTAGTCGTTTTTTCGAGATGAAAATCCTTCGACCGGGGTAAACCTGGATCTTGATCCGACGTCCGTGGAGCCCTTCTCGGATACGATGGCTGGAAGGTCCCGGTCAACTTTTTACGTTCGGACTTAGTCTTTTTTTCGGATGTTTTTCTTTACCGGGACGAACCACGAAGTCAGGCCGGGTCGCGGTTGAGGCAAGCCGGCTAGAATTTCCGCGTCGGGTCGGTCACTTTATGGAGCTTTTTTCCAAAATTTCTCCAATCTTTTCCAAACTTCTGGGGCTTCACCCAGATGTTCTTTTAAGGTTCTTTTGGGGTCCACAGCTCACCCCAAGGGTCCAGAAGTTCTGTGATGGTCCTTGGGAAGTGCGGACTTCAACTCCCAGAGTGCACCTGGCGCAAACTCCTTTTTGGCCACTGGACAGTGGTCAGCTGGTCACTTTTTCAGGAGTTGGTGCAGGGGACTCTGGTTAGCAATTTTTCACCTGTAGCAAACAGGGAGTCCCTCCTTGAACCAGTGGAAGCCAGGCAAAGTCCTTCTTGTGGTGAAGCCCAAGTGTGCAGCTGGTGCAGTCTTTCTGAGTGCAGGGTCCAGGTGCAGGCCAGGGGTCCAGCAGGGCAGTCCTTCTTCTCCTTGTAGTTCTTTCTTCTTGAAATTTGGTGGGGATCTGAGGCGTGGGTGCAGGTCTGCCAGTTTTATCCTTGCCCCTGGGTGAAAAGCAGGGGGGCCCTGGTCCTCCAATCAGGGACAGGGTTGTCCCCCTGTGATGACCACTTCCTGGGAAGTGTGGCAAAAATCCATCCCAGAAGGCAACAGTCTCTAAAAATTCAAAATGGATGAATCTGATTTTTAGAGGAGAGATCTGGCTGAGCCCACCCACTGGTGTGGCTAAAAATCATAAACACACCCCTCTCCTGCCCTCTCCTAATCTAATCAAGGGGGCACCTAGCTGTCTGGGTTTGCAGGATGTGGGGGTGTTGCTGGGTGCTGCAAATGTCCTTCTCTGCCTTTGAAGACCAGTTTGGCAGCCCTCCCCCTTCCTGCCTCACCATCTGCTGAGGGGAGATTCTCTCCCCCAAGCACATTCCTTTGTGTGAAGTCAGGCCACTTCACACCTCATTAAAGTAGCCTGGCAGAAGCTGCTGCAGGCTGGCCAATCAGAGCACAGCAGCAAAAACAATGCAGAGCTGAAATTGGCAACTTTTTAGGTAAAGTCTAAACTTTTTACCTGCACTAGTTATATTAAATCCAACAACTGGAAGTTGTGGGATTTATTATAACAATCAATTTGATACCAAATTCTTGGTATGTAACATTTAAGGAGACTTTAAAATTTTAAATAAAGTCTGCCCATTCTAGCCTATGAAGGCCATTTACTTCAATGAGGGAAAAACGAATTTGGCTGTTTTTACCTCACCAGGGCTTATAAATCTATTTTTATAAAGTCCCTGCTTATAGTTACATGGCACCCAGCCCTAGGGGCACATAGGGCACACCTTAGGGGTGACTTATATGTAAAAATAACGTAGTTTAAGACTTTGGAAGTACCTTTAATTCCAAAGTCGAATTTGCATATAACTTTAATTTAAAAGCAGCCAGCAAGGCAGGCTTGCTTTTAAAATGACACTGGGCACCTCAGCAATGCACCTAGGTGTGCACCACCTATGCTGTGGTCCCTAAACCTACATGCCCTACCATATACTAGGGACTTATAGGTAGGTTAACTTAGCCAATTATAATTAGCCTAATTTGCATATCCATTTTACACAGAGCACAGGCCCTGGGACTGGTTAGCAGTACCCAGGGCACCATCAGAGTCAGGAAAACACCAGTATAAAGTGGAAAATGGGGGCAAAAAGTTAGGGGGCCTCTGCAATCAGCCCCAGTTTCTCACACAACCCCCCCCCAGCCCACACGCCCAGGAGACTCAGCCCAACCCTGGGAGAGTCTTCCTGGCTTGTTAGGCGAGGAAGACAGTGAAGAAAACTGGCTGTCCCTTTGCAGGGCCTACTCTGCCTTATATCCTCCTGTCAGGGTCACTCCCTCTGGATAGTGAAGCCATCCCAACAGTAAAAGGACCCAACCCAAACTGAAACTTCCCTCTAGGGGGGTCTTCCTCCTCTCTCTCTGCCAACTTGGGTAGTGAGGTGCCCACCTCCCCTACTCCTAACTTTGCTAGGGCAAGACCTAGCTTACCCAAAGAGGTCACCCAACACTTGAGCAACCCCACCATGACCAACAGGGTCAGGGGGCCTACTTTGCTATTGGCCTTGGGGTCTGCCTCCCAGGCCAAGTACAGTGCTGCCAGGAAGGCTAGCACCCAGCAGAGGCTACTGACAGCTGTCAGTACCCAGAACCACACCCTAAGCTCTCCACTGACAGGTGGCTGAGCTGCTTTAGGGGCATCTTTGGGGTCCTGGCACCCCTCTTGCTGTCTAGAGTGGGGGGCTACCACCTCCTGTGGCAGACACCCTCCTTCCACTCTCCCTTCTGTCAGTGCAGGGGCAACACCTTGCATCTGGACAGCTGCCTGACTACTCAGGACTTCCTTGGGGTCAGGTGAGGCCTCACCAGTGCCAACTCTAGGCTCCCCCCCTACTGGGGCAGAAGGCCTTTGGCTCCCTGGAACTCTCTTTAAGAGTGGCCTACCCTTCCTTTTCTTCTTTCCTTTTCTTGGGGACCCCTGTCTCCTAACTGTAGGGACTGACTCCCCAGGACTTTGGGTTGGGTGGGCACCCTGGGCGACCACCCCATCTGTGACCAGACTCACCTCTGGGAGGTCATTGCCCAGGATACAATCTAGGGGAAGGTCAGCACTGACTACCACCCTAATCCAGTCAAGGATACCCTCCCTCTCTAGGGGCACTATGGCTACAGGTTTGGAGGTGACCTCCCCTGTGGCTATCCTGACTTTCTTTGTCTTTCCTGGGACATACATGTCTGGGGTCACTAACCGGTCACTCACTACAGTGTGACTGGCACAGGTGTCTCTCAGGCCAGTGGTAGGGATCCCATTCACTTGAATGTGGTGGAAGTGCCTACTCCCACCCTCAGGGATCACCAGCTTACCATCTGGTCCTGTCTCCCAGCACAATGCTAGGAGGACTTCATCATCTGAGGAATCCTCCTCTATGGCTACACTGGACAGCCCAGTGCTAACCACTTTCTTTGGACAGGCTGCATCTCCTCTGAAGTGACCTGTCTGCTGACAGTCAAAGCAAGCCCTACTGTCCAAGAGCTTTTTTAACCTTGGGTCTCCCTGTCTCTGCATGTCAGAGTGGGAGTGGGATTTACTCTCCTCCTTCTTAGGGTTCTGGGGTACAGAGGGAGTCTCTGTGGTGGGCTTACCACCTCCCTCTTTAGGTTTTTGGGGACCTGTCCCCCCCTTCTTGGAGTCTCCCCCCTGGGACTTGACAACCACCCTGGTTCTCAACCACTCATCAGCTGCCTCCCCTAGCTCTCTAGGGTTGGTCTGCTTAGAGTCCACTAGATGCTGGCGTAACCTTTCTTGGATACAATTGGTCAAGATGTGCTCTCTCATGATCAGATTGTATAACCCCTCATAAGTATTTACTTTGTTGCCAATAATCCAGCCCTCTAGTGCCTTTAGTGAGGTGTCCACAAAGTCAACCCAAGACTGGGTACTGACCTTCTGGGTGTCCCTGAACTTCATTCTATATTGCTCTGGGGTCAGACCAAACTTCTTGACTAAGCACCTTTTCATACTAGGGTATGAATCTGCCTCCTCCCCCCTTAAGGTCAGAAGCCTATCCCTCCCTGAGTTGGGGACCAACTCCCACAAAAGGGAACCCCAGTATTGAGGCCTAACCCTTCTCATTTGGAGTGCCCTCTCAAAGGCCCCTAGCCACTTATCTATGTCATCCCCCTCTACATAAGCAGGAACCACCCCCTTGGGTAATCTGGGGCAAACTCCCCCACCCATGGACACCTCAGCTTCTTTATCGCTGCTTCCATCTCTTTTTTCTTTGTATGCCCACTTTTGCTTTTCTAGGGCCAGCTTATCTGCTTCCAAAGCTATGTAGGCTAGCTGGGCTTCCAGCTCTCTTTCCCTGATGGATGGGTTCTCTCCTCCTGAAAGGACCCTCTTCCTACCACTAGCTTTGGGTCTGCCCCTAGTGACTGTATCCAGTGAGGACCGTTCCTCCTCTTCCTCACTTGGGGTCTGATGCCTTCCCTCCCCTGAATGGTTAGAGTTAGCATCTTCCTCTTTTTCTTCCTCCTCTGGAGCTTCCTCTGTCTCTACCTCTTGGGCCTCAGCCCATGCTGTCAGGGATTTAATTAGGATTTCCTTCCTGAGATTAGTGGTTGCAGGCAACCCTCTCTCAACACACAACCCCCTAAGCTGGACTACTGTCAGTGTAGGGAGGCTAGCCAGATCAAGCTCCATGGTTCCCTAGTTTTGTGTCAACAAAAACTTTTTGCAAAAATTGGTAACAGGAATTTAGAAAAATTACAAAAATTCAATAATTGAAATTAATCCAAATTAATTTAAAAAAAAAATTAAAATTAAAAATTAAAAACAATTTTTGCACTAGGACAATTTAAAGGATTTTTAATTTGTTTTATCTAAAACTGTAACGTGATATTGAACACAAGTACAGGATCCCGTCGCTGCTTCCAATTATGTTGGAAAATGGGTTATTGGTAGGGCAGGTAGGTACCTACACCTAGCAACAAGCCACAAACCTCCACAAAAGTACAGTTAGGTCTCAGTAAATTAATCCCAGCTCTACCCTTGGTAGTTTAGCATCGAGCGTCAAGGCTTAACTTAGGAGACAAAGTGTAAAGCATTCAAATATCACAAAACAGTAATTAAATAAAACACAGGAAACAGTTTAAAAATCCAAAACCAATTTATAAAAAATAGCTTATATTTTTATCTTTAAAATGACACAAAAACGATTAAAATCGGTTCAGGGGAACCGGAGATATGAATTTTTAAAGTATTATTATTTTCTAGCGCTCAGAAACGAAAAGCGCCAATCGGGTCATCTGGTTGCACCAGGACCGGGGCAAAGTCAAACTTTCAGGCCGACCGCGATGGAGCCCTGCTCGGCTACAAGTCGCGGGAGGCCTCGGTTACAAAGTTACCTTCTGACTTAGTCTCTTTTTCGATGTTTTTCTTCCCCGGGACGAACCTGCCAGTTGGATCCGACCTCCTGGAGCCCTTGTCCGGATACGCGAAGTCGGTTTCCTCGGTGGTGATTTTTACCTTCGGACTTAGTCGTTTTTTCGAGATGAAAATCCTTCGACCGGGGTAAACCTGGATCTTGATCCGACGTCCGTGGAGCCCTTCTCGGATACGATGGCTGGAAGGTCCCGGTCAACTTTTTACGTTCGGACTTAGTCTTTTTTTCGGATGTTTTTCTTTACCGGGACGAACCACGAAGTCAGGCCGGGTCGCGGTTGAGGCAAGCCGGCTAGAATTTCCGCGTCGGGTCGGTCACTTTATGGAGCTTTTTTCCAAAATTTCTCCAATCTTTTCCAAACTTCTGGGGCTTCACCCAGATGTTCTTTTAAGGTTCTTTTGGGGTCCACAGCTCACCCCAAGGGTCCAGAAGTTCTGTGATGGTCCTTGGGAAGTGCGGACTTCAACTCCCAGAGTGCACCTGGCGCAAACTCCTTTTTGGCCACTGGACAGTGGTCAGCTGGTCACTTTTTCAGGAGTTGGTGCGGGGGACTCTGGTTAGCAATTTTTCACCTGTAGCAAACAGGGAGTCCCTCCTTGAACCAGTGGAAGCCAGGCAAAGTCCTTCTTGTGGTGAAGCCCAAGTGTGCAGCTGGTGCAGTCTTTCTGAGTGCAGGGTCCAGGTGCAGGCCAGGGGTCCAGCAGGGCAGTCCTTCTTCTCCTTGTAGTTCTTTCTTCTTGAAATTTGGTGGGGATCTGAGGCGTGGGTGCAGGTCTGCCAGTTTTATCCTTGCCCCTGGGTGAAAAGCAGGGGGGCCCTGGTCCTCCAATCAGGGACAGGGTTGTCCCCCTGTGATGACCACTTCCTGGGAAGTGTGGCAAAAATCCATCCCAGAAGGCAACAGTCTCTAAAAATTCAAAATGGATGAATCTGATTTTTAGAGGAGAGATCTGGCTGAGCCCACCCACTGGTGTGGCTAAAAATCATAAACACACCCCTCTCCTGCCCTCTCCTAATCTAATCAAGGGTGCACCTAGCTGTCTGGGTTTGCAGGATGTGGGGGTGTTGCTGGGTGCTGCAAATGTCCTTCTCTGCCTTTGAAGACCAGTTTGGCAGCCCTCCCCCTTCCTGCCTCACCATCTGCTGAGGGGAGATTCTCTCCCCCAAGCACATTCCTTTGTGTGAAGTCAGGCCACTTCACACCTCATTAAAGTAGCCTGGCAGAAGCTGCTGCAGGCTGGCCAATCAGAGCACAGCAGCAAAAACAATGCAGAGCTGAAATTGGCAACTTTTTAGGTAAAGTCTAAACTTGTTACCTGCACTAGTTATATTAAATCCAACAACTGGAAGTTGTGGGATTTATTATAACAATCAATTTGATACCAAATTCTTGGTATGTAACATTTAAGGAGACTTTAAAATTTTAAATAAAGTCTGCCCATTCTAGCCTATGAAGGCCATTTACTTCAATGAGGGAAAAACGAATTTGGCTGTTTTTACCTCACCAGGGCTTATAAATCTATTTTTATAAAGTCCCTGCTTATAGTTACATGGCACCCAGCCCTAGGGGCACATAGGGCACACCTTAGGGGTGACTTATATGTAAAAATAAGGTAGTTTAAGACTTTGGAAGTACCTTTAATTCCAAAGTCGAATTTGCATATAACTTTAATTTAAAAGCAGCCAGCAAGGCAGGCTTGCTTTTAAAATGACACTGGGCACCTCAGCAATGCACCTAGGTGTGCACCACCTATGCTGTGGTCCCTAAACCTACATGCCCTACCATATACTAGGGACTTATAGGTAGGTTAACTTAGCCAATTATAATTAGCCTAATTTGCATATCCATTTTACACAGAGCACAGGCCCTGGGACTGGTTAGCAGTACCCAGGGCACCATCAGAGTCAGGAAAACACCAGTATAAAGTGGAAAATGGGGGCAAAAAGTTAGGGGGCCTCTGCAATCAGCCCCAGTTTCTCACACCTTGTATGTCATTTTGAACCACAACGATATTCAAGTCTGGACCGCGATTCACAAACCCTCGGCCTCGACCTCTCGGCTGTGCCTGAAACACACCATTCATTTGCGGTTGTTGCTGTATCATCTGTTGGACTCCATTTCCCTGTATCCCTGCCTGTGCAGCCCTTATCTCCATCACCATCACTTTCTCTGTCAGCTTTTTCTGCTTCAGCTCAATCTCATCACTACAGTATTTTGCATACTGCAACACTTCATCAATCGGCTTCGCTTGCCAACAAATCAAGTGATTCTTAATCATCTGGCTAACTTCTGGTCTCAGCCCTTCAACGAATCTAAACACAAGATGGTTCATGTCCTTCGGCTCAATAGTCTCAGTACCACTGTAGTGATTCCTTAACCTCTTGTGAGGTCCGGTCAATCTTCTGCCAATCAGTCACCTTCGGCGACACCTTATGTTTCAAAAACTCAATCACCTTATGATAGTACTTCATCACTTCCTCGGAAGGAGCTCTGGTCACCTTATCCTTTGCCGGCTCCTTTGTCGGCCAATCTACTCCTCTCTTACACTCGAGCCACAAATCAGGCGGAACAATGATCTCAAACAAGGTATTCAAGTCTTCCCAGAGACACTACGCAAGTTTCACAAACTTATCTGTTTGCTGATACCACTCGATCGGTTTCTCCCTCAATCTGGGATAATGATTAGTAAAATATAGGATGTCTCCTCTGGACCACGGTACATGGACTAAGACACCACCAGCTGTTTCTCTCATGGGTAGTATTTTCACTGATTCTGTATCGGGTGAGGCTTTGGCTTGACTTGACCCTGGACTGTCACCTTTTTCCTTATCTCTTTTCTTTGCCCATCTGCCTTCCCATTTTTCTAATGCACCCCAAATTTGCGCACTTTGCAATAAATCTTTTAAATGTGCCTTCATTCCAGCAGACCTCATGTGCTCAAAATCTTTCGAATCAAAGTCTAGTCTGTAGCTTCTTTTCAAATGTTTAGTGTTTTCAATATCAATATCATATTTGTTTGCCAGGTTTGCTAATCTCTGATGCACCTTGTCTACTTCTTTGGTAATCTTGGGGCACAGGAATCTCAGTTCTGCTTCAGTGTATGACTCCAATCTGTTTACCCCCATCGTACCTTCCACTATTTAAGCAGCTTCCACTCCCAGTCTTACAAAATGTAGGTAGTCATCTTGCCTTTCCTTTTCCGGTTCCACTGCAGTCACTGTAGTCTTTTGTGAAGTATAAGTCTTTTCTAGCCATTCGTTCAGCTATTGCACTGTAAAGCCCTGCAGCGAAATGTTCCCTGTATGTATCATTGGGGACTGTGAGACGTTCGTACTCATCGTCTGTGGATTTAAAACCCCTAGCCCTGCTTGACGCATTGCTTCCAAGGGTGCTTCTACTGGGCTAAGGTCTCTTAAGGATCTGGGCTTTTCAACGGCTTGTTCTCCTGGGGCCATTATCTGGGGAGTTCCTATAGACCCTCCTCTTATCACATCTTGGGTCATTACTCCCTGATCACATACGCCAGATTTGCCTTGTGCATACAATGGCACTGGTGGACCGACAGTGATTGGCAACGATTTGGCAGCAGGTGTCTGACCTTGTCCCAAACTCCGTGGAGTGGTAACTCCATAGGTCTGTTCCAAAGTACCCAGGACAGGCACTAATGGAGGACCAGCCACTGGGTTATACCCTGGTATCAATTGTGGTTGCAGCTGGGATAGCAATTTCGGAGTTGACTCAATCTGCACTAACCTTGATTTCGCATATATCGGGTCTGGCAGCACTATCAGATTTGTAGTAGTCTCAAGTACTGGAACATCTGGGTAAATTCTCTGTATCTGCGGTGGAGGTTGCAACTGTATCTGCATGTCTGGTGCAGTGGGTACACTGACACCATTCTGTATCGAAGCCGTATCACTAGTCTGTACCGTATCAGCAACTCCCTTCTCCTTCGTCTGGTTCCCAGGATCCATGCTAGTGCTTGGAGCACTATCGCTCACCGCATAGGGTGGCGGGCGATCATGTAATAATCTATCCATGAATTCTTCATGGTCTGAATCATCTTCCTCTTCCCAAGTTCTTTTATTCTCTTTAGATTTATTGGAGTCTTTATTTGTTTTACAGGAGGCTTTCTTTCCCTGTGTCTCTTCTCCCTGTGCTATCGATGGGAACAATCTTAATCCGTCTCCAATTCCCCGCCTCCACATTTTGTTCTAGTTATCTCACCTAGCCTCTGCATAAGATTTTTCTGCCCTTTTCAATCTTCTCTGAAACCTTTCTTGTCTATGTTTAAGAGCCATCAAGTCCCAAATAGCTAAAGCCTCATATTGAGCTGGCCTCAGAGGTGTTTTTTGAGTACTTAACATCCACCTTAAGTTCTCTAGCACCTTCTGATTGAATGTCCCATGTTCTGGGAATGCTAGACATCCCTCCTTTTCTGTTAATTTGCGCCACTGTTTCATCCATAAACAAGGCGCAACACCTTTCTCTTCCATAACCATGTAAGCTGGAGTACCCTCAGGCGGTGTAGGTTCCCCATCAGTTAATATACGCGTCTCCTTCTAGAGCGCTATTAAATGTCTTGACAAAATTAATTTTGTGATTTTTTTTCTTATTTGTATTTAATCAGAAAGTGACTTAGTTCCCAGGACACTCTTCACCCACCTTTCTCAACTTATTTCTCGACAACTGACCTATCTCAGTGCGGCACCACTGACGTCACACTCACACACTGCAGCTGACAAAGTCTTGTGGCCCGTCCGCCCATCACTGAATTCACGCAAACTAATGCAATTACTGCGAGCACCTTTATTGACAACACAAATCTGTTGGTTTACTACAGGAAGGGTAACACATTCGCTTCAGAACTTTACAGAGATTTCACTTGAAGCCTCGGCCGCTACTCCCTCCTTCTCAGCTCCCGCATGCACAAGCAGAATTCGACCCGCAAATTCTACTCTCGACTTGTCAATGGCTCGTCCTAGTGCACTTTAGAACTTGCCAAAACTCCATCGAAGGTTTCACACATACGTTTTGACTCAAACTTGACTTGTCAACCACGCCCGATTGACCTATTAAACCGCACAGATTACAACATAAACTCAGGTGTCTCCTACAATTGTCAATATACTCCGGAGTCTTAGACCACGATGGGTCCGTACATAAACAACCAACCACGTGGATGATTTTGAGCACAAAGCACCACACTCATATAAAGTACGTCGACTTCCCTACTCTCATACTGCGGAGTACGTCCACTCCTACTAAGACAACATTTACCTGACCTAGGTATACACAGATTTCACAATCACCTGCAAAAAGGCATAAGCTGAGCTAGCGCAAAAAACCCTATACCACACACATTATGAGGCCGAGAACATTCCCAACTCACTTAGGCAGGCTCCGAGATCCCGGGAAAGTCATGGTGAATTTAGAAACCCATCATACCTCCAATTTGCACTATCACGGAAAAATAATTTCAACAATGATTCTCCGTCCTAGGGCCCCAAAGGGCCAAAACCGTCGCTCTGCTACTAGAACTGTTAACGCGTCCTTTTATGTTAATTTATTACACATTAGGACTCGTTTTAGGCCAATGAATCTTGTGACCCAGTTGAGAGACACCGTAGGACGAGATAGCTGATCAATATGTCAATCAATATATCAATAATGTCATCAATATTTATCACAACAATACACTTCACTTTGGTTAAAGACATTAATCAAAATTGACGACGCAACCATGACCTTTCAGCCATGAATAACCACACCTTTAATAGAATTTTATGAATTTTATTCCCTATTAGTTACAATCTATGAGCAAAAGGGTTCATCTCAATACCAAGAATCATAATCACAATGTGGCAACTGTGATAAGATTTCATTAACACAAGAATCACAAATATTAGAACATAACACAGCGTAAACATAGATCAAGATAGCAGAGTTCTGAACACACGTCAATTCAACATAGCATAATGTCAGTCGTTTGTCTATTTGCATCAGTTTAAGTGAACCCCTGTCCTAACCACTGATTAGCATTAGCATGTTGGGCTTCATGCAAAACAATTTAGAACACCAATTTGGAAAACATCTAACTATGGTTTCTGACAAAATGAGCAGTTGGTACCTAGAAAGGAAAAGCAAACAGACAAATTACAAATTGCATTGTCATAATTACCCTCAAAGGATTAGGTCAGCACTCAGGATCAGTCTTCGTCTTCAGGACATCAGTCAAAACGCCATCAGTCTAAACTCAACTAAAGGGCATAGGGGATACTTCCCTCATAAGGAGGAGAAGTGTAAAAAATGGGCAGTCTATGGGTGAGGATGGTTTTAATAAATCTCAAAGTCACCAAACAGAGTGACAGAGTTTCTGGATAAAATCAATAGCATTCCCTACCTAGTTCTAATGACCCTTCTGTGACATGGGTTTTTATCCCTTTTCCGTAGTACATTCCGCCAAAATTCTTTTGGACATTTACTATATCCCACTATCTTTAACCTATCCAATTTAATATTAGGTAATCCCAATTGTCACCCCACATTAATTCATCACATTTTGATTGGTCTCCATAATTAACATCTTCGGAGGTGGCACGTCCGGTGTTACTTCACTCCTTGGCACGTCTTTTTAGGTCAGCAGATCCATTGTCCATCGGTCTAAATTACCTTGTACATCACATTAATCTACATTTGTTTCAATTTGTACATAATTCTTAAACCAAGGCACCAAATATGCGCTTGGGAACGGAATCAACATAGATACATTCGTCTTCCAAGTTGAAGAAAAAGAACATTTGCAGGGTCATGGCCCTTTGGGAGTCAGCACACTGGAAAAACAGAAAAATGCATTTAATATGAGAGCTGGGCAGCTAAACCCACAGCTTACGCTAACTTAAACACCCCGTCCGCTTGGGACAACTCTTGGTGGCCCACAGCCCTTGGCACCGCACCAACCCCCTCAGACCATGCACGCAACCTCGGATTCATCCTGGATCCACATCTCACCTTGACCAAACAAGTCAACGCCGTATCATCTTCCTGCTTCCTCACTCTCCGCATGCTCCGAAAGATCTTCCGCTGGATCCCCACCGACACCAGAAAAACTGTGACCCACGCCCTCGTCACAAGCCGCCTGGACTACGGAAACACCCTATACGCAGGAACCACCACAAAACTCCAAAAATGTCTTCAGCGAATACAAAACGCCTCCGCCCGCCTCATCCTCGACATACCTCATAACAGCCACATCTCCGCCCACCTGAGACACCTGCACTGGCTTCCCGTCAACAAAAGGATCACCTTCCGGCTCCTCACCCACGCACACAAAGCCCTCCACAACAAGGGACCCGAATACCTCAACCGCCGCCTCAGTTTCTACACACTCACCCGTCAACTTCGCTCCGCCAACCTCGCACTCGCCGCCGTCTCTCGCATCCGCCGCACTACGGCAGGTGGGAAATCCTTCTCCTACCTGGCGGCAAAGACATGGAACTCCCTCCCCGCCAACCCCAGGACCACCCAGGACCACCTCGCATTCCGGAGGCAGCTCAAAACCTGGCTCTTCGAGCAGCAGTAACCCCCCTCCCCTAGCGCCTTGAGACCCTCACGGGTGAGTAGCGCGCTTTATAAATGTTTTTGATTTGATTTGATTTGAAGACCTATAAGGATTTTCAATATAAATTCAGTAATGCAAATGTTAATATAAGCTTAATCGAGCATAACATAACATTTTATTCATTATTATTATTTGCGTATACATTGGTGGCCACTCACCGTGGTCACAATTCAAGTGCACGTTTTAAACAAAACCGCTATTATTATTGTTTTCTATGTAGCATCGTTACACATTGATAAAAGCATTTCATTTTAGTATATATTATTTAAACTACGCTCTCTCAGTGTCAAAGAGGCTGAGTGCCAAAAATTGTATATTAATGATGACTTTATGAGTCGTAGAAACTGCCCCGGGCAGCACAGACCCGACAGCTTAACCTGAAGGATTGTGGGCTGAGGACAATCAGTTAAACGGTCTCACAGTGTTTTGTCTTCACACTAACATTCCATTTAGAATTTTGGGAAGCCAAAGCAGCTTCACGAGCGGCATGAAGACTGCAAAACACAAAGATTCACACCATAAATTAACCTGTGCTCACCCTCTGGTGGCTTGGCATAGAGCAGGCAGGCTTAACTTAAGAGGCAATGTGTAAAGTATTTGTGCAACACTTCAAATAGTAACACAGTCAAAACACCTTGAAAAGACTCCAGACCATGTTAGGAAACTAGAGCTTAATTTTATTAACAAAACAAGACCCAAATTACTAAAATCTAACAAGTAGAAGTTGAGATATGAATTTTCAAATAACAAACTGAAATAGTGCTCAAGAGCCTAACGCTGCAACCAGGGCTATCTGGTGATGCTAGACTGGGTTAACTCCAAAAGTTCAGACTGACAACAATGGAGCACAGGTTGGATACAGTCCCAGACAAATCCTGCTGAAGGTTTATCTTCTCAAGATCTGAGCCAAGAGTCCCATACATGGGGAAGAAGTTTGCTGGGTGCAAGGAGAGCATCGCTGGTGGTGGTTCACGGGTGCAAAGAGTCAGCCAGGTTTTGTGGACGGGCAGACTGGAGCCTCACGGTCCTGAATAGTGAGGCTTGCTGTGTGGAGAGATGAACTTGTGGCAGCCTGTTCTGATTCTTTTGGCAAACATCACAGTTCTGATGTTAGCAGACCTGTTTGTGGTCAAGACGAGCCCAAAAGCTCGAATTCAGGAGCCAATACCCACTTTCAAGAGCCCAAGACTGGAGAGGCACAATTGGGGGTCAGGTGTTGGTCGAAGGTGGGTCCAAGAGGTGTAGCAGGTAAGTTGGAAGTATTTTGTGTCCCAGAGAATTCAGAAAACAGGAAGAAAGTCAGCAAGCCCTCGGAATCACTCTGGGGTCCTGAGCTCAGATGAAGGTGCAGACCCAGTTCTTCCTTCCCAGATAAGGAGGGCAGCAGGCAACAGGTCAGCACAGCAGAACAGCAGTTGTTCCAGAGTAGCAGTCCAGCAGAGCAGCAGCCCTTGTAGCAGCTTAGCAGTCCTTCTTCCTGGCAGATTTTCCACTGGTCCAGTAGTGTAGTGAGTCAGTATGGTCAGCAGTCCAGTTCTTATACCCAGTGGTACCTTTGAAGTGTGGGAGCCTTCAAAGAAGAGCTTTGAAGTGCACAGAGGTCCTCCCTTCCTGCCTTGGCCCCTGACATACTACAGGGGGTTAAGCAGTAATCTGTGTGGAGACAGCACACGGCCTATTGAGGTGTAAGAGTGAGGCTGCGGTCCGCTCCTCCCTCCCAGGATGTTGAAGGCCCATCAGTCATACCTAAGCTCCCATTCTGTGTGGCAGTCTAAAGAGAATACACAAGCCCATCTTTCACACTACCCCAGATGTGCATTGGAGACAGGCTGCAGGCATACAGGGCTCAGAGCAAGAAAATGCTGACTTTCCAAAAGAGGCATCTTCAAAATTATAACAATTTATTTGACTTCACAATTAAAGAGGATTTATTATTACAAATCCATAGGTACAAAACATGACAGGTATACCCATTCCCAATCAGGAATTACAGCTTAATAAATTTAGTAAGGAATCCCCAATCTTATCCTATGGTAGTCGTAGGCCTCATAGTAGTGAAAATGAATTTCAAGAGATTTGTTACTGCCAGGACATGTAAAAGTTAAAGCTGTATATACTGCCTTTTTATTACATAGCAGCCTGCCCTGTGGGCTACCTAGGACCTACCTCAGGGGAGTTTAAAGCTTGGCAAGGGGTCTTAAATTTCAAGTTGACATGACTGGGTAACACTGCATTCAGACTGCAATAGCATGTCTTTGACATGTTTTAAAGTGCTATTTGAGAGGGTGGCACAAGCAGTGCTGTAGGCCCACTAGTAGCATTTAATTTGTAGGCTCTGGCGCAAGTAGTGCACTTTACTAGGGACTTATAGGTAAAGCAAATATGCCAATTAGGTATTTACCAAACAATATTTTAGGTAGAGAGCACAAACACTTTAGCACTGTTTAGCAGTGGTGAAGTGCACAGAGTGTGAAGGACAACAAAAATAAATTCAGCAAATATTGCAGGGAAAAGGCAAAAGGTTTTGGGGTGACCCTACAGGGTGAGACATTTCCAACATAGACCATCCACTCAGAGGCCCAAATGGACCCATGCCTCCACTATATCTACAACTTTTGAACATCACCAGGCAGCACCAACCTGACCCACCTCATCAACTCGTCAATCAAATCGCCACTTATCAGGATAAATGGAAACATATAAATCAACTCCCTCCTCAAGAAGCCCACAGCTGAACAGAAGCAAATCATCTGAGCAACTTCTGGCACATCTCAATGCCCCCTGATCCAGCCAATGTGATTGAGAAGGACATCAACAAGTAAATCACAATCCACCTTGAACTGCACCATCTAGACATCTCGACCTCTCTGCTTGCTTTGACATTGTCTCCCATAATGCCCTCATCAGTAGCCTCTACGAGATCGGAATACAAGGATCTGCTCTCAAATGCATCTGTTCCTTCCTCATGAGAAGAGCCCAAAGGGTGAGGTTGACACTTTTCACCTCAGCGATCAAGATATTGATATGCGGAGTTCCACAGAGATTGTCCCTCAGCCCCACCATTTTCAACATATATATGACACTGCTCACTAACATCATCCAATCATAAGACACTGCCGTCATCTCCTAGGCTGATGACACCCAACTCATCCTCTCTCTGAAGGACAAGACAACTGCCACCAGGAACAACTTCACCAATTACATCACAATGGTAGCAGACTGGATGTGAACCAACTGCCTGAAGCTCAACTCAGACAAGACGGAAATACTGGTGTTTGGCAACAAGACCCCCCCATGTGACTCCACCTGGTGGACGTCAAAGGTAGGACTAATATCCGCACCCACAGACCATGCAAGAAATCTAGGGATCATTGTAGGTAGCAGGCACAGCATAGCAGCTCAAGTGAATGCAGTGTGCACCTCCTGCTGTCACATCCTAAACATGCTATGACAGATCTTCAAATGGTTGCCTCAGAATACCTGACGGACCATCACGCAAGCACTCATCAGCAGCAGACTAGAATATGGCAACACTTTCTATGCAAGAATCTCCAAACAAATCCTACACAAACTCCGGGCCAACTACAACACCACTTCAAAACTCATACTTAACCTCCCGTGCCACACCCACATCACTCTGCACCTCAAGAAGCTTCACTGGCTCCCCATTCACAAGCTTAACCATTTCAAATTTCTCACTCATCCATTCAAATCCCTACACAACACAGGACCAGAATACCTGAACAGGAGCATACACTTTGATGATTATTATAGATTGCCAGGGCATAACAAAGCAGTCCACAAAGTCCATGTAAGTGATAGAGTATAACAATGAGAGTCCTGAACACGTCTTGTGATTGGTTAAGATTTTTTCTTTCCAATGCACGACACATCCAAGAAAAGAGCCGACACATGTTTCGTCATCTAGACTTTCTCAAGGCTGTAAGAATCGATATGCAAAAGAAAGTACAGTGAGATGTAATGACAATAACAGGGATTTATAACTGTTGTCAGGTTCCAACAAACAACAATGTTATCAAACACTTCTTACTATGCTCTAAGATGGCGCCTGTGCTTTCCACTAATTACTCTCCTCACAAACAAGTCTGTTTTTCACTTCCATGCATCCCTTCTTAAACACACCTGCATGTCGGCGTCTTTCGCACAACTACTTCACAGCTCGCCGCTCACAGTACTAGCACGGAAGGTGAGTTTGCAGGGGTTTCAGTGGCTTGTAAATTAGGGGCCACATTGTCAGGTATAATTAGTCTCACTTTACACATTCTTGGTTTTAGTCGGGTCATATGTCTAACTGATTTGGTATTATCTGGTAATGGCAGCAATATGTGTAAGCTTTATCTAATGATGCTTTTCTCATCTCGATCCTTCTTTCTCTTTGCATTACTTTATCGCTACTCGTATCAGCAAGAGTGTTTATACGGTTAACTGCTACGCATATGGTAGGCTTGGTTATCTTGGTAGTTATATAACTTTGTACGATTTGTGATATGTGGTAACTGACTTACTGGGAATATTTTCAATCACTTTTTGTGAAAAGTTGGTTTTAAGATTGTGTGTTTGAAAATGCCACTTTTAGAAAGAGGGAATTTTCTGACTAAAACCATTTCTGTGACTCTGCCTGTTTGAGGATTCCCTGTCTAGGTCAGTTTGACAGTTGGGCTATTTGCACCTCTCTGTAGACCGTGAAACAAAGGGAGCAGGGTGCAGCCTGCATATCCCGATGAGCCATCTGTGCTAGGAGGGAGGGGGAGTGGTCACTTACACCTCAATGGGCTGTGCCTGCCCACGCACAATGCAGTCTCCAACCCCCTGATGTGTGTCTGGGGCCTGGCCTGGGTAAGGCAGGATTTCACAAACAAGAGAGACTTTCCTTTGAAATAAGCCTACTTCAAAGGGCAAAATGGGTATAAGAAGGGCACCCAAAACCACAGACTTTAGATCACTTCTGGACATCAAGAGGAACCCCTGCCTGGAGAAGAGCTGAAGAGCTGAGAAGTGCTGCCCTGCCTGAGGCTGTGCTTTGTGGAGCTGTGGTTGCTGCTTCTGCCTGTGCTAGAGGACAAAGACTGCTTGTGAAGAAATCTCCAAGGCCTTTTCCTGATCTTGCCTCCTGTTGTTGAAGTCTCAGGGCCATCAAAGACTTCTCCTGCCAGCACCTGAACTCGCTGCTGAGGCTCCTGCCCTGCCAAGTGGTGCCCTATCCAGTTCCTGGGTACTTGGAAGGTAAAGATGGCAGACCAAGAATGAAAATCCACACACAAGCCGCTGTGCGGGGAAAAATTCGATGCACCTTCAGAGATACGGCTGAAAAATGATGTGCCGCCAGCTTCACAGCAGAAATCGACACTCCACCAGCATTGTGGCTGGAAAATTGACACACGTAGCTGGAAGAACGACGTGCAACACCTGCTGATGGAGGCTGTTAACGCCGCAACCCACATTGCATGGTTTTACTGATACCGTGGGGCAGGATTTTCGACGCAAACCTTGCTGGGAGTGGAAAAACGACGCAACACCTGCCCGGCCCGATTGCTGCCCAGGTTGACGCATTGCTCCCCTGCAGGGAGTAAAAACAACGCACACTGACCGGAGAAGGTGAAACGATGTACAGTATTGCTTGGGGGTGAGAAATTGACTCACCGCTTACCTTTTGCAACGCACACTCACCCGTGCGTGGTATTTTGATGCTACCCAGGTACTTTTCAAAGCTAACAGTGTTTTTCCTGTTTTCTCACGGATTTAAGACTCTTTTTGCTTTTCAATTAGTAACTTGACTTGTGTATGTTGGATTTTTGTCATTTTGGTCTTGTTTTGTTTAGATAAATATTCTCTATCTTTCTAAACCTATGGTGTGTCATTTTCTAGTGTTCTCATTAAGTTACTGTGTGTGTTGGTACAATTACTTTACACCTAGCACTCTGAAGTTAAGCCTGCCTGCTCGTCCCAAGCTACCAAGTGGTTGAGTGGCGGTTAACTGAGGGTGATTCTCCTTTACCCTGACTAGAGTGAGGGTCCTTGCTTGGACAGGGGGTAACATGACTGCCAATCAAAGACCCGATTTCTAACACTATACCTTTTAACTTGCATCAACCTAAATCATGTTACTGACGATATTTTACTACAGGCTTATCATGGGCATCTCTCTTTGAATTTTCTCTGAATTTATCCAGCATTTGGCAGACAGTCCTTTATAGGTATGTTTTCTTGTTCATGTCCATATAAACACATGTAGCAGCAATTTCTCCCTGGTTTCACTACGTATTTCCAACGTAGATAATTTCAAATCAACCCCTTTCTTTGACTTTTTTCTCTCATTATTGTACAAAAATATATAGAAAACAAACAAATTACCAGAGGACTACAGGTAGTCCTGTTCCCCTCCTTTGAGGATTTAAGTCCTGAACTCCTTAAGGAATGGGAGCAACTCTTAATCACTTCCTCTTTTGGGATGATGGATATCCTTAGCAGGGATGCCGTCAACAAAAGGGACAAACTTTTGCAGGATATTCAAATCCTGGAAAAGGAAATCACTGATACTATTCTTTCATGATGTTCTCCAAAATCATCAACAATACATTAAGGAGAATTGTGAAAACTAAGAAGGGATGCGAATGATTACAAAAATGGTAGTGTTTACCAATGCACATAGATTCGATAATATAAAAATTGATAAACAAGAAGGTTCATATTAGAGAACAAACACCGATCTCTCTTCAGTTGCTTCTACCAGTGATACAAAGATATCCAGTATCTCAAGTATAATGAATGGGGACTCCAGTGGGTCAACTAAGCAACAAATTGGAACCACCTCTAATAAATATCCTTTTTTATTAAGTTGGTAAGGTATCGCAGGGGACAAAAGCAACCTCGCAAAAGAGAAGAATCACACACAAGAGGGTCAGAAGAGGGAAAAGAAAGAGTAAAAGACTCAGGAAAGGAACAAGAGGGTGTCACTACAAGATCAATTACTCACAATCTGAGGAATTAGAAACTAATCTGCAGGACCTCAGGGGTTCACACAGCAAAATTTCCATTGTAAATGTATCCAATTTTAAACTTGACACACAACAGATAAAGATTCTCAGCAAAGGTTTGGGCTTTGTTCTTACTTCACTACACAATTTTACAGAATTACATGTAAATCTATACAAATTTGTTCGTAATGCAAACTGTACACATTTTTCCAAGGGAAGAAAATAACACCAGTCTCTTCCACTTCTGTCAACACCATCCCTAGCAATATGGCCTTAAAAGATGTAAAATATATACAAACTTTACTTTCAATAGAACATACTTCAGATATTTCTCCTTCACTTTTGGATATTTTAGCAGACATAGACTCAAATCTTTGGCTTGAAAGTAGACTCAAAACCTCTTCTAAATTTGCACTATGCCTATCTCCTGACAATGTGATTGATATCTTCTATGAACAAGTAACTTTGGATCTCTTCAAATTGGAAGATTTGTACATCACAGGATGTAAAACCATATAGCATAACATCACTAGAAAAGAAACAGAGGCACTCCACTCGCTCTTGAAGGTACACAATATTATTATCAAAGAAGGAGACAAAGGTGGGAATATAGGCCCTCATTAGGACCTTCGTGTTATATACCGCATACAGCCTACCGCCATGGCGACGGCCATCAAAAGACCATCACCGCTGCAACCAGCCATCTGCCTTATCATGACCACAGCCAGATTTCCGTCAGAAGGATGACGGAAATCTGGCTATGGCCATGCCGGTGGATTGCG
This sequence comes from Pleurodeles waltl, assembly GCF_031143425.1. Classification (NCBI taxonomy): domain Eukaryota; kingdom Metazoa; phylum Chordata; class Amphibia; order Caudata; family Salamandridae; genus Pleurodeles; species Pleurodeles waltl. Next base: position 690,988,412 of record NC_090439.1, read on the forward strand.
GTAAGCAGCAGCACCACGCCAGTAGACCGCAGCCGGCAGTATTATGAGAATAATACGGCCTGGTGGTGATCTGCTGGCGGACGACGCTGCTGACAGCAGCACCTCATCCCGTCTCCTGCCGGAGGACCCCCTGGATCCAGGTAAGTCAGTGCTCTGACAGAGGCAGGGGGTGTTGTGTGTGTGTGGGTGTGTGTGTGTGTGTGTATGTCTGTGTGTGCGTGTATGTGGGTGGGTGTTGCGTGTCGTATGTGTGTGCATTTTGAGGGTGTGCATGCGTGTATGTTGAGTTGTGTGCTTGCGTGTCTGCGTGTATGTATGTAAGTGTGTGTGGATATGTGTGTGAATGGATGTATACATCCGTGGATGAATGTTGGAATAGATGTGTGTATGCGTGTGTGAAGGGAGGGGTGTGTATGAAGGGGGGGTCTGGAGAGGAAGGTGGGGATGGGTTGAAACCTGGGGAGGTGGAGGGGGCGGAGAAGACCCCTATCAGTGACAGGGTAGTGATTCCCTGTCACTGATAGTGCCTACCGCCATGGTTTTTGTGGTGGTAAGGATGCCACGAGAACCATGGCGTTAGGCGGGGTCATAATCCAACAGGCAGGCAAGTGACAGCCGCCGGGCTGGAGATTGAAGTCTTTAGCCCGGCGGTCGTTACCGCCATTGTGGTCGGTGTGGACCAGCCAAACCGCCAATGTCATAATATGGAGGAAAGTACCGCCAGCCTGTTGGCAGCACTTTCCTCCATATTAACGCCGAACCCCGGGGTCATAATGACCCCATAGTCTTGATGAATAAAATGACTATATTAAGGAGATCGACCGACAACTTACAGATACAACTGCATATCGTAGACTTACACATAATCCTTTGCAAGAAGTGAACAACACTACAAAAAAAGATCAGTCATTGGAGAGACCAATGTCTTATCACGGATATGGAATACCGTTATATCTACAATCCCACAACTGTGTCACCATGTATTTACGTTCTTCCTAAAATACACAAGACAGTTTCTTTTCCACCAGGTAGGCCCATCATTTCAGGGAAATGATCCCCCAAAGAAAGACTGTCAGAATTTATAAACATTTTTTTACAACCGTTTGTTTGTAACTAAATCAGTGATTTTGAGTGGACCGAAGGACATTTCCTAGTCACCCTGGATGTTACCTCACTATATACTAGCATCCCCAGGGCTGAGGGCATGGTTCCCATTCAGCACTTTTTAGACAAATGGGATGCAACTTTGTTGGAGCACACAAATATGTTAATGGATCTTATTCAAACTGTTTTGAACGAATAATGTGTTCACACATAATGAGACATGGTATTGCCAAACACAGGTTGTGGCTATGGGGGCAAATTTTTCTCCATCCTTTGCTAACCTATATATGTTTGTTTTTTTAAATTCACTTATGGCAGAATTGTCACCCTGAATTAATTCAGCATGTCTTATATGGGGCAGATACACAGATTAAGTACTTCTGCTCTGGTCTGGTGACTCTGACTTTCTTTTCCGGTTTATCCAACACCTAAATGAGAATGCTTACAACATAAAATCTTTCAGTCAACATAGTACTATGCAAGTTGACTTTCTAGACATTACCTTATTTGTTAATAGCAACAAAATGTGTTCTAAAATGTACAGGAAACCTACGGCTTGCAACTCCATATTGCACGCTGAGAGTTCTCATCCTCACTTAGAAATTAAAGCTGTTCCTTATGGAGAAACTACCCGAATTAGATGGAAGTGTAGTCTGGATAGCGATTTCTTAAGTGAACTACACTTGATGGAACAGCGCTTTACAACAAGGGGTTATCCCAAGACCCTCATAAATGGGGTCAGCGACAGGATCAAAAAGACAAAATTGGATACTCTACTCACTGCACCCAACAAAAACAAACGTAGGGAACACAGGAAAGTATCTCTAACTATCCCTTACAGTGCTTTCAGTCCCAGATTTACAGAATTCTGCACAAACACTGGTCCTTTCCATTAGCTGACAACACCCAAAAAAGAGGGTATTACAGCCAAACCTAGTGTTACACACAGCAGAGGCCACACACTACTGGACTATCTGTGTCAGTTTTCTACCACCTGGTACTACCAAAACATGGTTACCCAAACCACCTTGTGGTTTTTACAAGTGTGGACACTGTAACATATGATGTTCTGTCAGAGACAAGATTGTTACGTTTCAGTGCAATGCTAAGGTTCCATACAAGATTTTGAAATTTATTAATTGTGATATCAGATATGTGGTTTACTCTTTAATATGTGTATGCAATCGCATATATGTTGGTAGCACTATAAGGCCTTTGAAAGAAAGAATCCAAGAACATATAAGGGCTATTCGTGTTATAATACTGTTCATGGACAGAGAGAAATCTTGGGTATCACTGTACATGGTATAGACGCAGTCGGTGCTTTACCTTATGGAGGGGATATAACCTTGATTCTGAGACTTATGGAAAGCAAATGAACTATCAAACTTAGAGCGGTAAAAAATGGTCTTAGTATTGACAAATACTTACATGTGTTCCTTTAAACACGTATGAAGCACATGCTCATTGACATGAGGTTTTTGCTATGTGCTCTTTTGATTTGGTTTCTCACATTGTATATGTATTTTATCTGTAAACAATTAGTGCAACATGTTTCAACCTATATTTCTTACTTTTTCCATTTGAATTTTAATTTAGGAGACATGTCAATAAGGGCACATGATATATTTATCTATTAATACTGTGTTTTGTGGGTTTACATATATACATTGGAGTGATAGAGAATCTGCTTAAATAAGTGAACAATTCCACATAGGACTACATCAATCTTTGCGTAAGTACTGTGATATTGCACCAACATATGCATGCAGAATTATAACAATTTATAATTTTTAATATATATGTATTTTGTGACATGTAACATGCCTCCAATCAGAATATCAGGGACTAAGATGTTACCTGATATAATTTTTTGAATTTCTATAAAGTGTATGCAGAAACAAATAACTACTCATTATCGTAGTAGGTCCTCCTCCACGGTCAAGATATGATTTATATGCATGGTCATATTTTTTAATATCTTTGAGCAATATGGGCTCCAACTGTTTTGAGTATTAGGTAACAATTAAGAAATGTAATATATGCATTTCATTTTTTCACAATACCATTACACGACAATGCTATCACACACTTCTTACTATGCTCTAAGATGGTGTGTCTGCTTTCCACCAGTTACTCTCCTCACAAACAAGTCACTTTTTCACTTCCATGCATCCCTTCTTAACCACACCTGCATGTCAGCGTCTTTCGCACAACTACTTCATGGCTCACCCCTCACGGTACTAACATGGAAGGTCATTGTTGGGGCGTTTCTGTGACTCGTAAATTAGGCCACATTTTCGGGTACAATTCTTCTCACTTTAGACATTCTCAGTTTTAGTCAGGTCATATGACTAACTGATTTGGTATTATCTGGTAATGGCACCAATACGTGTAAGCCCTATACAATGAGGCTTTTCTCATCTCGATCCTTCTCTCTCTTTGCCACACTATAACTCTACTCGTACCTGGCAAGAGTGTTTATACGGTTAACCGCTACATATATGGTAGGTTTTTATGTCCATGTTTATCTTAGTAGTTATATAACTTGGTACGATTTGTGATACATGGTAACTGATACCAGGAATATTTTCAATGGCTTTTTCTGATTATCCAAACATGTTATTCCTGATTCTTCTTCCTTTTAATTTTCATCACCCTAAATCATGTTACTGACAATATTTTACTACAGGCTTATCATGCGCATCTCTCTTAGAATTTTCTCTGAATTTGTCCAGCATTTGGCAGTCTTTTTAGGTATGTTTTCTTGTTCATGTCTGTATAAACATGTGTGGCAGCAATTTCTCCCTGGTTTCGCTACCTATTTCCAACATAGATCATTTCAAATCAACTTCTTTCTTTGAGAACGGCTCTAACATCACTATTTGCATGCAGCACTTTCGGAATAGACTGACACAACTACTCAAACTTTCTCACGGGATTGGATTTTAACTAATTTTTGATCTATCAAAGTGGTTTACTGAGTCATGATGTGAGATACCATTGGAATTAGTGGATAAAACTAAAGGGTTTTTGGTTCACTTCTTTATTCTCCTTTTTCTTCTAAGAGCATTTTAGACACTAAGGGAGTCATTCTGACCCCCGCCGGCGGCGGGAGCCGCCCGCCTGGAGGGAGCCGCCATATGGCCGCTCCGCGGTCGAAAGACCGCGGAGGCCATTCTGGCTTTCCCGCTGGGCTGGCGGGCGACCGCCAGAAGGCCGCCCGCCAGCCCAGCGGGAAACCCCTCCCCACGAGGAAGCCGGCTCCGAATGGAGCCGGCGGAGTGGGTAGGTGCGACGGGTGCAGTGGCACCCGTCGAGTATTTCAGTGTCTGCAAAGCAGACACTGAAATACAAAGTGGGGCCCTCTTACGGGGGCCCCTGCAGTGCCCATGCCATTGGCATGGGCACTGCAGGGGCCCCACGACACCCCTCACCGCCATCCTGTTCCTGGCGGTCGGAGCCGCCAGGAACAGGATGGCGGTGAGGGGGTCGGAATCCCCCATGGCGGCGCAGCAAGCTGCGCCGCCATGGGGGATTCCCAGGGCAGCGGAAAACCGGCGGGAGACCGCCGGTTTTCCTGGTCTGACCGCGGCCAAACCGCCGCGGTCAGAATGCCCTGTGGGGCACCGCCAGCCTGTTGGCGGTGCTCCCGCATCCCCGGCCCCTGCAGTCCTTGACCGCCGGGGTCGGAATGACCCCCTAAGTATTCCTTATTACGCTTGGATGTCATCCACAGCAGTATATGGTATGTCTCTTTCTCTATACTTTTTATTGATTACTATTTGGATGGTCTTAATGCACCACTCAGGACTGTGGTCAATTTTTGGGACTAACATCACACTCATGTACTGACTTGGTGATGCATGGATGACTTCGACCTACCAAGTTTGCGCACCATGAATGTGTTTTTGCTTGCACACAATATTGTTACTTTCTTGTTTCTTAACCTCAACCTCCGGTACTCATTTTATCACAACAGGTGTGTGACTCTTCTGTCTTAAAAACTGCCATCATATAGGGGTCCACTTACCTGTCATTTGTAAGTCTATAACACAATTAGGGGGTCATTCTGACCCCGGCGGTCTAAGACCGCCGGGGCCAGGGTCGGCGGGAGTACCGTCGACAGGCCGGCAGTGCCCCGCAGGGCATTCTGACCGCGGCGCTTCGGCCGCGGTCAGAAGAGGCAAACCGGCGGTTTCCCGCCGGTTTACCGCTGCCCTTTGAATCCCCCATGGCGGCGCAGCTTGCCGCGCCGCCATGGGGGATTCTGACACCCCCTACCGCCATCCTGTTCCTGGCGGTTCGCCCGCCAGGAACAGGATGGCGGTAGGGGGTGCCACGGGGCCCCTGGGGGCCCCTGCCGAGCCCATGCCAATGGCATGGGCACGGCAGGGGCTCCGTAAGAGGGCCCCGCAAAGTATTTCAGTGTCTGCTAAGCAGACACTGAAATACGCGACGGGTGCAAACTGCACCCGTCGCACCCCTGCAACTCCGCCGGCTCAATTCTGAGCCGGCGTCCTCGTTGCAGGGGCATTTCCTCTGGGCCGTCGGGCGCTCTTTTGGAGAGCGCCCGCCGGCCTAGAGGAAATGTCTAAATGGCCGCCCCGGTCTTTTGACCGCGGTGCGGTCATTCAGCGGCGGTACCTTGGCGGGCGGCTCCCGCCGCCCGCCAACATTAGAATCAGGCCCTTAGTTTCCTAACACTTAGTATCGTGGAACCTTGCAAAAGTTAAAAATCCCTGTTATTGTCATTACATCTCGCTGTATTTTCTTTTGCATATCGATTCTTACAGCCTTGAGAAAGTCTAGATGAAGAAACACGTGTCGGCTGTTTTCTAGGATGTCTCATGCCTTGGAAAGAATAAGTCTTAGCCAATCACAAGATGTGTTCAGGACTCTCATTGTTATACATTATCACTTACATGGACTTTGTGGTCTGCTTTGGTGTGCCCGGGCAATCTATAATAATCATTTCGATTTGATTGGTTCTCCAGTTGACGCAACCTAAACCCTTCGTGGTTGGGTGTAATACCTGTGTGGCGCCCATTGAACAATTTTACTTTAACAGGACACCATCCCACATGGCAATTGTATGGATATGTTGGATGTGCAAACCTGGTAGCAGAGCGACCCCTCTTTGTATGGTTCAGGAACATAGACTCTCACCAGCCCACCAGACACCATCACTCTCGCTGAAACACATTCCCTGCATCTCCAAAGCAAAACTTGGTCATTCGCCTACATCGCACCCAAGACATGGAACTCACTTCTTGAGTTCTATAAGAAGCTGAAGACCTGGCTCTTTATATCAGCATTTAACACCTTGAAGACCACACACCTGGATTCAGAATCTAGATAAGGTAGTATAGTTGTATCATTTATTTAACAACCAGTGTTTCTTCAAAAACATGCATTCACAATCTTGATAAGGTAGTATAGTTGTATCATTTATTTAGCAATGTTCCTACATATCAGCCCTAAAATGTCATTAGCTTACCACCTGTGACAAATTCAAATTGCTCAAACAAACCATGCTATTTCTGTGAAATCTGATGGCTTTTCATTGTTGACTAAGAGATCTAAAGCCACAGTCTAATTATCTTCCTGGATTCACTGCTGGCCTATTTAGAATGAGTGAATGGGAAAACCACCACTCAGCCTTCAGTCCCCATGCCTGCTTACATTTTATAAACCTCTTCTGACTCATTTTCTGACTCACTCCAGGGTAGCTTTTGAGAGTTAAAGCGAGGGACCAATTTTATTAATATTTGCTGCTTGACCAGGTTTATCCATGTTACTGCTTAGTTGCCAAACATTAATATTTTTCAATGGGTAACCTTTCAGTAACAATTTAACAATTTTAAGTCTAAGAGCAAGAATAGCAAACTTTGCGTAATAGAAATGTTATCATGGTAAAATAACTAAAAGACATGTGTGGCTGGCAACTATCAAAGGAGAACTGATGTTTACCATCAAAAAGTTTTGAGGCAGCTGTAGCTATATGAGGGAAAGACACTTTCTCAAGTTCTCTAAGAAGGTAGTTCATTTTCCAAGAAGCATTCAATAATAGGCCCTTCCACAGCCAATAGATCTGTCTTTGACAATCCTGCAATTTTTTTATTATAATTTTCAAAAGCCTGTGTAGTAGACATTAAAGTCTAGTATTAACAAGTAAAAATGTCACTCTCTAAAATAAAATATGAAGTGAAAGCAGAGAATACACTGGAAGCCAGTGAAAAGAATTCATATCCCATCACCCATCTGCACATGAAGTGACATACCTGGATTTCCCATCATCCATTTGCACAGGAAGTGGCATCACTGGATTTCCCATCAATCAGCTGCATAAGAAGTGACTTCTCTGGTTTTCCACAAACCATCTTCCAGAGAAGAAGCCAAGCTAGAGGTCTTAATTCCCATCATTCATCTGCACAGGAATTGACGTAATTGGATTTCCTACCATCCATCACTTGGTTTGCCATCACCCATCTGCACAGGAAGTGGCATCTCTAGTTTTCTCTCTAAACAGTTTTTGAGAGACGAAGCCAAGCAAGAGGATTTGTTTTCCCACCAACTATCTGCATAGGAAGTGACATCACTGGATTTTTCATCATCAATCTGCACAGGAAATTACTCACAGCACCCTGCCCCCTCCCCCCCTCCCCCCCCCCCAGAGGAACCATTTAATGGTAGCTCTAATGTGGATGCACCCAACGGATGCGCTGCTGGTGCACTGAAGGCACACCAACGGCAATTCTATTGCACTCCTCCACACATGGACAACACAAAATGCCAGGAACTTGGTCTCCCACTACACACAATTACCCTTCCACACTGCTGCCACACTGCACCCACAAAATGAAAGGAACATTCACATGCACCTCCTGAAAGTTCTCCTGCATCTTCCCACACCCTGCACTCACCAGTACTGCATCAACAGCACACAACACCCCCCTTGTGCACACTCACACAAACCAGCCACATGCTTACACTCTCACAGGCCAAACACCACCCATATAACATGCCACACTTTCATGTATGCTCTTCAACACTTAACTCACCAAACACCCAGTTGAGATATGGAACCTACTACATGACTATGCTCTGGATCTGCTCTTCCTTCAAGAACGATGGCTATACTTAACCTCTGTACTGGCCATAGCTACAGGCATCCTCACCAGCTACAGGATAAGCAAGCAAGAACATCAACACATGCCCGCAAGTGGAGTCACCATAATATTCAAAATATATTTGCTGCACCACCTCCAAGGACTCCCTCACTAGCTTAAAAAAAAACCTCACTTTCAAGATAGGAATCACAGCCAACTTCACCTTTGGCAGAACCCTCATATAAAGATCACAATGACTCCACACTAACTGTGCCAGCATCATCAGGGACTTTGTCGCTCCTCTCATCATGAAGCCCAGCACCTTTATCCTCCTCACAGACAGTAACTCTCACTAGAATTTCACATGAGCCAAATTCTATGGTCTTTCTAGAAAACCTCTGAATCCACCGGACACCTATTGGACCCAATTTTCTCCTCAATCAGACGACATCACAATTGACAAGCCAGCAACTGTGAACTAGACAGACCACTTCCTTGTCAGTTTCAGCCTACCCATTGTGCACTACCACAGACCTACCACCACCAAACCCACCCACTGCAGCTGGAAAAGCATCACAGAAGAGGAGTCGACATCTGGCTTCTCCTCCGACCAGGCAGACCACACCAGCAACTTGCCAAAAGCCAGCAAAAACCTCAAAAGCTGGATCACAACATGCACTGACATGCTGCCTCCTCTCCAGCACAACCCAACTGCAAGTGCCCAGCCACAGGCTAGTTGGTACACAGAGGTAACCAGGCTGATGAAACAACTTTTCAAGTAACTGGAGTGCAAATTGAAAACAAATAAATACACCACAGGTAAATATGTCTTCAAATATCCCTAAGACGCTGGTGTCATCATCAAAAATTTCACTGCACCTCCTGCCATGTCCAGCAACATCACCCCCTCACAACACCTTTGCAACAAGCTCTCAGAATTCTTGTGTAAGAAAGTAGCCTCCATGTACAGCAGCTTTTACCCTCAAGAGGACCCTGTAATAGCACATAACTCACGTTCCAATCACGGCTGAAGAAAGAACCTTGGCCTTGTAACCCATCGTCACCATTGTTGAAAATGCTGCTACCGTGAAGATCTTCTACATGGAGCCCCATATGACCCTTGCCCCCACTATACCTTCACAGAAGGATTTCTACTGACTAACAAAGCACTAACTCCTATTTTCAACACCTCCATCAACTCCAGCACATCCAGGACACCGGGAAACATGCCACCATCATGCACATGCTCAAGGAACCATCCGCTGAATCAGCAGAGCTTTCTAACTAAAGACCCATCTTCCTTTTACCTACCGGGCAAAGGTAATTGAAAAACTACCCAACTAACACCTTACCACCTCAGCAACCACCAGCTCCTCAAAACCATGCAGCTTAAATTGAGGCCCAGCTACAGTACAGAAACAGCACTCATCTCTACCACAAATGATATCTGCCTGGTCATTGACAGAGAAGACATGGCAGTGCTGTAGGAGGATGGAGTTTGTAGTGGGTACCTATGGTACGTACACCTTAAACCAGGTCCAGTTATTCCTTATTAGTGACATGTAGGCAGGGTCTAGAAGCAAGGCTCTCTAGAGGTAGCTGTGGATGAGCAGCCAAGGCTTATCTAGGAGGCCAGCAAAGCTCATGCAATACCACTGTAGTCACACAGTACTCACACACATGAAAGAAAATACTCAGTGTTACAAAAATAAAGGCACTTTATTTTGGTGACACAAATACCAAAAATACCATAGAGACTATACTCCCTTAGGAGGTCAGTACTGCACAAATTACATACACTAGTATGCAGAAATAGGCATAAAAACAGTTAGAAAACAGTGCAATTTGTGGAAATCACAATAGTTAGAAATGGGCCTAGGGGGAACTCAAACCATGTACTAAGAAAGTGGAATGCAAATGTTGGTTTCCTACCTATGCAAGTGTAGTGTGTAGAGGGGAGCTGGGAATACTAGAAAACCCCAAAGGTAAGTACTAGAACCCACCCAAGTGACTAGGAAAGCAAGAGTAAATTACAGTAACTTTCCTAGAACACACACAGAAACGAAAAGGAAGATTATGCAAGAACCAGAAAAGACTGCAATACACCAGCAGTGGATTTCTGGACCTGAGGACGTGTGGAAGAAGGGAACCAAGTCAAAGAAGCACAGAAGAGTATAGGGAGAACATGAGCCCCTGCTAACCCGGATGAAGGTGCAAAAGAAGAACCACTGGTGAGGAAGAACAGCCATTATTGTACCCAGGAAAATGGAGTCGGGTTCCTGGTTGGTGAAAATGATGCCCCACATTGGATGGATGGTTTTAGTCTGGTTTGCATCACTGGAGTCTGTCAACATGCCTTGGCACACGCAAAGCTTGCGGTTAGCAGCAAATGACACTGCCTGCGACCAGGAAGGACCCGGTGGACTCTACCCAGAAGGGGGAGTTAGAGTGGGCCCTCAGCAACTCAAAAATCTCACTGAAGACCAAGCAGCGTGCACAGGAGTCCCACAGCATGGGGACAAAGAAGGTGCAAAAGAGGCCCATGCAGAATGACGACAAAGGCTCCCACGCCACTGGAGACCCAATCAGGAAGCTGTGTGTCACAGAAAGAGTGCTGGGGGCAGGAGCTGCAAGATGCATGAAAAACTTCCTGGAAGGATGCCAAAAAGCCTTGGCAACTGCAAAACTCCCAGTGCATGGGGTTACTGTCTTGGGCGGAAAGACAAGCTCTTACCTCTACCAAAGTTGGACAGTAGGAATTTAGGACTGTCGGGGCTACTTCATTCTACCACCTGTGATGCAGGATCTATGCAGCTCAGCAGGAGAGGGGATTCATGCAGCCGGTCATTGTTGCAGTAGGTGCCTGCAGTAGGAGGGGAGTGACTCCTTCACCCCAAGGAAGATTCCTTCGCTCTTCTGGTGCAGGCTGAAGACTGGCTGTCCTCAGAGGATGCACGACTAGGAAACAGTTGCAGTTGCTGTCAGCAGCTGAAGATACAATGTTGCAGAAGTCATCTTGCTTCTTTGTTGCAGTTTGTAGTGTTTCTGGAGGGTCCAGATACAGTTTCTTCAGTGAGAAGTTGAAGTGGAGGATGCAGAGAATTCCTACTGGAGTCTTGCAATCCCAATCTAAAGAACTACTGAAAAGAGAGACCCTAAATAGCTCTGAAAGGGGGATTGGTCAGCTAACCAGGTAAGCACCTACAGGGGGAGGGCTCTGACGTCACCTGCTGGCAGTGGCCACCCAGATGCTCCCAGAGTTCCCGGCCAACCTTGAATCCAAGATGGCAAAACCCAGGGACCCTCTGGAGGAGCTCTGAGCACCACCCCTGGGGTGGTGATGGACAGGGGAGTAGTCACTCCCCTTTCCCTTGTCCAGTTTTGCGCCAGAGCAGGGACTTGGGGTCCCCGAGCCAGTGTAGACTGGATTATGCTAGGTGGGCACCAAATGTGCCCTTCAAAGCATTTCCAGTGGCTTGGGGAGGTTACCCCTCCCAAAACAGTTAGAAAACAGTGCAATTGGTGAAAATCCCAATAGTTAGAAATGAGCCTAGGGGGAGCACAAACCATATACTAAGAAAGTGGAATGCGAAAGTCGGTCTCCTACCTAGGCAAGTGTAGTGTGTAGAGGGGAGCTGGAAGTACTAGAAACCCCACTGGTAAGTACTAGAACCCACTTCAGTGACCAGGAGAGCAGAAGCAAAACACAGTAACTTTCCCAGAACACACAGAGAAACGAGAAGAATTATGCAAAACCCAGAAGAGACTGCAAGACACGAAAAGTGGATTCCTGGACATGAGGACCTGTGGTAGAAGGGGACCAAGTCCAAGAAGCACAGAAAAGTTCTGGAAGAGCAGGAGACCCTGCTAACCAGATGAAGGTGCAAAAGAAGAACCACTGGTGAAGAAGGAAAGTCAGTACTGCACCCAAGAAGACAGGTTCCTGGAAGGTGCAAGTTTTGTCCCACGCCAGATGGAGGATTGCAGTCAAGTTTGCATCATCAGAGTCCGCCAACAAGCCTATGTAAATGCAAAGCTTGCGGTTAGCGGAAAATGGCGCTGCTCGGGTCTAGGAAGGACCGGAGCTACAGTCTGTACGAAGAACTTGGAGGAAGGATGCCAACAAGCCTTGGTAGCTGCAAAACACTTGTTGCATGGGGGTACTGTCGTGAGTGGGGAGGCAAGCTCTTACTTCCAAAAAGTTGAACAGTTGGACGTGAGGACCATCGGGACCACTTCAATCTTCCACCTGTGATGCAGGATCCACGCAGCTTAGAAGGAGAAGGGATCAACGCAGCCAGTCGTCATCGCAGTTGGTGCCCGTAAAAGCAAGGGGTGACTCCTTCCCCACAAGGGAGATTCCTTTGTTCTTCTGATGCAGGCTGAAGACAGGCTGTCGTCAGAGGATGCTCAATCAGGAAACAGTTGCAGTTGCTGGCAGGAGCCGGGGATACAATGTTGCAGGAGGTGTCTTGCTTCTTTTTGCAGCTTGTAGAGTTCTTGGAGGGTCTAGATGCAGTTTCTTCAGTGGGAAGTTGAAGTGGAGGATCCAGAGGATTCCTGCTGGAGTCTTGCAATCCAAATCTGAGGAACCACCCAAAGGAGAGACCCTAAATAGCCATGAAAAGGGTATTGGGCACATAACGAGGTAAGCACCTATCAGGGGAGAGCTCTGACATCACCTGCTGGCACTGGCCACTCAGATGCTCCCAGAGTTCCCTGCCAACCTACTAGTGGGGTGGTGGACAGCGGAGTGGTAACTCCCCTTTCCTTTGTCCAGTTTTGTGCCAGAGCAGGGACTGGGGGTCCCTAAACTGGTGAAGTCTGGATTATGCAAGGAGGGCACAAAATGTGCCCTTCAAAGCATTTCCAGCAGCTTGGGGAGGTTATTCTTCCCAAGCCTGTAACACCTATTTCCTTTTTTCTGCCCACCTAGGCTCGAGCTTTTCAAGCAACAGGAGGACAGAAACCTGTCTGTGAGGTGGCAGCAGCTGGGGATTCCTGGAAAACCTCTGAAGGCTGAAATGGCAATACTGGGGGTCCTCTAAGGAGCCCAAAGAGTGCATGGAATCATACAGTCAATGCTTGCAAAAGCCTTGGGGTATGATTCCAACATGTTTGACACCAAACGTGCCTATGTTCGGAGTTACCATTATGTAGCTGGACATAGGTGGTGACCTATGTCCAGTACACATGTAATATGGCGTCCTTGCACTCACAAAATCTGGGAAAATGGTCCTTGAGTTTGTGGGGGAACCTCTGCTAGTGCAAGGCTGCCCTGAAACACAGGTACTTTGCACCCTGCCCTCAGGACTGGAGGGCCTGTTATAGGGGTGACTTATAAGTGCCCTGGTGCAGTGTAACTGGCAGTGAAAGGGTGCTTGCAACTTTTCTGGCAGGCTGCAATGGCAGTCTTTCAGAAGCCTTTGCATGGGCTAGCTATCAGTGGCAAAATATATGCTGCAGCCTATAGGGATCCCCTGGAATCCCAATGCCTTGGTTACCTAGGTACCCTATACGAGGGACTTATAAGGGGGAACCAGTATGCCAATTGAGAATGAAATACTGTGTCAACAGTAACCAACAACCACATTTAAGGGATACATCATAACTACTGGGGTCCTGGTTAGCAGGATACCAGTAGACACAGTCAAACACACTAGCAAATAGGCCAAAAGTGGGAGTAACCAAGCTAGAAAGAGGCTACTTTCCTACCAGTGTTCATTCTCTTGGATCTCTCTGCAGCATCTGACAGTCTCACATCCCATCTTCATTGGCCACCTGCATGAGATTGACATCCAAGTACCCACTCTCTGCTGAGATAAAACTCATGCTATCAGCCCAGAACCTTCCTCCTCGGAAGCCCGCAAACTAATCTGTGAAGTGCCTCAAGGTTTATCGTTGAGCCTCAACCTGTTCAATACACACATCATCCCTCTGGCTAATGTCATCTGCACACACAACATCACATTCTCACCTATGATGATGATACTCAACTCACACTCGGACAAGACTCCAAAACAAAAACAAGTTCACTGCGTGAACAACCGAAGTCAGTAAATGGATGAAAGCTAACCTTCTCAAGCTTAACACTGACAAGACAGAAGGAGTGATCTTCAATAGAAACACTTCACCATGGAACATCTACTGATTGCCAGCTGAGCTTGGGCCCCCACCCAGCACCCAGGCCAGGAACCTTGCAATAATCATCAACTCTGCAAGACTCCTGATCACATACATCCCATGCAAACAAAGAACAAGATCAGGAGGAAAGACATTCTCTTACATCACTCCTAAAGCATGGAATGGCCACCCACTCCACAACTCCACATCACAGCCTCTTCCTCTCTTCTTTAATTCTGCAAGAAGCTGAAATCCTGGCTTTTTATATAACCAACCTTCCATAGGCAGGGCTAAGGCACATACAACTACTCAGCACCAGATACCCTTGTGAATGATAGTGCTGTTTATAAATACACATAACATAACAGATTGGCTTACCAGCCTTGGCACTGACTTTTGGAACTTTTTAGGTAGTGTGCACATGTTCACAAGCAAATACCATCACTAACCGTTAAGAAAGTCAGTAGCAATAGTGAAAGTGGGCTGACCATGATGACAAGTATTTTGTGCCATGGGTGGAAGCAAAATGTGAATGACACTTGAACAGGCTGTGTATGTATATATATATATGTATATTTATACATTTTGTATTAAGAATTACTTTGAAAACATTAATCTACTGAGACATCAGAAGGTGCCTTTAAACCAGACCCAAAATGTTGTTAACTATGAAGAAATAGATGTAACATCGTGCTGGTTTGTTGACATTTTTTTGGGACTGTGGGTCCATTCATCGGATGTGGGCTAAATAAATTTAAGTTAAGCTCATGATTTGGAAAGTATAATAGCTAGGTGATATGATGCATCCCATCATTAAGTGAAACAATGGAAGTAATGTCAGTGAGTCAAGTCATATAGAATGCATGTGTGAGCATGTGGTAACACGTGCTATTTGATCGTCGTCTACTCATGTCACATAGTATGCATGTGTGTCATGTGTCTATATGTATGCCCTAATATTTAATTTAGCAAGTCTTTCATACAGTGTCAGCTATGTCACCAACTGACCACTTTGGTAGCTTACTTACACAGATACAGATATATCAGTGCCTGGGGGAAGGAAGGGGATGTAATAAAAGGCTAGATGAGAAGTAAGATCAAGAGTGCATAATGATGCCCTTGTCCGTGCCTATGTAGGGTGTAGGTGTAACTAAATTCAGTGTGGGTATGGGGAGGAAGGTAACAGGGGAGTGGGTGCTTTACGCAGTGTACATGGTTTGAAACCGGCCATGTCAGCTTTATCTTGTAATTCGCACAGGTTAAAAGTTCAGACAGATGCCTTCTTGATGCCCTCAGTATTCAGCATCATTTTGAAGCTGAGGTAGTGAGGTTGGCCTCTATCTTCTGGGATCAGGAACTTAAACAAATGTCTGCTACTTTGAGCGTGTATAATTGCAAACATTATCATGCGTCACTTTTGCACCACTTTAGGAAAGTTTAGGACATAATATTATGTGTATCAGTCACCAAGTGCACGCCTATCATTTATACATAAATACGATACAGAAGAATCACCTCATATTGATAAACTCATATGTGAAACGTGACCTCAGACAGCAAGAGTCTCGATCAGTTCGAGAGAGCCAGGCAACTAATGTCCTCAATTCTGTCTAAGCACCTCATTGCAAGGAATTTAGTCGTTCAGGGCCCTGAACATGATTTTACCAACCCAGACTCTCGTGATAAGACCCATAAATTAAACACTTTTTTACGTTAGCTGAAGTAATGACTGAAAATGTAGTCCTTGCTTCTTTGGCTATGTGAGTGAGTTCTGTATAACTGAGGCCTTAGAAGAGAATTTATTAGAACTGATTTGTGAGGAGAGAACGAAAGTAGGTGTGGAGCTGCACACTTGAGAGACAAGGAATACTAGTCAAGTGCAAGTGCTTGGGTTTATTTTCCATGACTAGTGCTACTGCAAAAAAGCATTCGACCAGACATAATAATTTAGGACCATGTAGATATTTTCCCAATCTGTTCTACCTTTTATGAGGTAGGGAAATTAGAGAAAAAAATAAACACCGGGACTTCTTTTTTGAAAGATCTGGTTTTGAAATTAATTTATTAATGATAGGTCTATTTGGCTCCATCCTAGGCTGTGCTTGAATATTCGATCAATTATGTTGTACCTGAACAAGCTGAACAAGTAATACAGGTGGTGTTTGGTACGCTCCTCACAATATAGCAATATTTAATATTTAATGCAACCATCCAAGTTTTAGACGGAAATTAATTATTTTGATCGGTTCTCCCTTAAGACGTTTTATCCTTCAAAGAAGCCATTTTATTTCTCAGAAAATCAGTTGCAGAAAAGCGTTTGAACTAGAATTATGGCATTGCCAACTACAAAATAAAATAATTTTAAATGTATTTTATCTTCCTTGCTTGGCGAGGTTTGACTAACTTATTTCTGGTGTTAAAAATACATCCAAAATTATACCCCTCCTTTTTTTGACAGCCAGGCTTAACAGAAGATGGACACGTATTCCACATTAAAATAAAATAAACAACAGAACAAATAAATAATTGCAATCTTTTCTATACATTTTTGCAAAGTCCATGTTTAATAGTCAATTCAGCGTATTGTTGACAGGTTGCAGTTTTATAGTGGTTAAAATGTATTTGACTTGTTTCAGTGTTACAATGACCCTGAGCTATTTCTTTTTAATGTATCGTATTACACTAAAGTTGTTATCTCACCTACTCGTTATCAGCACAAAAATAAAGAAGCATTTCAGTATAAGGAGTAGGATGTCTAGTAACATTTCGATTATGCCCATTTCTTTCTTTTGAGTATAAAGGGCCTGGTTCACAAAGGTTGATATATGATTAGATGCGTTTTTTTGTTGTAGTACTTCAGGTTTAATCATGAAATTCTGGATTCATCCAGTAATACAACTCAGGGGCAACACTTAAGCAAGTCAAAGCAAAATCTCTGTGAACTGGGCCCACAGGCCCCTTTGTTTTCAAAATAAAAAATAACCTTGATTTACTTTGTCACAGCAGCAGGACTTTGTTTTCCAAGGACTCCAGATACCTGGATTCCGCTGAGCAAAGAGGAGGTGAGGAATTGGGCATCCGCATCGATCAGGGCTACTTAGCACAGCCAACACTCCCACTGTGTAGAACGTCTGGTCACGACAGCCTGAATTTGTTTTCCCAGGGACTCTATGTTCCAGGTTCCTACATACTAAGAGGAAGAGAGAAAACGGGTCCCTGCATCAACCAGTGCTCCCTAGAGATGTCATCACCTGTAGCGTGGGAAGTCTGGTCACATCCGCATGACTTTGTTTTCCATGGGACTCAAGGTCTCATGATCAAGCAGCACAAAGAAGAGGGGAGGAGTCAGGCAACCCCCATGATCAGCGCTATTCAGTGTAGCCATCTCTCTCACTGCACAAGATAAGCGTGAGCTGCCCCTGGCAAAGCCTGGGCCAAGACCAGTTCCATCTTCTCCTGTCATCACCTGGAAGAGGCTGGGCTGCTCTCACCCCCACAGCTTTTAGTCACAAGTCTTCAACAATATATGGTGCACTACATCTCTCAGCTTGTGCACAAACTGATGCCTAGAGCAAATGTAGGCACCCTTGCAACATGGTGCAATAGTGTTTGCAGTGGTGTTAGGCAGCACGTTTTGAGTCAGTGAAGGCAGAGAACAGCAATGCACTGTATGATGTTAAATGGTGCCCATTTCTGCCCTCTTCCTTGCAGGCAGGGCACTGCAGCAAGCTGCCGACCTGCATAGCATTAAAATAACAGAAATATGCCCCCAGTGACTAATGAAGGTGTGCCATCAATGTATACGTAGCACCTTGTGAAAAGTAACAACAGTACAGAATGGGCATGTTCACATGTAGAAACATGTTCTACATACACCTGTGTACTTAAAAGCTAGGAAAATACTGTTCGAATGTAACAGAAATCACGTATGTCATATCCAATAATAGAATATTTGGGACATATTCCTATTTATTTCCAGGGGGACAAACAACTTCTCTTGGAGAGCAGTCGTCTGTAATGTTCAACTGGTTGATTACATGATCCTACTCTCCATGGATGAAGACACGGATGAAGACACCTTCCAACAGCTCCTAGACATATTTGAAGCATCTCCTCCGGTTTTGACTAGGGAAGATGACACTGTTGGGTCTCCACATGAACCCTCCCATTCTAGACATGGACCATCGACGTATCGCATTATAAGTGATGACTCTGAGGACCCCCCAAGTGACAATTCAATGGCAAGTGGTAGGAGTCTAGCAAGAAAAGGTTGACAAGGCCTGATTAGGGGTGTAGACAATAGTGGGCACTCTTGAAGGCGTCTGTAAGCATCTAAGCTCCAATACGGGATTGTCAAACGCTATTTATACACTTACTATGGGATAGATGTCTCATTAGCCGAAATTGCTGGTGTCATGATGCAGAAGGACCAACAAAACCAGCCTTCAACTTCTGACACCAGTGATTTTGTCAGTCAGCTGGGAGCCATCAATTCATCCATCCGGTCCTTGGAAGAGGGACCTGGAAGCTTTAGGTAACTGTTTGGAGGCCATGATGGATTCTTCATAGCATCAAATAGTGCCCACAATACCAACATCATAGCTGTGTTGTCCAACCGGCAAGCCCTTGCCAGGGACAACCATGCTGCCTTACTGGCATTCATACCAGCAAGCCCTTTCCAGGGACAACCATTCTGTCTAAGTGGCATTCATAAATGTAATTGGGAATATGGAAATTACATCGACTGTCACTGATGTTTGTGTTTTGGTGGCGAGTACTATCAATCATCTGCCCCCCCATACCAACACCACAACATCCAGTGGAAGCAGAACACTCATCAGAGAAGAAAGATATACAGTTTTCTAGTTTGTAAACCAGAACTTACCGATGAGCATTTTTGTATTACTCATGGCCAGTTTGACGGTCTGTCCTGTGTAGGACATCATGCTACCTTATTTGCAACCCAGTACAGTACTCTCTGTTTGTGAATTGTTTGATCTTGTCCACCTGATCACATCAAATAGCATTCATAGATGATGTTGGCCATTTGTTCCTCCACAGTTTTCATATGTAACACATGTAAATGTGAAGTCCCATTTCCAGCTACATGTATTTGGAACCACTAACCATTGTTATTTGGCACCATGGTATGATTTTGAAAAAAATATACTTATCACATGATGTAATGTGAGAATCTAAATCTTGTTAATAATACATACATTTAAAATCCCATTACCAGATTTGTGCTGTCTAATCTCAAAAGTCTTCATACATACTGCACAAAACCACAAAAAAAAATCTTAGACCTAAAGAATAAGGACTTAAAGTGAATATCACATGCTGTCTTTGAATGTGCGCCTACTACAGAGACATCCATTGCAGTGGTAGAATGAGTGATTTATAGTACCTCTATGGAACATCAGAGTGAATCCACAAGCAATCTCATCTTGATGGACACACAGTGCAGTGAGATGATTGCAAAGTTCACAAATAGTTACATCCCTACAAAGGATGTGTAAGGTATATGACCCAAAAACACTGTTCCACTGATCCATATACAAGCTGAAAAATAATTAGCTCAACATCATTACATAACTTGCATACCTCACTGCTCACACAGATGTTTATTGATCATCAATACATGATGGTTGTACCAGTGCTAGCCAGATACTCATATTCCTCATGGATTTGCATTGAACTTGTGCCACAAAAAGGCGGCAATGCAATACCTGAAATGACAGGTACTAAACCATACAAGGCCACTGTGGAGATCATTATAGTATTGGTATTCATTGTAGTACCTCCTTTAAGAAATGTAGAATGTGATGAGGTAGTAAGCTGAGGTCAGGGATAGAATGTGGGGAGAGGAATCTGGAGAGTAGTGAGAAAAGGATGTGTCTAAGATTGCTGAAGGTGTTATGATTGATCAACCTTAATAAAGAAAACTTGTGAAAAGAAGAGGAATTCTGTGGAGTGGATCTTACATTGGCGACGAGGGCCTGTGCAGGAGACAGGCTAAAGAACACCTTCACTCCTGGATTATAATGAACAGTTATTCATTTTGGCCTTCGAGGAAACGTGAAAAAGAAAAAAAAAAGGTACTTAAAACTTCAAAATTCATAATATTAGTTCATGCTCTAAAACTGCTTTAAAAGCGGCAATTCTTATGCTAAAATCGTGTCAATACGCAATACTTTGTCATTATAGAAATCGTTTTGGAAACTGTGCCGTTAAAGACTGCTCGCGCTCAGCGTTTAAAAGACGCGATTGAAGGAACGGCTTTCAACACGCGCTGTCACAACGCGTTGGAAATGGACGCCGCCTCGAGTTAATCATAAAAATGTCTTTCAACACGCGTACAGACAGGCGTGTTTGACTCGCATTTCTCTGGGCGCGATAATTTGAAATGCGTGTTTAACTCGCATTTCTCTACCGAGCGCTAATTTGAAATGCGTGTTTGACTCGCATTTCTCTACTGCACGAAGAAAAGGAGCATAAAATAAAGGAAATCTTATCTGCATCTCCGAACGAGGTGAAAAAAAAAAAAAAAAAAGGGGAAGTAGGACTTGGGGAAAGAGGAAGTAGAAAAAAAAAAAAAGGACAGAAAAAAAAGACTATTTCATTCCTGAATTGGTGAAGAAAGGAAAAAAAAAAAAGAGGAAAAACTGAAGTGACACCATTTTTATTATTTATTTCATTTGTAAACTGGATATATGAAAATCTGAAAATAAATACATAATTTACACAAGTGAAAATAACTTACATATCCAACTGGAAAAGTGACAAGTGAATAGTGCAAGGTATATATATATATATATATAATGGCTGATCAAGGTATATCAGCGCCACCACCGTTCCTAGCAACTCCAGGTGATCCATCCATACCCTGGAAACAATGGAAGAAGATTTTTAACACGTATATGTTAGCTATTGGGAGTGATCGATATGCTCCTCCGAGATGCCAAGCCATATTGTTACATCATCTTGGAATTGAGGGAAGAAGAATATATGAGAATTTACCAGAGGTATCGCTAGGAATGGGAGACGGTCAGCCTTCTAACGTCTTTGAAATGTCTATACAGATGTTAGACATACAGTTCATTCCAAAGACGAATCTTGTGTTGCAACGTCATAAGTTTTTTTCTAGAGTACAACAAAGAGATGAAGACATTGCATCCTATGTAGCGAGTCTAAGAGGTCTGGGGCTATCTTGCGAATTCGATCATTTGCTGGATTCCCTAATAAGGGACCAGCTTGTGAGGTGTGCGAGTGACAAAAGAATACACGAAAAGTTATTGATGAAGGATCCAAACTTAGAGGAAGCAATACTGGTTGCTAAGAAAATGGAGCATGCGGCTGTATGGCTGCAAGAAATGGATGTAAAATCTATACAGGTTGAACAAGCAGTTGTGGCAGAAGTTAATAAAAAAGAGGAACCTCGCAGTGCAACACGATGGAATAGATGTGATAAGAGTGGTGACGACGTAAAGTTTAGTTCTTGAAAAGAGCACTTACAACTATCATCCCAGACATACACTACTCCCTTCTTCATAAGTCGGGGAATTTCCTAGTGGTCCGTGGGAAAAATTGGCTATAGATTTCATTGGGCCTATGTCCAGTTTGGGAGTAGGGTGTAAATATATTTTGGTGTTAGTAGATTATCATTCTAAATGGTTCACTACTAAGGTAGTTGGGCATGTGAAAACTTCAGTAATGATAGAATTCTTTGAGGAGGTATTCATGGAGGAAGGTTTTCCAAAATGCATTGTATCCGATAATGGGGTGCAATTTATATCATCAGAAATGACTGATTATATACGAAGAGTTGGAATCAAACATGAGAGGGTAGCTCTTTTCCATCCGCAAGCCAATGGTCTGGTGGAGAGGGTAAACCGATTAATAATGGAAAATATACAGTTATCTCTGGCGTATCGACTTCCATGGAGAAAAGAGTTGAGTAAAATGATATGGACTTATCGAACGTCTCCCCATTCTACAACGGGAGTGTCACCTTTTGTATCATTAAAGGGAAGGGAACCTGGGGTATTGGAGTGCCCGGTGTGGTTGAAGACTAATAATAACAGAGTGATGGTTGATAGAGAGTCAATAAGGGCAAGAGTTGAAAAGAAGCAGGAAAAATATGCCACACATTACAATAGGAGGATGGGTGTGAAATCTTGTACAATACAAGAAGGAGATTGGGTGGCGGTAAGGAAGAAGGGTATAGTTCTCAAAGGAGAAAGTAAATATTTTCCTCCTCAACGAGTGTCGAATGTAAAAAAAAAAAGTGGTGGTCTTAGAAAATGGATCCACATGGGACATGGGGAATGTTTGCAAACTTAATCGTTGAAATGTTTTTGTATGATATTTTACATTATTGTATATAGTTAATCATATTAGGTTCATATTGATTATTTTTGTTTTAATGAAAGGGGGGAGGAGTGTGGAGATCATTATAGTATTGGTATTCATTGTAGTACCTCCTTTAAGAAATGTAGAATGTGATGAGGTAGTAAGCTGAGGTCAGGGATAGAATGTGGGGAGAGGAATCTGGAGAGTAGAGAGAAAAGGATGTGTCTAAGATTGCTGAAGGTGTTATCATTGATCAACCTTAATAAAGAAAAGAAGAGGAATTCTGTGGAGTGGATCTTACAGCCACCTTGTGCGGCCTTGTGTGTCTTGATAGATGTGGAGTAATGCTACCAAGAGTAAAATAGCAGCCTTACGTTACTGTGAACTAGAGATGTGTTACATGTGTTGAGTGCATGTGTATCCACACATTAATTTATTAGCTCACAGATTTTGCTTTGGTGGTGGACCAGTAACCTAAAACCATGCTATAGCTCCCCGTGGAGATATATGGTTAAATCTACTTGTGGTGTCCTCATTCAAAGTGAGTTGCATTATGCTGCACACTTAGCAAGATGTAAATGCTTATGAGGATTGTTTTTTGCCAGGCAGGTGTCACTCCCTGCACAAACATTATTACTGGCAACAATGCAGGCCACCTTGCACTATGGACCAAGAGTGTTTGGATTAGTGCTAGGCAGCAGTTGGTGTATCTGTGCAGATAGAGAGCAGCAATCTGTTGCATAATGTGAAATACAACACTTCCCTGCCCTCTCCCTTACACACAGCATGCCTGTGTTGTGCTGTGTGTCAAATTGAAAATGTAGTCCTATTTCCAGTGTTTAATGTATGGATATCAGTGCATTCATAACTCTAATGCGAGGAAGACCAATAGCATACAGTCAAAGTGGTCTGCCAATGTAACATTTTGATACTATATACTCCGAACTAATTGAACATCACATACTCATCCAACTCAATAGTATGAAGTTAAAGCAAAAACAATACTAATCATTTAAAGAGCAATACAAAATATACATAAATATATATATCATACAAAAAGTCTATCTAACCCTATCTAACCTACACTACCTATCATTAAAACTAGCTTATCCTACCTTATCTACCACTTAACCTATCTTAACAACTGTTAGCACATGACAAGATAAACATCAACCCTCCAGCCCCCTTAATACACATAGGTCAATACATTGCAAATGTAAACTACATCCTAAGCATATACTACCTACAAATATAACCCTGAACAAATATATATCTTTTTTTTTCGCTGTGTTTTTGTAGATTTTTATATTTTTGTATTTTTGAAACACAAAACATTCACCCACCCACTAAAAACCTTAAACATTATAAAAGACTAACGCTAAAACCTCCCTAAACACATATTACTTAACTATATCTAACATACACCATCCCTAAACCTGCACTAAACACTAACTATGAACACCTAAAATACTATATTGACAGGTAAAAACCAGGGAAGGGGGAGTATTGAGGATGACACCTCAGTTGTATCTGCATGGCAATGTTGATTTGTGCCTCCTGCCATTTCATTAATGTCTTGGTGTTTTTTCTGAACCTTTACCATCTTGGCCAATCTTCTGTCCATTCTATGCATTGCTGTTTCCGGTATTTGGATCAGGTGGTATGCAGCACCTCATTTTCTTTTGTGAGCTGTTGGTATAGGCTGCTGTACATGTGAGGGTCCAGGCGTGGGCTCTGTGCCGCTTGACACCTAAGTGGACACTTGAGTGTAGGTAGTTGCTGGGGTGCCTGTTTGGGCTTGGACCTTGTTGAGGCAGCCCATTAGCCTGCAGCCCTTTCTCTTTCATATGTACGCCCCATCTTTCGGAAGCCTTGGCCTATTTTTTTGATGCACCTATATCTTGCCCTTTGGAAGGCTACCATTTTTGCCATGGCTGTAGACATGTGAGGTAGGGAGAAAAACTTACATCATATTAGGCCATGTTTTGTACGGACAGCTCTTATTTTCATAACTTAGATTGTAATGAAAGAAAAAGGGCCAGACCGTACATACATCAATCACTGGTATAGGCACATGTTCAATAGTCCGTCATCACAACAACATTTCCAATTACAGTAAGTCAATCTTTCAGGATGAAGGTCAGTGTAGGTTGACCAAAGTCTCCTGGGTCACACTGTACAGCCACACATTCTCACTCATACCTGTGACCCCCACTCATACTGATGTTTGAATGGAGGACAAAAACCCATGGGTGAATGTGTAAAATTCTTGCTTTGGCCTTACATCATGCAAGGGTGGCAGGGTCAAGCCAAAACCTAAGTGAGATGTGTTAATGTAAGCAAGGGCGGCTTGTGTGGCTCTGCATTGCATGAGTACTCTGGAGTTATGCAAGGCAGCGTAAATCACTGACTTATCCTACTCAGTGGCTGGGAAGCATTCAATGGGTGGATGGTGGATGTATTCAAGCATTGACTTGTGGATTTAGATGGCTTTCCAGGTTTAGCATTAGTTGTAGACCTGGAAATGTGTTTGAATGCATCAAGTCCCCAGGTGAGGCCTGACCAGGAGAAAGATTCTTATATCTCATTGTTTTTACTTCTTTCTACTTGTGCCACATTCAGCTGTACACAGGAGTGTCTTCATACTGGCAGGTGTCCCTTTCTGTCCAAAAACGAATTTCCCTACAATGCAGGCCCCTTTGCGCCATGTGGTTAGGGTACCTTCTTTGACGCTAGGCAGCCAAAACTACACCACCACTAGGAAAGGACAGAGAATGCTCTGTATAATGGAATTACAGTGCATTTCTGCCCTTTCCCTTTCACACAACACAGCAAGGTGCTTTGTCATGTAGCGCTGCATAAAAGCTTGAGATATGTGCCCTATAGGTTAGAAACAGTCCATCAAGCTGGCATTGAGTTATCAAAATATGGCTAATCTAGTGCTTATGTCCTGCTGGCCAAATGGAGGGAATGCCTTCTATCTATGCTGTGAGACCTGCTGAAACTGCATAGGTTCATCATAATGATACTGGGAATTTGTGCTCTCTCAAAGACATTCACATCTCAGATATTCAGGCTGCTATTCATGGGACATCTGCTAGGCTGCAACACAAGTTCCCTGCCATGAGGACATATACCATCTCAATGTTCATAAGACTGACTGAGAGCTATTATTTTGTAGCAAACGTATAATCAATACAGTAGCTGCGCTAAACCCACCCAACCTCCAGGCCATCATCAACCTCCTCTGTCACTCCATTCTACATTGGTCTGACAGGGACACTTCTGATGGCAGGCCAGACAGGTCAGTGGTAATAGTGAGAGAATGGTTGGACGATAGAGATATGTCTCACACCCCTACACCACCACATGGTGAGAAGTCAATTGTATTTTCTTAGGTGGTACACCAGGATATATCTAAAGTTGGGATGTTACTGCCACATTCCCAGCATCAATTTGTTGTGAAATGATTGCAATGTAATGTGGCAACACTGTTCCAAATGTCCATGCAAAGTGTAGTTTGGTATGACACACAGGTTGCCACAGTTATACCATCCCCATATTTCAAGTGGTGTACAGCTGCAATACTTACCAATACCTATATTGACACTTTATTCACATGAAAAGGGCTCCTAGTTTGTTACATAAAATTCCTAAACATGGCAAGCATTTTTTGCTTAATAAATTAGAGAGAATGATTTGTTTCCAGGTGATACCTTGTCATTCACATTACACTGTTACTACAATTATGTCTTACACACACTTGCTTAAGACATAAAACCATGTTGTCATGACACATACTTTCCGCATTAGCATCCCTAAAGCACTCTATTTCATCTATTGAAAAAGGGCAGTGGCCACCTAAAAACAAAAACAGTATTATTGCATTAATAATTAATCAACTGCAAACAGTTATAAATCTATACTAAGCACTATTATATACCTGTGTAATGGCACATTTGGACACCTTTAGGGACATATTTAAACAATTTTAGACCATGGAACTTAGGTAGTTACCGTGCTGGGTAGAGCATCATGGAGGTGAAAGGGCAGAAATGTGTAGCATCATATGGAAAACTCATGCTCCATGCATGTGCTGATGTAAGAAAAGCTGCCTCACTTCAACACAGGCACCCTTGAAACAACATGCAAAGTTAACTGTGTTGTAGGCATTACAGATTTATGTGCAGGAAGGTAAGTCCGTCCCACAGCAATATGTTCTCAGAACTATTGCTACACATTTAGTAAGGGGACCCAAGGAGCACTAAAAAGGTATTTCATGATGCATGGTGTGTGGGGGGCAAACCATGGAAACATCATGGCCAATATTATCTGCTTATGCACACATAGGAATACATGCTGCTTCTTGGATGTACATTGAGTAGTAAATTTGTATCATGCACCAGTGCTATGGAAGGAGACACAGTCAAACATTTGGAACAATGTTAGAAATTGGGTTTCTGATTGTCAGAGTATACAACTTGTACAAGCAGGAACCACAATCCAATCAGGGTAAATCAGTATATACACTAAATGATTACCTGTGCTTACTCTCTGGTAGCTTGACACCGAACAGTCAGGGTAATCTAAAGAGTTAATGAGTAAAGTATTTGTGCAACAAAACACACAGTTACACAATGAAAGCACCACAAAAAGACTCCACACCAGGTTAGAAACATAGACAATGAATTTATGAATAAATCAAGACCAAAATGACACACATCTTATGAGTAGAAGTTGAGTTATGAATTTTTAAAGAATAAAAACAGTTTTAGTGCTTAGAAGCAATAAGCCCCAATGGGGGTTATCTGGTCATGCTGGATTGGGGAAAAGTCAACAGTTCAGGGTGAACATGATCAAGTGCAGACCGGGAACAAGAGCTACGCAGTCCCGGTGAACAGTGCACCTTGATCCAGGTCGCAAGGGCAAGATATGGGAAGCAGACGAGCGATGTGTCGAGCGATGCGTCGATGTTGGGCCCACAGTCAAGGTGATTTGTCAATTTTCTTCATGCAGTGGTGGTGATGCTTTAGTTCAGAAGACGAAATGCCAAGCTGAGATGCTTTGACAAATTGTTTTGTTGATGAAAAAAAAATAAAAAATATATGAAAGTTGCAGTCACATGACACATCCACTGAAGAACCATTTTTTTGTATAGTTTTCTTTTTTCCACCGGTGCAAGTTTTTAAACTGCTGTAATTACCCAAGAGAGACATTGTGGAAAGATGGAAAATATGGGAATTTTTTAACAAGTCGGTGAAATAACCAGTCTTTAGGGGTGGAGAATAGCACAAAGAAAGGAGTGTTAAAAGATTCCAAAAGGTCTTTGTGAGACTCCCTACTTGCAAAGAAAGATGAATTGTTAATCTCTGCAGTGGCAGTCATGAAAAGTTTCCATTCTCTTGCTTTTCTCTGGGGGTGTATAAGTATGTGAATTTGATCATCCATGTTGAATCCTTTCACCAACTAACCATTACAAACAAACTCCTATTTCTCATTTCATGAGAATGTGTCTTTTCTACTAGCCATTTTATCCAGGATCAATTTAGACCTGACATCCTTGGTGTGGTAGGACTTTGTGCACGTTATCACTGCTAGCCACTGGCAAAGTGATTATCCTCTCTCCTTTAAACATGGTAACATTGGACTACACCTAATTAGCACATTTAATGTACTTGTTATTCCCAAGAAAATGGTAGTACCTCTGTTGTGTAGCCATTTTAGTTATAGCTCCATGCACATTATTTTAACACACTGGGCTGCTGTGCACTTTAACCTAGATATATTTTATTCAGCTTCGTCTTATTATTGTTACAATAACCATTTGTATGGTCTTGTTTTATTTTCCATTTATCTAACAGTTTTTGCCTAGGCCAGAGCTCTGTTCTCAAACAAGACATTCTTGATCACCGTGTGCTTCTTCCAAGGCTACAACACGGTACATTGATGGAGAACGTGGTAGAAGTTTAGTCTCCAACATTCGCAGAAAACACACATCCTTAGGTAGGGACATTTTCTCAGAACATCAGCTGTGTTATTATAAAAACACTTTCTTGTTCCGTACACGTTAGAGGGAGATTCCAGCCAGGGAACCACGACTGTATGCTGATTGCTGAATGCTTCGCTACAAATGCTTATGCAGACCGCAGGCCTTTGCTCAGGTAAGGGGGTTGATGTCTTCCCAGAGGAACCTGAAGGGCAACATTAGAGCTTAACATGCTGTGCTCTATCATAGCCTAGGTGGGAGCTAGTCCATTGATTATAGTGACAATATGATAGCGTTGTTTTTATGCTTCACTCTTCTCGTCACAATTTTAATACTGTCATGTTGTGTTGTCCTGGTTATTGCAGCTCACGCTTTGCTAACTAAGATGCAGTTGTTTTATGAAACTCATTATTGAAACATATACTGCCTCTGTTGGTCATTTATATATGAGACTGAATTGTAAATGAGAGAAACGGATGAGACCTGAGTGACCACGACTTCCCTGAGAAGCCAAGTATGTCATGCGCTCGGCTGCCCAATCATCCCCATTCTTGGGTAGAGATGAGGCACTGCAGTCAGCCGGAGCAAAACCCGGGTTGGAGCGACAGGTGTCACCCGCAGTGGGTTACACTTAGTTTCCCACACTTCAGGCGATTCTGCCAATCAAAATCCAATAGTCTCATTAGAATAATGAGAGCCTACGCAACATGGTGCCGCCAACGTTTGGTCAGGCTCTAATTTTCGGGTCCTCTGGAGTATCTATGTCTCATCATATACAATGATGCCTCAATACCATATACGGAGACTGAGGATCTCCACCCCAGCTACGTAGGCTATCCTATCTGAGGCTGGAGGTAGTTCAAGCTTGAACTTTAAA
The DNA here is from genome assembly GCF_031143425.1 of Pleurodeles waltl. Taxonomy (NCBI): domain Eukaryota; kingdom Metazoa; phylum Chordata; class Amphibia; order Caudata; family Salamandridae; genus Pleurodeles; species Pleurodeles waltl. The sequence goes on from NC_090439.1 coordinate 691,017,966, forward strand.
AGGAAAAACAAAACCCCACTTGGTGTGCCTTCTCTGAACATATAGTCTGTCTATGATGGTGAATATGCAGCAGATACAAATAGCAGTTAATGTGAGACAACCTTTGACTCCACATTTATTAGCAAATGGTCTAACAGCCCGGGGGGGTCCAGCCACATTTGTGGTGGATGCCCATGCAGCTTATAAAACAGAACTGTTTTATTCTTGGTTCACATTTCCAGCAGTTGATGGGAACATAAATACATTTCATCATTATACACTTGCAAATGCACCTCGACAATACAGGGCATACGCATATTTAGAAATACCATTATCTTATCAAGAACATAATAATTGGCTTGATGGTGCCCTAACCCCACACAATTTTACCAGTAAGGTTAGGTCCTCTAAGTAACGATGGTCCTACCTGGCCTTTATTGGCCACCTATACACCACATCCTGCAGCTGCAAATTTAACGGTAGCTGAGGTTCATCGCTTATATACAGAATTAACAGTGATATATATATGATTAGTATAATTCGTAATGCAAACATTAAATACAAACCCAGCACGTGCTGCTCCAGCACACCCACATGGAGTAACACCAGGTATAAACCCTGCAACTGTACATTTGATCATGGGTAAAGTACCTGCCAAACGAGAAGAAACTCTGTTATGATAACACAAAAAATAAATGCGCTGGAGGCAGTATTTCCCCATACAGGACCTCAGGATAAACATAGAATATTAATGATGTGCTTGCCATTTGGGATGGTCCCTACAGTGGATAACTGTAATGTCTGGGGCACAGTGTTCGCCGCGCTCTATACAAACCCACACGGTACACCGACACTTGCCAATCTATCGGAGATGTTAAAACAAATTCAAGATGAATACGGGGCTACCCCGGCCCTAGATTTGGGGATGCAACTGATGGGCAATTTTGCCACAGTATCCTCAATCATTTTAAGTTACCTTAAAGGGGAAGCAGTCGCACTAGCAGTGCGCATGCTGCTCCGTGACGTTCCGCAACAGGATCAGGAGCGTGAGCTGCCTAAGATTATCGCAGAGAACTATTCTAGCATTGGTCGAGACAGTTTAGGGGCCAGACCATCTAAACCACAATTTCAGGGCAAAAAAGAGAAGGGAGAATCTCCACGAATGGAGACCCCACAAAATAGATATAATCTCAGAAATAGAGATTATATAAAAACGCCTCATAGATATCAACATACTGATACATGCCAATCTCGTTCCTTTCAGGACTCATCGGAAAAATGAAATGAGAGAGGTGGGCGATCAGAGCGAAGAACAGTGTACGTGAAACTGAGACAGAAATCACAACGCTCATCTGAGAATTCTGTTAAAAAGGAAGAGAACCCCATCCAACAAAAACCCCAATTCAAAAAGGAAAAAGTGTCAGCAGTCGCAGTTCAACATGCCACTCAGGAAGAGGGTCCTTTTGAAGAACAAGAAGTGGGCACTAGCACTGCTAGACAGCGCAGCAGAGGTCACAATAGTTCGCTGAGTCTTCTAGAGCATCTGAAGCAACTGATGGCTTTATACAAGTAGAAACTGCTGACATGCGTGTCTCCACACCTGACAGGGTGTATAAAGTAACGCTACAGTTAGAAGGAGACATTGAGTGCATACTAGACACAATCTTTTGGGATCACTTAGTAAACATATAAGATGTTTAGTTTGCTGAACAAGATTGGCCACCTGAATTTGTCCGTACCTGCCCACATGGAGAATACGTCATTAAGCCTTCTTTCTCGCCCCTTGTTCCAGAGGAACTCGCTGAATCCTATGCCATTAATTGGGCTTTGGCACAGGCACCTGCGTTATACCGAAATCACATAGGATAGGATAAAGAATCCCCCTACCATGTAATTCCAATTAAAAACAAACCTCAACCCCCACCTCAGTACCCAATAAAACATGAAGCAAAAGCACCTGTGAGAGAAATACTCACACAATTAGAGTACCAGGGCGTTATTGAAGCCAGTGTCTCCCCAATGAATAATCCATTGTTCCCAGTAGCTAAACCAGACCATTCATGTAGAATAGTCTTAGTCTACAGACACTTAACAGTCATACACACACACATGCTATACAAAACTCACATAGCACAGCACTAATTAACAATATAGTGCGTAAAAAATACAGAGCAACACTGGATTTTTCCAATGGTTTCTTCTGCCAAAATATAGCGCCTGAGGGAAGAGACTTAACAAGTTTCAGAGCACTAGGCTTTCAGAAAGAATTCTGTTGTTCACCTCAGGGGAATAAGAACAGTCCAGGACTGTTCACAGCTCATGTGACAGCAATTTTGCACGAGATTGATCCTGAAGCATTGTTCTATGTAGATGATATCTATCTTACGGATGATGAATTGCTACAACATTTAAGACGGGTAACCCGCATTGTTGTAGGATTAGCTGAATTTGGCTACAAATTCAATTTAAAATAAAATCAAAATTCGGCTTCTTCAGCGTCCTGTTTTTGGGATATGAGTTGTCAAGTGAAGGAAAGAGCCTAGCGCCACAATTCTTAGAAATTTGCGCCCAGTTACAACCCTCGAATACGATTAAAAAACTCCAATCTATATTGGGCTCCCTAAATTTTGGCAGAACTTACATTACAGATTATACTACACGCATAAAACCTTTATATGATCTGATACGTCCTGATTTTTCAAGCAAATTCTGGACAATTGAACATACACGCATTCTTAGAGAATTGCAAACAGACATGCTTGCAGCACAACACTTACACACAAGAGACAATAAACCACATTTGGTAACCAGAGTAATAACTGTAGCCATGGGTTTCACCTATGTGACATTAAATGAAGGTGAGACAGTCCCGATTGCGAACAAATCACACTTATAGTCAGCGGCAGAACAACGCTTTGCTCCCAATGAGACAATTCTCACTGCTGTACAGATGGCAGTCATTAAAGAACGACCTCGTGCCTAGAGAAAACGCATTATTGTTGTTTCTCCGATCCCTGCCCTGGAGGCTATTACAAAAGACAGCATTTCAAACGCAAAAACATTACATCCACGTTGGATACAATGGGCTACGTCTTTGACAGACACTGATATAGACTACATTTTCAACCGAAAGTTACAAACTCAGGAATTTTTGCAGTATGAACTAGAATACCCAGTTCCAGCAAATACTTTGCCTATCGAACAATATCATAGAGTCATGTACACCAATGGGTCAGCACAACCTGCAATGGGCACAAAAAAAACAATATTCTGCTGCTTCCGCTGTCGTAAGCGGCTACGTGGAGGACGATAAATTTTGGCCCCTACATACATTTACGCAAACCCTGGGGGATTGCACAGCACAACTGGCATAGCTAAAAGCGCTGTTGATGACACTGGAACTTACAGATCCTGCACAGCCTATGCTGATTGTTTGTGATTCATATTATTGTGTCCAGTCCTTCAGTGAATATCTGCATTATTGACACCAGAATGGGTTCAGAGATTCCAAAGGCAACACCATTAAACACAGACTTCTGTGGGGGAAAGCAGCAGATCTGAAAGAGACGCTACCAAATGTCCATGTTGTACATACACTTGGACACCAGCGCATTGGGATACACGTTGCTGGAAATACATTGGCTGATGAAGCCGCAAAGTCAGCAGTGGCTGTGGCTGCTGTAGCTGCAGTGACTTGTTTGAGTTCAAAACCGGACGCAGACATATGGGCTGCTGTGACAGCTACGGCTGATGGTACGCCCTATCCAAAAGGATTTCCTGACAAATATTCCTTCCGAAAGGGAGGTATGCTGAACGATGAGGTTAAGATACCAGGCGTAAGGGTATGAGACATTCCCAATAGAGATATGGGATCACAATTGATTAAAGCAGCGCATAAGGGGGTGTCATCTACCCATGCTGGTGTGGCGGCTACAATTTCAATCTTACAATCCCATTATTGGTGGGCCGGACTCTACAAAGAGACCAAGCAGTATGTCCTTTGCTGTGACATCTGCCAACAAATCAAAGTTTCCACTGCCAAACGCCCGCCGCACACACCCCTCTTGATTTCAAACAAACCATTACAATGTGTGTACTTGGACCATTGAGGTCCCCTATCACCGGATAGTGCATACAAATATATATTAGTCGCTGTTGATTCATGCTCCAGATTTGTATGGGTGTGGCCACAACACTCGGCTTACGCTCGGACTGTTATTAAAGATTTGCGAGTCTTTATCGGTATATATGCGGTTGCGGCTTTCCATTCGGACCAGGGCCCTGCTTTCGCCTCAAGGGCATTCAGGGACGCCATGGCTTCATTGGGGGTCCAACTCAAGTACTCGTCTCCATTTCATCCCGAGGGAAATAGTGTTGTGGAGCGATTAAACCGTTATTTAAAGCAATCCTTAAAAGCCAGAGTCTTAGGTACGGGTCGTAGTTGGCTTAATCACCTATATGGAGTCCAGAGAGCACTTAATAATCTGCCTCAAAGGTCCCTGGGGGGTCGTACTTCATATGAGTGCCTGTTCGAGACTCGAATGTATGTTCTGGATTTTGATGGTCCTGGCGTGGAGGCAGCAGAAACAACTTTTGACACAAATGAACATGTCACTGTCTTACAGGAATTGCAACAGTTCCGTGATGATAATTCTTCTATCAGTGCATCCCCCACAGGAATCAAGGATGTGCCTGTAACACCTACCGGCTGGATTCCCAGAGTTGGGAATCTTGTATGTGAAAAAGGAATTTGGCCCTTCCTATCAAGCACCAGTCCCAGTATTGGGGATACACAGTACCAGAACTGTAATTCTACCACCGTTGGCAGGTGCCAAAGAAAATTGTTTTGTCTCCATCGACAATGTCAGACTACACCATGTGGCCGATCCTGCACAGCAGACCAAGAGGAACATCCAGTAGTTTCAGAATCCCTCTCACTACAGAGGAACCTGAAGGGCAGAATTAGAGTTTAACATTCTGTGCTCTATCATAGCCTAGGAAAGAGCTAGTCCATTGATTATAGTGACAATATGATAGCGTTGTTATGATGCTTCACTCTTTTCATCACAATTTTAATACTGTCATGTTGTGTCGTTCTGGTTATTGCAGCTCACGCTTTGCCATCTAAGATGCAGTTGTTTTATTTAACTCATTATTGAAACATATACTGCCTCTGTTTATCATTTGTATATGAGACTGAATTGTAAATGAGAGAAACGGATGAACGTGAGTGACCACGACTTCCCTGAGAAGCCAAGTATGTCATGCGCTCGGCGGCCCTATCATCCCTATCCTTGGGTAGAGATGAGGCACTGCTAGTCAGCCAGAGCAAAACCCGGATTGGAGCAACAGGTGTCACCCGCGGTAGTTTGGACTTAGTCTTCCATACCACGGGCGACCCTGCCACTCAAAAAAATGCAGTAGTCCCATTAGAATAATAAGAGCCTACGCAACACCTCAAAGGACACTTGGGCATTCGAGCGATGAAACTCAGTATCAGAGAAGACGTCTAATAGCCTGGTATTAATCAATCAGTGGAATGTTGTAGGAGGCTGGCCTGGTTTGTAGTGGGTACCTTGGGTACTTATACCTTACACCAGGTCCAATTATCCGTTATTAGTGAAATGTAGTAGTGTTCTAGCAGCTTAGGCTGATACAGGTAGCTATAGCAGTGTAGCTTAGGCTGAACTAGGAGACATGCAAAGCTCCTGAAATACCACTTATAGTCACACAGTACTTATGCACAAGTAAAGACAATACTCAGTGTTACCAAAAATGAAGGTTGTTTATTTGGGTGACACAAGAGCAAAAATATCTTAGAGGCAATAGTCCTTCTGGAGGTAAGTATTATACACAATATATACGCTAGACACCAAAATAAAGTAAGTAATTAGACATAGGATAGAGCAAACAATAGGAAATGCTATAGAATACAATGGGAGAAAATAGGTCTAGGGGCAACACAAACCATATACTAAGAAAATAGAATGCGAATCACGAATTCCCCCCTAGACAAGTGTAGTGTATAGAGAATCGCTGGGAGAGTAAAAATACAGTAAAGGTAAGCAATTTACCCCACCCCAGAGCCCAGAAAAGCAGGAGTAAATTACTGCAAGTTTCCTTAGGACACACTACAAGTTGTGATTAGAGTCATTGCAGGAACCAAGCAAGACTGCAAATAACAAATGGTGGATTCCTGGACATGAAGACCTGCAAAGGAAGGAGACCAAGTCTAGAAGTTGAAAGGAGATTCAGGAAGGACAGGAGGAGCCCCTGTCAACACAGAAGAGGGTGCAAAAGAAGAGTCCCCGGTTGGACAAAGACTGTAGAAATGCACCCAAGGAAGATGTCAGTGTGTTCCTGCATGATGCACTGGAGGTTCCACGGAGAGAAGTTGGATGCAGGCAGGTTTTGGCACTGGATTCCTCCAACAAGCCTTGGTTCTGGCAAAGTCGTGTTATGCGTCAAAGTGGTGCTATCTGGACCCCGGAGGGACCTGGGGGCCTCAACTCTATGTGAAGAGGTGTCTCTCAGCACCTTAGAGAGCCCTCAGAACACTAGATAGCACCCACAGGAGTCCCAGAACAGGGGGACAAAGGAGGTGCAAAATGCGGTTGGTGCAGCACTACAAAGGTGGGTCCCACGCCGCCGGAGGTCAACTCAGCAAGTTGAGCATCACAGGATAGAGTGCAGGAGACCTGGGCCAGGCTGTGCACGAAGCTATTTTGCAAATAGCGCACAGAGGCCTCAGGAGGTGAAGAAGACATGGTGCACAGGGGTACTGTCGTTCTCGGGGAAGGCAAGGTCTTACCTCCATTAAATTGGGACAAGAGGACCTCAGGGCAGTCTGTGTCGAAGGGGTCCACCCTCTGTGTTTCAAGGAGCAAGCTGGTCACCAGGAGAGGAGTCCCAGAGATTCAGTCATTGACTTAGAAAGTGCCTGCTTGAGCAGTGGAGTGACTCTGTCACTCCACGGGAGATTTCTTTGGTCCTCCTGGTGCAGGTTGAAGGCAGGGAATCCTCAGAGTGTACACACTATGGAAACTGTTACAGTTGCTGGCTGGAGCTGAAGTTGCAGAGGAAAAGTAGCCATTCTGGATACTTTGTTACTGTTACAGCGGTTCCTGGAACAGTCTGTGGTTGATCCGAGGTCAGAGGATGAAGTAGTAGTTGCAGAGGATTCCTGCTGGAAACATGCAAGTAGAATCTGAAGAGAACCCATAGGAGAGACACTAAATACCCCTGAGAGGGGGATTGGCTATCTAATCAGGTATGGACCTATCAGGAGGGGTCTCTGACGTCACCTGCTGGCACTGGCCACTCAGAGGCCTCCAGAGTGTCCCCATACCTGGGAAAACAAGATGGCTGAAGTCTGGGACACAATGGAGGAGCTCTGGGCACCAACCCTAGGGTGGTGATGGACAGTCTAGTGGTCACTCCCCTTTCCTTTGTCTAGTTTCATGCCAGAGCATGGACTGGGGGTCCTTGAACTGGTGTAGACTGGCTTATGCAAGGAGGGCACCATCTGTGCCTTTCAAAGTATTTCCAGAGGCTGGGGTAGGCTACCCCTCTCCATCCTGTAACACCTATTTCCAAAGGGAGAGGGTGTAACACCCTGCTTCCAAAGGGAATGCTTTGTTTTGCCTTCCTGGGACTGAGCTGCTCAGACCCCAGGAGGGAAGAACCCTGTCTGTGAGGGGGCAGCACCTATAGGTGCATTGCAAGCCTCAGACAGCTGGTTTGGCAGTACTGGGGGTCCATGGTGGAGCCCCCAAGATGCATGTAATTGGCTCCCCAATACCAAATCTGAAATGGGGGGACAACTTCATGATCTTAGACACCTTATGTGGCCATATTCGGAGTTACCATTGTGAAGCTACACATAGGTATTGACCTAGATATAGTGCACACGTGTAATGGTGTCCCTGAACTATGTGGGGCACCTTTGCTAGTGCAAGGGTGCCCTCACACTTAGTAACTTTGCACCTAGCCTTCATTAAATGAAGGTTAGACATATAGGTGACTTATAAGTTACTTAAGTGCAGTGAGAATGAATGTGAAATAATGTGTGCACTATCTCACGCAGGCTGCAATGGCAGTCCCGAAGAAGAGTTTGTATGAGCTCCTTATGGTTGGCAAAAGAAATGCTGCAGCCCATAAGGATCTACTGGAACCCCAATGCCCTGGGTACCTAGGTATCATATACTAGGGACTTATAAGGGTGGTCCAGTGTGCCAATTGAAATTGGTAAATGAAGTCACTAGCCTATAGTGACAAATTTAACAGCAGAGAGAGCATAAGCACTGAGTTTCTGGTCAGCAGAGTCTCAGTGACAAAGTTAAACACTATACACACACACACACATTAGGCCATGAACTATGAGCACTGGGATCCTGGCCAGCAGGATCCCAGTGAGGCAGGCAGAAACATACTGACATACAGGTAAAAATGAGGGTAACATTCCAAGAAAGATGGTACTTTCTTACAAACGTTTTGTAAGTTACTGTGGAGCTTGTAGCATTAGTAACAACACTCAACTTACCAAACCATCTCCTGTAGTACCAGCAGAAATTTACATGATTCTGCAGTCCAAATTGACACTGGGTATTTCAAAACCTGTTAGGATCAAAGGAGAGGTCCCCAAGTATGCATTGTTATTATGTCAAAATGGCCAGAAGTGGATTTTGTGAATAATATTGAAACACATATATAATAGAATTTTTGTGGAAGGTTTTTAGTGGGGAAGGTTATCCCAGTTCAGTTGTAACAGATGTGTATTGGAGACAGGCTGCAGACACAAAGAGCTGTTAGAGCATAGAAAAGTCAATTTTCTAAAAGTAACATATCCAACATAGTAATGTTAAATCTGACTTTACCAGTAAAGAGGGTTTCTCTTTATCATTCCAATGATGCTCAGGAATTACAGCTTAAAACTGTAATAAGGAATTCCCAATGTTAACTTATGAGAGGGGTAGGCCTCACACTAGTGAAAAAACGAATTTGGGTGTTTTTCACTACTAGGACAGGCAAAACTAAAAGTACATGCCCTACCTTTTATCTACATGTCTACCTAGGGGTGACTTATGTGTGATAAAAGGTGAGTTTAAGGCTTGGCAAAGGGTTTTAAATGCCAAGTCGAAGTAGCAGTTGTAGGAAAGTACCATCTTGCCTGGCACGTTACCCCCAATTTCACTGTATGTATGTATGTTTTAGCCCTTGTGTCACTGGGATCCTGCCAGGCAGGACCTCAGTGCTCATTGTATGTGCCCTGTATGTATTCCCTGTGTGGTGCCTAACTGTATCACTGAGGCTCTGCTAACCAGAACCTCAGTCTTTATGCTCTCTCTGCTTTCTAAACTTGTCACTGCAGGCTAGTGACTAAATTTACCAATTCACATTGGCATACTGGTACACCCATATAATTCCCTTGTATATGGTACTGAGGTACCCAGGGTATTGGGGTTCCAGGAGATCCCTATGGGCTGCAGCATTTCTTTTGCCACCCATAGGGAGCTCAGACAATTCTTACACAGGCCTGCCACTGCAGCCTGAGTGAAAGAACGTCCACGTTATTTCACAGCCATTTATCACTACAAATAAGTAACTTATAAGTCACCTATATGTCTAACCTTCACTTAGTGAAGGTTGGGTGCCAAGTTACTTAGTGTGTGGGCACCCTGGCACTAGCCAAGGTGCCCCCACATCGTTCAGGGCAAATTCTCTGGACTTTGCTGAGTTCAGGGACACCATTAAACGCGTGCACTATACATAGGTCACTACTTATGTATAGCATCACAATGGTAACTCCGAACATGGCCATGTAACATGTCTAAGATCATGGAATTGTCACCCCAATACCGTTCTGGTACTGGGGGGACAATTCCATGATCCCCCAGGTCTCTAGCACAGAACCCGGGTACTGCCAAACTGCCTTGCCGGGGTTTCCACTGCAGCTGCTGCTGCTGCCAACCCCTCAGACAGGATTCTGCCCTCCTGGGGTCCAGGCAGCCCTGGCCCAGGAAGGCAGAACAAAGGATTTCCTCTGAGAGAGGGTGTTACACCCTCTCCCTTTGGAAAATAGGTGTGAGGGGCTGGGGAGGAGTAGCCTCCCCAATCCTCTGGAAATGCTTTGATTGGCACAGATGGTGCCCATCTCTGCATAAGCCAGTCTACACCGGTTCAAGGATCCCCCAGCCGTGCTCTGGCGTGAAACTGGACAATAGAACGGGGAGTGACCCCTGCACCCAGGGGAGGTGCCCAGAGCTCCTCCAGTGTGTCCCAACCCTCTGCCATCTTGGAAACGGAGGTGTTGGGGGCACACTGGACTGGTCTGAGTGGCCAGTGCCAGCAGGTGACATCAGAGACCCCCTCTGATAGGCTATTACCTTTCTTGGTAGCCAATCCTCCTTTCTTGGTAGCCAAACCACCTTTTCTGGCTATTTAGGGTGTCTCCTCTGGGGAATTCTTCAGATAACGAATGCAAGAGCTCACCAGAGTTCCTCTGCATCTCCCTCTTCGACTTCTACCAAGGATCGACCGCAGACTGCTCCGGGACTACCAGCAACATTGTAGCACCTCATCCTGCCGGCTTTATTGACTGTTTCCTGGTTGTGCATGCTCTGGGGGTCACCTGCCTTCACCCTGCACCAGAAGCCAAGAAGAAATCTCCTGTGGGTCGACCAAAAGACTTCATCACCGGTCATCTGGGTCCCCTCTCATCCTGATGAGCATGGTCCCTGGAACACAGGAACTCAATCCAAGTGACTCCCACAGTCTAGTGATCCTTCAGTTCAAGTTTGGTGGAGGTAAGTCCTTGCCTCCCCACCCTAGACTGCAAACCTGTGTACTGTGTGATTTGCAGCTGCTCCGGCTCCTGTGCACTCTTCCAGGATTTCCTTCGTGCACTGCCTAGCCTGTGTCCCCAGCACTCCGTCCTGCAGTGCTCAACCCTCTGACTTGGCCTCCGACGTCGTGGGACCCTCCTTTGTAACTCTGCATGGACTCCAGTTCACAAATCTTCCAAGTGCCTGCTTGGGTACTTCTGGCAGTGCTGCCTGCTTTTGTGGGGGCTCTCTGAGTTGCTGAGCACCCCCTCTGTCTCCTCCTCCAAGGGGCGACATCCTGGTCCTTCCTGGTTCTCAGCAGCACCCAAAAACCTCTATCATGACCCTTGCAGCTAGCAAGGCTTGTTTGTGGTATTTCTGCATGGGAACACTTCTGCAACCTTCATTGCGACGTGGGACATCTTCCATCCAAAGAAGATGTTCCTAGTCCTCTTCGTTCTTGCAGAATGCCAAGCTTCTTCCATCCAGAGGCAGCTTCCTTGCACCTTCATCCGGGGTTTCCTGGGCTCCTGCCCTCCCTGGACACTGTCGCGACTATTGGACTTGGTCCCCTTGCTTTGCAGGTCCTCGGGTCCAGGAATCCGTTTTCAGTGCACTGCTGGTGTTTGTTGTTCTTGCAGAATCCCCCTAACATGACTATTGTATCCTTTTGGGTTAGTAGGTGTACTTTATTCCTACTTTTCAGGGTCTTGGGTTGGGGTATCTTGGACACCCTGACAGTTTTCTTACAGTCCCAGCGACCCTCTACAAGCTCCCATAGGTCTGGGGTCCATTCATGATTCGCATTCCACTTTTGGAGTATATGGTTTGTGTTGCCCCTAGACCTATGTTCACCTATTGCAACCTATTGTAATTCTACACTGTTTGCATTACTTTTCTGACTCTTACTTACTTGTTTTGGGTTTGTGTACATATAACTTGTGTATATTACTTACCTTCTTACTGAGGGTACTCACTGAGATACTTGTGGCATATTGTCATAAAAATAAAGTACCTTTATTTTTAGTAACTCTGTGTATTGTGTTTTCTTATGATATTGTGCATATGAAATAAGTGGTATAGTAGGAGCTTTGCATGTCTCCTAGTTCAGCCTAGGCTGCTTTGCCATAGCTACGTTCTATCAGCCTAAGCTGCTAGAAACACCTCTATTCTACTAATAAGGGATAACTGGACCTGGCACAGGGTGTAAGTATCTTTGGTACCCACTACAAGCCAGGCCAGCCCCCTACAGCAGTAAAACAGCACAACCAGGCTCTTCAGTGGCAGGCCTGAGGCATCTTATAAAGGACTACTTGTGTGGGTGGCACAAACAGTAGCATTTATTTTACAGGCCTTTACAAGGGACTTACAAGTAAATTAAATAGGCCAACTGGGTTTACACCAATGTTACCATGTTTAGGGAAGAAGCACATGCACTTTAACACTAGTCAGCAGTGGCAAAGTGCTCAGAGTCCTAAGGCCAAGAAAAAAAACAGCAAAAAAACAAGGCAAGTAGGCTAAAGGTTTGGGGGAAGACCCCACTAAAATAGGTCTAACAAAGATAAATATTAGCTTCACCACACAAACATACCTAATTCAGTGTTGTGAATTTAGCCATAGGGGCAGATTTACCAACATTTGGCGCAGTGTTTACTTCATAAAATCGAGGCAAATCAGCACCAAATTTGATTTTCCTTATTAACTTTCCTGAACAACCCTTATTCACTGCTGGAAATTGCCTAAAAGTAATGCAGATTAGGGCCTGCCTCCCTGTAATGCAGTGCAGTAAGGTATTTTTGCCTGCACTGCTGTGTTCAGTAACAGTTTGCTACATTTAGCACCTGGAGTCACTCTGTCTTGCCTTGTGTGTCACAAGGCATCCACACATCATGACTATGGGGGTCATTACAACATTTGCGGTAAAAGGCGCTTACCGCCGTGCAGAAGACCGCCAATACACTGCTGCGGCCGCGGAATTCCGCCACAGCTATTATGACACACATCTCGGAATCTGACGAAATTCAGACACCCACACAAGTCCGCCACACCAAAGGTCAGTAATAAACTGGCGAAAACAAAACCTCCACTGTCACGCCAACAGAAACACACCCATGCTATTACGACCCATGAATCCACGCGGCGGTCTTTCAACCACGGTATTCCATTGGCGGTACACACCGCCGCGCTCAAAATACACACACATCTCCAAAACACCACCACATTGGACAATTCAAAATACACACACCTGATACACATACAAACACCACTCCCACACACCCAATGCAATATAAAACACACACCCACATCAGCCACAAACCTCTACGACCACAATTCACGACCGAAGGCCAGAGAGCACAGCAACTGAGAACCCTACCACACAGAGGCACACAACACCATCACCCATACAACAACACACTCACAATACAACACACACCACTACACATCACCACACACATCAACACAGACACCACCCCACACATCACCCACACCACCCCATGTCACGCCAAAGACACCCCTTGTTTTCCGAGGAGGAGCTCAGGGTCATGGTGGAGGAAATCCTACGGGTAGAGCCACAGCTATTTGGCTCACAGATGCAGCACACATCCATAGCCAGGAAGATGGAGCTATGGTGCAGAATAGTCGACAGGGTCAACGCTGTGGGACAGCATCCAAGAAATCGGGAGGACATCAGGAAGGGGTGCAATGACCTACGGGGGGTGGTGAGTTCAGCGGTCTCCAGGCACAACATTGCGGTTCAGCGGACTGGCGGCGGACCCCCACAAATAACAACATGGGAGGAGCAAGTCTTGACCATCATGCATCCAGAGGGCCTCGGAGGAGTCGGTGGAGGAATGGACACTGGTAAGTCAAATCTTAACTATCAGATCCCCCACCCTACCTGCATGCTATCACACACCCCACCTTCACCCCCTCCCCTATCACTCAAACTCCTCACTAATGTAACAATAACACAAACCACCCATCTCAACACCAAGCCCTGCATGACACAACTAAGCATGGTCACCCCTCACTAAAGCATGCTCACTGCACATACCCCCCAACCATCATCACACAAGCCCCCAAACAGGAATGCTTGCACTGGTGTACACGGTGAGCCACCCATTGCACACCATGACACACACATGCAATAATCATGCTCTTATGCCCCTGCAGGATCACGAAGGACCGTCACCACACCGGAGGGTCCCGACAACTCCACTCCACCCACAGAAGAGGCCCATAGTGAAGATAGCAGCTCTGCCCTACTGGATCCTGATGACCAGCCCGGACCATCGTGGGCCTCGGGACAGTCGGTTCCCCTTGCACAGGCACAGCCCAACACTGACCTTCCACCCTCTGGTAACACCAGTACAGCACCCACCCAGCGGGCCCAAACCTCCGTACCCAGGACAGGTCAATCAGCGGTGTGTCCACCACTACAGGGAACCCAGGATAACCCACCACCCCAACAACAACAGGGACCTGGGGGCAGTGGTAGTGGGCACACGGTCCAGGGGACGGAGGCACAGGAACACAGGGGAACTGGGAGGGCTGCTGTGCGACAGGGGGCGGACAGGCCAAGAGAACCCACTCTCCAAGAGGCCCTATCCTCCATCATGGGAGCATACCACCACTCCCAGGAGACGATGGTGACGGTCCTGGACAAGTTTTAGGAGACCCAGCGCCTGCAGGAGGAGCAGTATTTGGGGTTCAGGGAGGAGCTCAGGACCATCAGCTCCTCCCTGGGCACCATCGTAGGGGTGCTGAAGGACATACAGCAGAACTTGAGGGACACCGTGGCACTCCAAGGGGCCCCTGACACTAGCCTGGACAATGAACTGCCCACCACCTCTGCCGGTGCTAGTGGACAGGACGCCCCGCCACAGGACCACCACACCAGCACCCCACCCCCTGCAGACGGACAATGACCACGCAAGCGGTCCCTGAGATCCAGGAACAGGACAGAGCAAGATGGCAAGACCCCCGCCAGGAAAGGAGACCACCCTGATTGTCCTCCCACTGTCCCACTTTGTTACCCTGTCCATACTTAAACTGCCCCAGCTCCACTTCCTTTGCCCATATGGGCAGTGCACCTGTGTGACCAATGGACTGGACTCTGCCATGGACATTCCTCCACCGTCCCCCATCACCATATTACAACCCCCCTCAATTTTTGAGCACTTCAATAAACACCCTTGAACCACAAAACAATCTGGAGTCAGTCTGTGATTTGGTAAAATGTATTATCAATGACAGTGTCAAAATGCGTTTCTAGTTGTAAAGCCAACATGCCTATGTCACACATCACAAGTCCTTGAAGGATGCAAGCAGATGACACGTGTTGATAACCACACCTGTGAAACCGTAATGGAAAGGTACAATTCAGTTACCAAATACTGCTATGAAATGACACACAGGATAGAGGAAGACGTGTGAAAGTGAATGTAATGGTAAAAAAGAAAATATTCTCACCTGTGTGTCACTGGAAATATTGCTGTATGACTGACTCCCTGTTGTCGATGTCTTCTTCCTAAGCTTCCTCCTCATCACTGTCCACAGGCTCCACAGGCTCCACAGCTGCCACAACATTGTCATCTGTACCATCCTCCTGCAGAAAAGGCACCTGGCGTCGCAAAGCAAGATTGTGAAGCATCGAGCACGCGATGAAGATCTGGCACACCTTCTTTGGTGAGTAGAATAGGGAACCACCTGTCATATGGAGGCACCTGAACCTGGCCTTCAGGAGGCCGAAGGTGTGTTCGATCACCCTCCTAGTCCGCCCATGGGCCTCATTGTAGCGTTCCACTGCCCTGGTCCTGGGATTCCTCACTGGGGTCAGTAGCCAGGACAGGTTGGGGTAACCAGAGTCCCCTAATAGCCACACACGGTGCCTTTGGAGTTGACCCATCATATAAGGGATGCTGCTATTCCGCAGGATGTAGGCGTCATGCACTGAGCCAGGGAACATAGCATTTACCTGAGAGATGTACTGGTCTGCCAAACATACCATCTGTACATTCATAGAATGATAACTCTTCCGGTTCCAGTACACCTGTTCACTCCTGTGGGGGGGGGGGGGACCAGAGCTACATGGGTCCCATCAATAGCACCTATGATGTTTTGGATATGTCCAAGGGCATAGAAGTCACCTTTAACTGTAGCCAAACTTCCACTTCAGGGAAAATGATGTATCTCCTTACGTGTTTCAGCAGGGCAGCCAACACTCTGGACAACACGTTGGAAAACATAGGCTGGGACATCCCTGATGCCATGGCCACTGTTGTCTGAAAAGACCCACTTGCAAGGAAATGGAGCACTGACAGCACCTGCACTTCAGGGGGTATTCCAGTGGGATGGCGAATTGGTGACATCAGGTCTGGCTCCAACTGGGTACATAGTTCCTGGATAGTGGCACGGTCAAACCTGTAGGTGACGATTAAATGTCGCTCCTCCATTGTCAACAGGTCCACCAGCGGTCGGTACAAAGGAGGATTCCGCCATCTTCTCAATTGTCCCAACTGACGGTGCATAGGAAGGACAACAGCGACCACAGAGTCAACTATTTTCCAGGTATGTACCCACAGATACACAGAACACGACACCAAACCCAAAACCCTTCCTGTATGTGTGTTGAGTGTAGGCCTAGGTATGTGTGACGCAGAAGTAAATGAAGCCATGTGGGCCCCTGAAATGGCGGCTGCCTGACCTCTAAACTGGGACAATGGGAATGTGAGGTAACTGCGCTGGCGTTGCACACCGTCGCGTTAGGCGGTCGTAGACCGCGTCGCGATGCTGCATTGGTTAACATTGGACTGTATGTGTCCCAGGAGCCAATGAACAAGTGCGTCAGCGTTGATGATACGCACCGCCGCGGACTTCACCGCCGCAGACGTCACCGCCATTTTCTATCTGTTCAATCACTCGATACCTGATCTTCGACAGGAGAGGAACTACACTGCAAGTGCTGCTGTGACCTCGGTCTGGAAGCGATGATGGCTGCTGCGTCTGGCGAAAGGGCCCCTGCCTTCACTGCTCTGGAGTTGGAGAAGCTAGTAGACGGGGTCCTCCCCCAGTACACGCTATTCTACGGTCCTCCAGACCAACAGGTAAGTACACAGGGAGCACATTGTATGGGCTAGGCATGGGTGGAGAGGGCTGGTTGTAAGAGGGAAGGGGGCAGAGTTCAGGGAACCTGAATGCATGTGAATGCATGTGCCACATGCCAATGGTAGGGATGGGGGACACTCACATCGACGGTGCAGTTGGTAATGACTTCTCTTCTTCCCTTGTGCATGTCATGTAGGTCAGCGCCCACCAGAAGAAGGACATTTGGCGTGCCATCACCGAGGAAGTCCGGACCCTGGGGGTCCACCAGAGACGGGGCACCCACTGCCGGAAAAGATGGGAGGACATTCGCCGCTGGACCAAGAAGACAGCGGAGGCTCAGCTGGGGATGGCCTCCCATCGTGGGAGGGGTGCCTGTTGCACCATGACCCCCCTGATGTTCCAGATCCTGGCGGTGGCCTACCCTGAGTTGGATGGGCGCTTGAGGGCATCATAGCAGACACAAGGGGGTGAGTACAACCTCATTCTGGGTACTTGGCGCGCAGTTGAGGGGCTGGCTGGGGGAGGAGGGCTGTGGGTGTACCTAGGCCAGGCAGAAATACGTAGGCTAGGCCCCTCCGTAATGCAGGGCATGTGGCACTCCACCACACCTCAGTAGTGGGTCAAGTACAGGTATAGATGCCCCTGTGGCATCCATGTGTGCAGATGTCCACCATAGGCATGTAGGCCATATCCCAGGATTTGCTTCTGTAGAGGCCAAGAGCACGGCGTAGGGCAGGGGGCTGCTGTGTCTGTATTGTCCGCCAACGGTAGCGTAAGCCATGCGCTCAACCTATCTTTCTTCTGTCGTCCCCTCCCCCTTTTTCTGCTCTCCCTGTTCTTTTGTGCATCAGCATCATCAGGCGGAGGTACAGTGGCACTGGGGCACGAGGGAGCTGCATCCCACATGGCCATGGAGGGCCACACCACGGACTCAGAATGCACCAGTGGGACGTAGGGCGAGGGGAGCTACACGTCGGTCACCGGATCACCAACCAGCGACACAGACTCGTCTGCTGATGGGAGCTCCCTTGTGGTGGCGGCACCATCTGTGCCCCCCACTTCTACAGGTACAGCCGCCACCTCCCCTACCAGCACCGCCCTCCCAGCAGCCCCTAAGCGTTCGCCCCGTGCCTGCTCACCCAGGAGGGTGGGCATCACCTTCGCCCCAGGCACCTCAGGCCCTGCCCCAGTCATCCCTGCTGCCATCAGTGAGGAGGCCCTTGACCTCCTCAGGTCACTCACTGTTGGGCAGTATACCATTGTGAATGCCATCCAGGGTGTAGAAAGGGAGTTGCAACACACTAATGCATTCCTGGAGGGCATTCATTCTGGTCAGTCTGCCCATCATCGAACCCTGCAATCTCTGGCCTCAGCACTGATGGCAGCCATTGTCCCTGTCTCTAGCCTCCCCCTTCCAACTTCCTCCACCCAGACCCAATCCCCTGTACCCCAGCCTGTCCCAAGCACACCATCAGACAAGCATGCATACACCTCAACACCCAAAAGTAGCTCAGGCAAACATAGGCACCACACAACCCACAGGCACTCACACAAGCATCACACACATGCAGACACAGCAACATCCACTGCCTCCACTGTGTCCCCCTCCTTGCCGTCTCCCTCCTCCCTCCCAGTCTTGTCTACACTCTCACCTGCATGCACTACATCTACAGGCACTAGGACTCGCACCAGAACACCCAGCACCACACCCCGCTCACCTGCACTCACCACCCCCACTCCCATTTACACGTCCCCTGTGTCCTCTCCCAGTGTGTCTGTGACGCCCCCTCCCAAAGTACACAAACGCGGGCACCCACACACCCAACATCCATCCATCCCACGACAGCCTCCAGTACCTGCACCTGCACCCAAAACACCTAAAGTGACACCTCCTACAACCACCTCCTCTTTCTCCACTCCCAGACCCCCTCCAGCTACCCATCCCAGTGTTCGTCAGAAACTGTCCCTCTGCAAAGTTGACCATTTTGCCCCCACCCCTCCAATTCATCATTCCCGTTGTAGTGCCTCAGCCAAAAAGCCTCCAGTACCAGTGGTGCGTGTTACAGGTGTGTGGAGTGCACCGGCCACCAGGGCAGGCAGTGTGACACGGAGCCAAGGCACTGCCAGTCCACCCCCTGTAAAGCATCTCAAGTTGGAAAGTGGCCGACGGGCCCGGGTGAAGACTCCTGGAGGCAAAACAACTCACAGGGGTCTCAGGGGGATTGCAGAGTCAGCTGTGACTCCTCCAAAGGTGGTGAAGGGCCAGAAGAAGTCTGCACAGCCTGGTGTGAGCATCACGGCAGAGAAGGGCGGCATCCTTCCCGGCGGCCGGGACGCCACCGCCAACACCGTCGTCACTGTTCAGGAGACCACCGCCGGAGTCATTGCCCAGGAGGGCACAAGTATCGTCTCTGGTCAGGAGACCACCGCCGGAGTCATTGCCCAGGAGGGCACAAGTATCGTCACTGGTCAGGAGACCACCGCCGGAGTCATTGCCCAGGAGGGCACAAGTATCGTCACTGGTCAGGAGACCACCGCCAGAGTCATTGCCCAGGAGGGCACAAGTATTCTCACTGGTCAGGAGACCACCGCCAGAGTCCTTGCCCAGGAGGGCACAAGTATCGTCACTGGTCAGGAGACCACCGCCGGAGTCAGTGCCCAGGAGGGCACAAGTATCGTCACTGGTCAGGAGACCACCGCCGGAGTCATTGCCCAGGAGGGCACAAGTATCGTCACTGGTCAGGAGACCACCGCCGGAGTCAGTGCCCAGGAGGGCCCCGGCAGCCACAGCCCCGCTGGGCAATGAGGAACCGTCATGCCACACACCAGTGCACAGTCCAGAGACCGCCATGGCAAAGCACCACTCAACCGGTCAAGCACCGCTGAACAGTCCAGAGACCGCCATGGCAAAGCACCGCTGAACAGGGCAAGCACCGCTGAACAGTCCAGAGACCGCCATGGCAAAGCACCGCTGAACAGGGCCAGCACCGCTGAACAGTCCAGAGACCACCATCGCAAAGCACCGCTGAACAGGGCAAGCACCGCTGAACAGTCCAGAGACCGCCATGGGAAAGCACCGCTGAACAGGGCAAGCACCGCTGAACAGTCCAGAGGCCGCCATGGCAAAGCACCGCTGAACAGGGCAAGCACCTCTGAACAGGGCAAGCACAGCTGAACAGGGCAAGCGCTGCTGAACAGTCCAGAGACCGCCATGGCAAAGCACCGCTGAACAGGGCAAGCACTGCTGAACAGGGCAAGCACCGCTGAACAGTCCAGAGACCGCCATTGCAAAGCACCGCTGAACAGGGCAAGCACCGCTGAACAGTCCAGAGACCGCCATGACAAAGCACCGCTGAAAAGGGCAAGCACCGCTGTACAGGGCAAGCACCACTGAACAGGGCATGCACCGCTGCAGAAGGAAAAGACCGCCACATCAAGCATCATTATCCCATGTGCAGCTGGGACAGTGATTGGACACGAACTGTCACGGGGAGACTATTCCAGTCTAGGCACCAGTCCCCCTCCAGAACCAGTGGAGAGATCCATCCACTACCTCTGTCCTTCACAGGATGAAGCACTCTGGGCACCAGTCCCCCTCCAGAACCAGTGGAGACATCCATCCACTACGTCTGTCCTTCACAGGATGAAGCACTCTGGGCACCAGTCCCCCTCCAGAACCAGTGGAGGCTGTTATCTACGTGAGAGACTGTGGCTTTGCACTCCCCAGGATTGAACAGTGGGAAACCCACCCACTGTATAGACTTGTGAGACTGTGGCTTTGCACTCCCCAGGATTGAACAGTGGGCAACCCACCCACTGTAGAGACTTGTGAGACTGTGGCTTTGCACTCCCCAGGAGATGGCAGTGGGCAACCCCCCCCACTGTATAGACTTGTGAGACTGTGGCTTTGCACTCCCCAGGATTGAACAGTGGGCAAGCCACCCACTGTAGAGACTTGTGAGACTGTGGCTTTGCACTCCCCAGGATTTAACAGTGGACAACCCACCCACTGTAGAGACTTGTGAGACTGTGGCTTTGCACTCCCCAGGATTGAACAGTGGGCAACCCACCCACTGTAGAGACTTGTGAGACTGTGGCTTTGCACTCCCCAGGATTGAACAGTGGGCAACCCACCCACTGTAGAGACTTGTGAGACTGTGGCTTTGCACTCCCCAGGATATATCAATGGGCATGGAGCCCCGTCGTGGATGTGGCGTGGTGCTGTAATCCGGCTGAGGTGCTCCCCCCTTCCCTTCCCCCTGAGGTGCCTGTTGTATTTTTCTCTGATGCCCCAGCAGTGTTTTCTCCATTTGTGGACAGGTATCTTGTGTGGGCCTCGCCCATGCATTTTTGGCCCAGTGGTGCACGGACATTTAGATGTGCATATCTGCACTACTTCTCGTAATGTATATACCTTTGAATGAGTTTATATTTATCTGTATATATTTGATACATGTATTTTGATACATTACAATGTTTGAACTGATTTCGTTTTGTCTTTGCATTCTTCCGGGGGGGTTGTGGGTTGTGACTGTGATGATTGGAAATGCATTGGTGTGTGTGTTGTAATGTGCGAGGGTGGAGGTGGGGGTGTTGCGTGTCTGTCCCCCTGACTTTTGCCTCCCCCCCTCCCCTATGTCGTAGGTGCAGTACTCACCGTTGTCTTCGCCGCCGCTGGTCTTCGTAGATGAGTAGGAAGACAAGGGCAGGTAGGATTTGTAATTCAGGCTCCATGGTGTCCTCCTTCCTCGTGGGATGTGTTAAGGTGAGCGTTTTCCCATTGCAAAAACAGTTTCTGCCGTGTTTTTATCCACGGTAAATCCGCCCCGGAAAAGGTGGCGGATTGGCGGGTTGTGATACTATGGGCGGTACATTGTCTTCCGCCTGTCTGTTGGCGGTGACCGCCGCGCTGCTTGTCTGTACCGCCATGGCGGGCGGAGTGTTAAAGTGGCTGTCTTTGTTGGCGGTTTCCGCCACGTCATAATTCCCTTTTTTGGTCCGCCAGCCTGTTTGCGGTATTACCGCACCTTTAACACCGTCCTCCAGGGTTGTAATGACCACCTATATGTTTAAAATTAAATGTAGTTAAACTGAGCCAATTTATATGACTTCAAGATAATGGTAATTGACACATACCTATAAGGCCTGCAACCTTCAACCCTGGAAGACCCAGTACATCGGTCTTGCGCACAACAACGTCCTCCCATGGATGTTTCAGTTGGCTGATCAACTGCTCTTCCTGGGATACCTTAAACATGTGCATCTGCAAATTCTCCTATCAGTCTCTCCGCTCCTTTATCGGGTAATCTTTGCTGACCCTCCCTCCAGCAGCAAACATCTGTGTGAGGTGGTGCACTATGAACCACATCAGTGCACCTATTTCCCCCCCAGTGAAATGTGTGCCTCTCCCCAAAATGGCACAAGCCCTATCCCAAATAATTTCTACTAACAAAACAAAACCCCTTAAACCTCTAATTATACCACAAAAAATATACCCCCAAAATTGAAAGACACCTAACAATACCTAGATACAACAAATTACAAAATACAGTGCTTAGGGACAAAAACATGACAACAACTACTTCACAAGGCACTGTAGGACACATACTCAACAAAAAAGCACCCCCATATTTTTGCAGACACTCTCCAAACTCCTCACAGCACCAGCAACAAACAGAAAGTGAAATTAACATTTACAACTTCTGGCATGCAGCTACACGCATTGCATCTTTTTCTGGGCATGACGGGCAGGTTGTTCTATTTTGCTTTGATATTTCCAACACATTTCTATGCAAATGGACATTATGTGATGCACTACCCTCTCCCTAAAAATGCAAGGGTCCACATAATACCTGTGCACATATGCAGCGGACTGTATAACACAGCGCAAATAGCCCTGCTGTAGCACATATGTAGCAATGTAAAGGGTCACGCAGTTGCCCTATTACAGCAATGCATATGACCACACAACTCATTTGTTGCCTTCACAGTAACATATGTAGCGCTATGCAAGTAACCACTAATAGGCACATATGTAGCAACACAAGGGCCCATGCAGTAGCCCTATTACAGCAACGTGAATAGCCACGGCACTCATATATTTTCTTCTCAGTGGCCTATATAGAGCCACCCAAGTAGCTACACAGTAGCACATATGTAGAAACGCAAAGGCCACCATACTGGCCCTACTACTGAAATGAGAATAGCCACACAACTCATATAATTCCTTTGCAGTGGCCTAAGTAACACTATGTAAATAGCCATGCAGTAGCACACGCACAGCAATGCAAGGGCCCCCACATTGGCCGTATTACAGCAACACAAATAGCCACGTAACTCATATATTTCCTATTCAGTGGCCTATATAGTGCTGCACAAATGGCCAGACAGTAGCACATATGTAGCAACGCAAAGGGCCACACAGTGCCCTATTATAGCAACACAAAGGGCTGTGCAGTGACCCTTCTATACGAAAGCAAAGAGCCACCCAACTCACGTTTCCTATGCAGTGGCAATGGTTCCGACTTTGGATCATGTTAACTTGCATACATTAGGAACTATTTAAGTAGGGACAATGAATGCACCTTTAAGACTCACATATACATGTGTGCTAAATTCACCTATGATGTTCTTGCTTTGCTACATATGTGTTGCACACCCTTACATTAGTTGACATACGTTTCATGGACAGTTGCTCATTAAATGTAGCCTTTATTCAACATGTTAAATGGACATTTACTTGGGATTCTTGCTACATCAGCTAAAGCTTTTTTTCACAGTACGTTGTCTTGCTGAACCTAGAATGATACATGGATATTGAAATGTGGTCCTTTTCACATGGGGCCAAATAAATAACATTGTTCTACAGACATGTCAACAACGCTTTCGGTATATACACGTAGGTAGGTGATTTTTCATTGGTGGTGAATATGCACTCATATGCCTTGATTATTACTCCATTTCTTTAGTATGAGAAGATTTTTAAATTGATTGTAAATACGCTGTGATACTTTACCTTGGTTATATTTTTACCTAAGTTGTTTCCTAATATATCACATTTTTGTAAGCCTACATATTCATTATGCCACTGTTACTTTGGTAAACTGTGAAGCAGCAAATGTAGGGAACATGAGGCAAGACATTTTTTTCTATCCCAATAATGAACTATGTCAATGTGACATATTATCTATGTTTTTATTATGAATTTTATGCTGTAATAAATAGAATGTTGCTGCCAATTGCTCCTTTGGTATCACATATGTACTAAGAGTACATATTAATTCCATGATTTGATACTACACTTTCAGTGCATGACAGACACTGATTTTTGATGTGCATTTTCCATATGTGCTCATAATACCTTGATCATGCTACATATATATAACCATGTGTAACACATATGTATAGGATAACAGGATTTTTCAATCATGTGATTGTTTTTTTTAACATTTCTACTATTATTGCTTGCCTCAATATTGCACATACACATGTCTTGCACATTTAAATGATTTATCCTTTGTTCTTAGACTAAAGATAGTCATTTGCAACATTATTTGTCAGTTGATGTATATGACATTCCAGATATTGGGGTTCTGCCTGCTCACACAGTGTGACATGGCACAATACTTCACATTGTGGGAATCTTACAACTTTAATTCTCAGTGAGGTAATTCCACAATGGTACACCAATGGCTATATGTATGAATGAATACTACCACTATTTGAACATGATACAAGACCCAAAAACAAACATAGAGGTGACTATTATGTCATACTTTACAATTTAGTTGGTATATTGAATAATCTGCTTCTCTTAACAAAGAGTAGGCCATTCCCATATGTATGCATCATGGGCACTTCCAGGATACTTGTCAAGGACATTGATGAACAGTCCCTTATGGTCCACTATTGCCTGAACATTAATTAGGTAATTGTGTTTCGGTTTCCGTAAAGTTGTGAAGTGGCTGCAGGTAGCACATATTGCACATGTGTGCACTCAATGGCACCAAACCCATGAGGGAATGCCACAACTCTGTAGAATTCTTGCTTGGCATCTGCTTGTTTTTGGCTTGTTTCTGGGAAGAGAAGATACTGGGCTGCAAGTTTTATGATGGCATTGAACACAGAGGGAAGGAAGGCTTAAAATGCACCCTGAAAAATGCTAGTCAATCACTCTGATGTGATTTGAAAAGTTCCTGAGGCCAACATGTGTAGCACAGAGATCAATTTCCCAGGAGGTGGGATGGCATTGGTCCTTGAAGTTGCTGGCTAGAGACTTGGCACTATCTTCTCCAACAAGTCGATTGTAGATGTTCTCTTCAGTCTGTATAAGTGGATGACCTCCTCCTCCCTATGGTCAATGAGGGATATGTGCTGACAGAAAACACATTCCTTCATCCTTCACTGCCTACGTGACTCCTTCCTAGTCCCAATTGAATTGCTGTGAGGACCTCTTGGACACAAGTTGGGTCCCCCTGTTTCTTTGCCTCATTTTAGATTCCATATTGTATACATTTAGCTACATAATTTATAGTAATGACATTCTACACACTTTATTTCACTTTATCTGCAAAATGTTATTCTAGGACTCTGTTGTAAATGTGTTTGTTTTGGATTAGGGTTTTCTCAACACATAATCAGTATGTTCTGTCCAAGGCTAAGAACAAGGTACACAATATCCTAGTGCTTGCGTTGTCTATTCAGGCAAGAACTTCTAACATTAGACAAAGCATTGCATCACAGCTGTGCTTCTAACACAGTGTTGTTTTAATATATAAATTATACACTGACCTTGAACAGGCAAAGGGGCATTCCAGCCATGTCATTCCTGGGACAAATTCTGTGATCAACATACAGCTGTGCTGGCGCTAATCTACCAGCTTTCTGAGAGGATTGTTAGCCACACTGCAAGCTGATTGCCGACACTATTTATAGGTATTGGACTTAGGGTAATCCTATACATTGGGGAGGCAGCAGGATACACCTGCTATGCTTTCAGTATAGTCCTAGGGTTATGTATGAAACTATAGAACTAATTGAGAAAGGTTTGAATGTTTATTATGTTTACCATGTTTGTTATGCTGGTCACCTTGCTTTGTTTCATCTGCCTAATTATCACAGCTCATTCTCCCTATGCACAATTATGACTGTGTCAATAAATTTAACAAAACCTTATCTGGTATCCCTCTGGTGTTCTGCCTGGGCATGCAGGAGTAATACAACGAAAAGGTGAGATCTGTTTCCACTACTACCCTGAGGAGTCAGAGTGTCATTTTCAGGATGCCACAATCACCTTTCACCCCGGCAGGGTTAGGGGTGTAGGTGAGCCACACTAAGCTAGCCAAGAGGTTGGCAGTTTTCGATGGTGTGGAAGGACTCAATTCCCCACATGCTCAGGTTCTGCCATCCTAAATATGCAGCCCTATTATCTTGGTGGGAACTGTATGACACATTATGACTACCTCCATGGCATTGTTGAGCTTGCCAAAGTGTATTGTGATGGTGAGATCTATATAATGTAGCCACTGGGTCATTTCTTACACCTACGTTGGCAATGTGCAGCAATCTGACGCATTTCTATTGCTGCGTTACACTCCGCTACGATGTGTGATGCATTGATATGATAAAAACACTGTGTTATGTTTGCATTGGAATTTACACAGGAACGTCTACATTGCATACATTTATTCCAGCGTGAGGCAGCCAGATTAAGTGCAGCAGTTGCATCATGAAATTGCTTGAAACTGATGAATTTGGGCTCTTGTGTGGATTAATACATTTCAATTACTTACTGCATCACCCTTGCATCACACTTTGTGATTCAAGACAGATACACGCCCTTGATAAATTTCTCCCTCAGTTTCTCCATGCTTAACAATATATTTTAAGTATTTCCAGAACTTTGGTATTAGGGTTCAGTACAGCGCATATGCCGAAACAACCAAAAATCTTAAAGGTGAATCAAGCAAGACACAGTGCCCATGATATTTCATGTATAGGTCATCCAAGTGTACCTGTTCACACCCCAATCAAGGTGAGCTGGCGTGAAGCCCACCAGGATGTGTTTTAAAATACAGTGGTTGATCAAAAAATTCCCTACACGTCTAGGGATACTAATTGAGCCTATATATAATCTGCTTCAACTGCTGGCTTCTGAGAAATCCTGGGACACCACTTCTTTTACAAATTAAGTTTGCACAAGTAATGTCATCCTCCTTAAGGGCACATGACAGCCTACATGTTTTCAAAGAGGCCCACAGAACACGGAGCTGACTACATTTACCACAATGCCAGATAGCAGTAACAAAGGTTGGAACAAACACAAAGTAATACAGATGTCCAGAGGCCAAAATCAAATCACCTACCAATTGATTTGAGGGGTCCACAAATACCAAGCTATGGTTCTACTGATAATATTCCTGAGCAATGCTACTTCATAAGTGGCAGTAGGAGGGTTTTGATGTTTGTTGACTGAAGCTTGATAGAAACTTGAAGGTGAAACTTTGGGTCTTTGAAGTTAAGTTAAACAAAACTACCATTGTCAAGCACTACTTCTAGGGTTAATATCATTGTAATAGCACCTTGATGCTGGAGGGCATCTTCCTGAGGTGGAAAGATCTGCGTCTCCAAAGGTTAAAAAAGTGCTGGTTATCATGGCATTGAAAAGCATAACTGAAGTGGAATGGGATATAGACAGCTTTTTAACAAACGAGCACACAAATCAGATTATAATCCGATGCACAACATGAGGCTTCTCCCTTGCATATGTGTCACACATAGTTAAAGAGATGATTCCAGCATTTAATGGATAACAAGTTCATGTATTAATGACTGGTACAACAGACACCAAAGAGATACATGTCAGACTGTAGTAATGTGAGCAACAAGAAATTTAGCAATAGGCAAGGAGAACAAATCTATCTATGGTGATCAAATCCTCCAGCAGTACTAATGGCTAAGTCCCATGTACTCATAACACTATTGGTACAGATATTTAATATGTTATTAGTTAATAAAAAACATAAAACATTCCATCTCCATAAAATAGCACAAGACATAAGTACAATAAATAACAAAGGACATGATCAGGGCAGAAAACACGTTAACCCCTCATGAGACCGTTTACAAATATAAAACATGATTAAAATTGTAATTAAGCATAGTTACATAATTACCCCATACATCCTTCATACTTAATAACCTCCCATAAAGCTGTTTTCCGAGCATGAAAAGGTAGTTAAAATCACGATAAAACATGAGTTAACTCATCCAACATTATTCATGTCTGCTATGATTATGGGAAGAGACAGATATTATATCAAGCTTTTATGCATTTTTTTGGCCGGCAACCGTAGATTCCTAGTAACAGAGTATCAAAAAGACGCTTTATATTTAAGAGCTGCTAGCTTAATTCAGTTACAAAGTTGGCTACGAAAAATGCATAATGGTCCTACAGCCAGGTAACTGAGTACTGATTAGATGGTAAATAATCAAAATTGACAGCAATATACACATCCTAATCCATGAAATGCCAGCTGTGGGTGCAAAGAAGCTGCTACTGGACAGTAGAAGCTGAAGATTCTGCAGGAACGACAAGGGCTAGGGCTAGCTAGGAACTTCCCCTTTAGAGGACTGATCCCCCACACCGTGGAGAGTCGTGTAAAAGTGTTTTCCTGAAGAAAGACCGCCAACAAGCCTTGCTAGCTGCAAATCGTGTGGTTAGGGTTTTTGGATGCTGCTGTGGCCCAGGATGGACCAGGATGTCGCCAATTGCGTCTGGGGACAGAGGGGGCATCAAGCAAGACAAGGAGCCCTCTCAGAAGCAGGCAGCACCTGCAGAAGTGCTGAAACAGGCACTACGAAGTGGAGAGAAACAGTGCTCACCCGAAGTTGCACAAAGGAGTCCCACGTTGAGGAGGCAGACTACCCCCACAGCATGCACCACCAGGAAAACAGTAGAGAAGGCGGCAGGATCAGCGTTACAGAGTTGCAGTAGTCGTCTTTGCTACTTTGTTGCAGTTTTGCAGGCTTCCAGCGCAGTCAGCAGTCGATTCCTTGGCAGAAGGTGAAGAGAGAGATGCAGAGGAACTCTGATGAGCTCTTGCATTCGTTATCTAAGGAAATCCCCAAAGCAGAGACCCTAAATAGCCAGAAAAGAGGGTTTGGCTACTTAGGAGAGAAGATAGGCTAGCAACACCTGAAGGAGCCTATCAGAAGGAGTCTCTGGCGTCACCTGATGGCACTGGCCACTCAGAGCAGTCCAGTGTGCCAGCAGCACCTCTGTTTCCAAGATGGCAGAGGTCTGGAGCACACTGGAGGAGCTCTGGGAACCTCCCAGGGGAGGTACAGGTCAGTGGAGTGGTCACTCCCCTTTCCTTTGTCCAGTTTCGCGCCAGAGCAGGGCTAAGGGGTCCCTGAACCGGTGTAGACTGGCTTATGCAGAAATGGGCACCATGTGTGCCCATGAAAGCATTTCCAGAGGCTGGGGGAGGCTACTCCTCCCCTGCCTTCACACCATTTTCCAAAGGGAGTGGGTGTAACACCCTCTCTCAGAGGAAGTCCTTTGTTCTGCCATCCTGGGCCAGGCCTGGCTGGACCCCAGGAGGGCAGAAGCCTGTCTGAGGGGCTGGCAGCAGCAGCAGCTGCAGTGAAACCCCGGGAAAGGCAGTTTGGCAGTACCATGGTCTGTGCTACAGACCACTGGGATCATGGGATTGTGCCAACTATGCCAGGATGGCATAGAGGGGGCAATGTCATGATCATAGACATGTTACATGGCCATATTCGGAGTTACCATTGTGAAGCTACATATAGGTAGTGACCTATATGTAGTGCACGCGTGTAATGGTGTCCCCGCACTCACAAAGTCTGGGGAATTGGCCCTGAACAATGTGGGGGCACCTTGGCTAGTGCCAGGGTGCCCTCACACTAAGTAACTTTGCACCTAACCTTTACCAGGTAAAGGTTAGACATATAGGTGACTTATAAGTTACTTAAGTGCAGTGTAAAATGGCTGTGAAATAACGTGGACGTTATTTCACTCAGGCTGCAGTGGCAGGCCAGTGTAAGAATTGTCAGAGCTCCCTGTGGGTGGCAAAAGAAATGCTGCAGCCCATAGGGATCTCCTGGAACCCCAATACCCTGGGTACCTCAGTACCATATACTAGGGAATTATAAGGGTGTTCCAGTAAGCCAAAATAAATTGGTAAAATTGGTGACTAGCCTGTTAGTGACAATTTGAAAGAAATGAGAGAGCATAACCCCTGAGGTTCTGATCAGCAGAGCCTCAGTGAGACAGTTAGTCATAACACAGGTCACACATTCAGGCACACTTATGAGCACTGGGGCCCTGGCTGGCAGGGTCCCAGTGACACATACAACTAAAACAACATATATACAGTGAAAAATGGGGGTAACATGCAAGGCAAGATGGTACTTTCCTACAGATATGCCCGCAGATGGTTTTAGCTAGGATTCTAAAGGCATGAATAAGTGCTTTGTTCTTTATCCTTTCCTTGTGACACGCATAATTCCCTCTTGAGTCTATCCTGATACCTAAATACCTATAGGTGGTCACTTCCTCTATTATTTTTCCACTTAAATGACACTTATGTTGATTAGAGGGGCTGCGGTTGAGGACAACAATTTTTGTTTTATTCTGGTTTATTTCCAGCAAATTTGTTTTTGTATACCCTCCTAGATTATTTATCCATTTTTGCATACTGTTAGAAATGGGGTCTTTGGTTGGCAGTCAGATTACCCCCTGTCCAAGCAAGGACTCTCACTCTAGTCAGGGTAAACCACACACAATCCAAAGTATCCTGTGCCCACCCTCTAGTAGCTTGGCACTGAGCAGTCAGGCTTAACGTAGAAGGCAAAGTATTTGTGCAATAAATCAGGCAATAATACAGTAGAACACCACAAAAAATACACAACACAGTATTTAGAAAAATATATAATATTTATCTGGATAAATGCAGGTCAAAACAAATAAAATGCAATAAGTATTTGTTGAGATGTCACTGTAAAAATGATATAAAGTGTTTTTAGTCTCTTAAAAGCAACAAATGTCTCTTACAAGCACAAAGCACCTGGTTTACATGCAAAATCTCCGCAAGGAACCACAGAGGAGGAGATGCGTGGAAAACGGAGAGGTGTGCGTCGATTTCTCTGGCCGCACACGGCAATGCGTTGCTTATTTTTCACACAGGGAAGGCTTTGCGTCGATTTCTGGTGCTCGTCCTTGGGACCTCTTCAGGTTGCAGGGTTTTCAGATGCCCCGGAGATGATGCATTGAAATCCAGTGCTGACAGGACAAAGTCACAGGGTCTGCGTCAATCCGGTGGGTGTTGCGTGGAAATTTCTACCTCACGGCAGGCGCTGCATTGATTCCTCTCTGGAAGTCGGGCTGTGTCGTTCTGGCTCAGCTGTGCATTGATCTAGTGGGCTGTACAGTGAATTTCCAGTCGCTATGCTGGCGCTGCGTCAATCTTCTCGTTGCAAAGTCAGGTTGCATCGTTCTGGCTCAGCATGCAGGGAATTTTTCTCCACAATGCAGGCTGCGTGTCATTTCTGGCAGGCTGTGCATTGATTTTCGCCTCACAAGGAGTTCTTCGTGCAGAGAGTAAGGGCCTCATTACGACCCTGGTGGGCAGCGGTAAGCTGGAGGTAACACCGCCAACAGGCTGGCGGTGTTCCGCCAGCTATTATGACCGTGGCGCAATAGCCGCGGCCATACCGCTGGTCCCTCTACTATACCGCCAGGCTTTCACCTGGCGGTCATAATCCCCAGGACAGCGGTGCAAGCACCGATGTCCTGGGGATTATGAGTCCCTGACCACCAGCCTGGCCACAGGAGTAAACACTGCCATAGAAAGGCTGGCAGTAAGGGGGATGTGGAGTGCCCCTGGGGGCCCCTGCACTGCCCATGCACTTGACATGGGCAGTGCAGGGGCCCCCAGGAATAGCCCCATTGCGCATTTCACTGTCCGATTTTTGGGCAGTGAAATGTGTGACGGGTGCTACTGCACCTGCTTCACATCAGCATTGCAGCCGGCTCTATTACGAG
This sequence comes from Pleurodeles waltl, assembly GCF_031143425.1. Classification (NCBI taxonomy): domain Eukaryota; kingdom Metazoa; phylum Chordata; class Amphibia; order Caudata; family Salamandridae; genus Pleurodeles; species Pleurodeles waltl. Next base: position 691,049,943 of record NC_090439.1, read on the forward strand.
CCGGCAGCAATGTTGATGTAACTTTACCGCTGGGCCAACGGACTGTAACACTGTTACCGTCCGCTGGCCCAGTGGAAAAGTCAAAATAGGGAGCCAGAAATACCGCCAGCACTGGCTGTATTCTGGCGCCCGCTGCCTCTGCAGTCTTCTGAGAAGACCACCAAGGTTGTAATGAGGGCCTAAGTCTTTTTGGTCCTGAAACATCAGGGAATAGGAGACAAGCTCTATCCAAGCCCTTGGAGAGCACTTCGCAGCACAGCCAGGGAGCAGCAAGGCAGCAGGGCAACAGCAAGGCAGCAGTCCGTCACAGAAAGCAGTCAGGTGAGTCCTTCGGGCAGCCAGGCAGTTCTTCTGGGCAGGTTGCAGATTCCGGTTCAGGTTCTCTTCTCCAGGAAGTGTCTCAGTTGGTAGGGGCAGAGGCCCTGTTTGAATACGCAAATGTGCATTTGAAGTAGGGGAGACTTCAAAGAGTGGCTTAGAAGTGCACAAGGTCTTCTTTCAGTTCAATCCTGTCTGCCAAAGTCCCAGTAGGGGGTCTGACAGTCCTTTGTGTGAGAGCAGGCTACTGTCCTTCAATATGTAAGTGTCAGGCTCTCCACCCTCCCAGCCCAGGAAGACCCATTCAAAATGCAGATGTATGCAAGTGAGGCTGAGCATCCTGTGTTTGGGGTTTGTCAGAGTGAGGCACAGAAGGATTTGGGTGCAGAGAAATTATCAACTTTCTAAAAGTGGTATTTCTAAAATAGTAATATTAAATCCAACTTCACCAGTCAGCACGATTTTGTATTACCATTATGGCCATAGTAAATATGACCTTCCTACTCCTTTCACATCAGCAGCTACCACTCAAACAGTATATGAGAGTAGCCCTAATGTTAGCCTATGAAAGAGAAGCCCTCATGGCAGTGCAAAAACAAATTTAGGAGTTTTGCACTACCAGGACATGTAACTACATAGGTACATGTCCTGCCTTTTGTCTACACAGAACCCTGCCCTATGGATTACCTAGGGCCTACCTTAGGGGTGACTTAAATGTAAAAGCGGAGTTTTATGCTTGGCAAGTACTTTTAAATGCCAAGTCGAATTGGCAGTGAATCTGCACACGCAGGCCTTGCAATGGCAGGCCTGAGACATGGTTGAGGGGCTACTTAAGTGGGTGGCACAATAAGTGCTGCAGGCCCAGTAGTAGCATTTAATCTACAGGCCTTGGGCACATATAGTGCACTTTACTAGGGACTCATAAGTAAATTAAATATTCCAATTGGTTATGATCCAATATCATCATGTTTAAAGGGAGAGAGCATATGCACTTTAGCACTCGTTAGCAGCAGTAAAGTGCGCAGAGTCCTAAAACCAGCAAAATCACTGTCAATAAAGTGGAGGGAGGCAGGCATAAAGTTAGGGGTGACCACCCTAAGGCTGTCAGGTCTAATACATACCTATTCTGGAATTGCTAAGCAACAGCAGGTCATCTGCATATAGCTCTACGGTCCTCCAGACAAACAGGTGAGTACACTGTGAGCATGATGCGTGGGACATGAATGCATGGTGTGGTGTGGATGGAAGATACATGTGTGGTTGGGGGCTGAGGCCTGCATGAGAGGATGGTGAGTGTATGTGTGTCAGGGCATGGGTGGGAAGTGGTGGGCAATGAGTATGACGAACCGGACGGGAGAGTAATTTCCTTTCAACCTACACCTTTCCTATAGGTCAGCGCCCACCAGAAGAAGGGTATTTGGAGTGCCATCGCCAAGGCAGTGTGGACTCTGGGGGTCTATCATAGACGGAGCACCCACTGCCGCGAGAGATGTGCGGACCTGCGCCGCTGGAGCAAGAAGACGGCGAGGCCCAGCTGGGGATGGCCTCCCAACATGGAAGGGGTGCCCGTTGCATCATGACCCCCCTGATGTTCTGGATCCTGGCGGTGGCATATGCAGAGTTGGATGGATCCGGACTACAGTCTCATTCAGCTGACTCTGCACACTTTACGAGTTGTCTGGGTGGGGGATGTGGGCTGTGGGTTCCCCAGGCCAGGGCGAACTTGGTAGGGTAGGTCCCTTGTTAGGCAGGGTCTGTCCAACCCCAATAGTGGTAGTGGCCATCTATAATTAGTCAGCCTCCTGTGGGTTCCAGGTGTGCAGCAAATGGGGTTAGGCATAGTCCCCCATGGGTATGTGTTTTTCCTACTAACTGCTAGTGCATGGCCTAGTGCATAGGGCTGCTCCCTGTGTGTTGTGTCCACCAACGGTAGTGGTGTTGCTGGCATTGACCATGTGTCACCTCTGTCTTCCCCCGTCTTGTTTTGTCACCCTGTCCTTGTGTGCATTAGCATCATCTGGCGGAGGAGCAGAGGCAACGGAGATTGAGGGAGATGCATTCCACATGGCCCAGCAGGGTGAATCTACGGAGTCTGAAGGCACCAGTGAGACGGAGGGCAAGGGGAGCTCCACGACGGGGACAGGAGGGGACACCAGCGACAGCGACTCCTCCTCTGATGGAAGCACCCTTACGGTGGCGGGCACCTCTGTGCCCACCCCAACAACAGGTACAGCCGCCACCCCCCCTACCTGCACCGCCCTCCCAGCAGCCCTTCAGCATGTTTCCTGTGCCGCTCACCCAGGAGGGTGGGCATATCCTTCACCCCAGGCACCTCAGGCCCTGCCACAGTCAGCCCTGCTGCCCTCAGTGAGGAGGCTATTGACCTCCTGAGATCTCTCACTTTTGGGCAGTCAACCATTCTGAATGCCATCCAGGGTGTCGAGAGGCATTTGTAGCAAACAAATGTATACCTGGAGGGCATTCATTCTGGCGTGGCTGCCCAACAGAGAGCCTTTCAGGCTCTGGCCTCAGCACTGATGGCAGCCATTGTCCCTGTGTCAAGCCTACCCCCTCCAACTTCCTCCACTCAGACCCAATCCCCTCTTCCTCAGTCTATCCCAAACACAACATCAGACCAGCATGCACACACATCAACACACAAAAGTGGCTCAGGCAAACATAAGCACCACACATCCCACAGGCACTCACACAAGCACCATACCCATGCAGACACACCAACATTCACTTCCTCCACTGTGTCCCCCTCCTCCACGTCCTTCACCTCCCTCCCTGTCTCGTCTCCACTCACACCTGCATGCACTACATCCTCAGCCACTGCCTCCATCACCAGCACGCCCATCACAACACACCACTCACAAGCAATCACCACCCCCACAACCATTCACACATCCCCTGTGTCCTCTCCCAGTGTGTCTGTGAGCCATCCTCCCAAAGTACACAAACGCAGGCACACACCCACCCAACAGCCATCCACCTCACAACAGCCTCCAGCCCATGCACCTTCACCCAAACTTAGCAGACGTACACCTCCTATAACCACTACCTCTTCCTCCACTCCCCGAGCCTGTCCATCTTCCCGTCCCAGTGTGTCAAAGAAACTTTTCCTGGCTAACATTGACCTCTTCCCTACACATCCCCCGTCCTTCCCCTAGGGCCAGGATGTCTAGAGCCCAAACCAGCACCTCAGCCACCAAATTGGCATCCACTGTGGTCCCTGCAAGTCTGGGAGGATCGAAGGGGGCACCCATCAGGGCTGCCAGTGTGCCACCTACTGAAGCTAAGGACCACCCGATTTCGCCACCTGCCAAGGTAAAGAAGGGGTCAGCATGCAGAAGGGAAAAGACGCACCACCCACGCAGCAAGGCCTCATTCAGAACCAAAGAGGACAGTGCTAAGGTCCCAGCAGCGACTACCAAGGTGGGGAAGGGACACAAAAGCAAAGGAAAGTCACCTCAGGGCACGAGCCTCCTGGTGAGGGACTGGTGACCCCCATTTCTCATGACAGGCCAGCAACCTGTACCACGGTCAGCACTGCCACAACAACCGGCACCTGCACTGCCACCTGCACCGCCATCTGCACCATCACCTGCACTGCAGCGGCCACAACTACAGTCACCAGCATCATCAGTGCACCAGTGGGCAGCCGTCCGAGGCTGCTGGAGACGGCCTGGTGTCTTCCTCCACTACTACAGACACCTGCACCATCGGCGGCACCAGCAGCATCTCCGCCACAGCCACTACCACCTGCCCCGCGACGTGCCCAGCCAGTGCCACTACAGTGGACATCAACATCATCCCCAGTGGGCAGCCATCCGAGGCTTCAGGAGACGTCCTGGACCCTGCACACACTACATGAGGCACCACCACCAGCACTGGTACTACCAGCAGTTTGCAGGCTAAGTAGCCGCAGGGTGGGGTGTGGCTCTGCCTCCATGGAGTATCATGCTACCTGTTCCCTGAAAATCTCATGGCTCAGACACCCAGGTGAGGGAATGGGAACTGCCACACCCCAGGTGCAGTATCACTGGGCACCATGCCCTCTCCAGAACCAGTGGAGAGATGCATCCACTCCAGAACCAGTGGAGAAAAGCATCCACTAGCACTGTCCTTGGCAGGATGAAGCACTCTGGGCACAAAGCCCCCTCCAGAACCATTGGAGAAAAGCATCCATTAACAGTCATTGGCAGGATGAAGCACTCTGGTCACAAAGCCCCCTCCAGAACCAGTGGAGAAAAGCATCCACTCACCCTATCCTTGGCAGGATGAAGCACTCTGGGCACAAAGCCCCTTCTAGAACCAGTGGAGAAAAGCATCCACTAACACAGTCCTTGGCAGGATGAAGCACTCTGGGCACAAAGTCCCCTCCAGAACCATTGGAGAAAAGCATCCATTAACAGTCATTGGCGGGATGAAGCACTCTGGGCACAAAGCCCCCTCCAGAACCAGTGGAGAAAAGCATCCATTCACCTTATCCTTGGCAGGATGAAGCACTCTGGGCACAAAGCCCCCTCCAGAACCAGTGGAGAAAAGCATCCACTCACCCTATCCTTGGCAGGATGAAGCACTCTGGGCACAAACCCCCCTCTAGAACCAGTGGTACATGTCACCGACTGTGGCTTTGCACTCCCCAGGACCAGGCAGTGGGCAAACCACCCACTTGAGAGTCTTGAGAGACTGTGGCTTTGCACTCCCCAGGAGCAAACAGTGGGCAATACACCCACTTGTGAGACTCAAGAGACTGTGGCTTTGCACTCCCCAGGACCAGGCAGTGGGCAGTGAACCCACTTGAGAGACTTGAGAGACCGTGGCTTTGCACTCCCTATGACCAGGCAGTGGGCAGTGGACCCACTTGAGAGACTTGAGAGGCTGTGGCTTTGCACTCCCCAGGACCAGGCAGTGGGCAGTGGACCCACTTGAGAGACTTGAGAGACTGTGGCTTTGCACTCCCAGGACCAGGCAGTGGGCATGGAGCCCCCTCGAGGAGCAGTGGTGTCGTCCCATCGTCTGGCTGAGGTGCCCCCCCTCCCCTTCCCCCTGAGGTGCCTGTTTTTTTTTTTTTCGACCGGATGTCCCTGCAGTGTTCTCTCCGTTTTGTGGCAGGTGTCATGTGTGGGCTTCGTCCATGCTTTTTGGGACCACTGGTCCACAGACATTTCATGGGACAGTGTATGGACTTGTGTACTTGCTGTAAATATTTATGTATACTGATTATTTACTGTTCTCTTGGGCTATCTGATTGTTCGAATATTACACTAGTTAAACTAGTTTGGTCCTTGCGTTCTTCCAGGGGGTGACGGGGTGTATCTGTGATGTGATTGGATATGTGTATGTGTGTTGTTGTGGGTGGGGGTGTTGCGTGCATGTGTCACTCACTTTTCCCTCCTCCCCTCCCCTCCACTCCCCTCTCTCTGTGACCATCGCCGCCGCCGTTTGTACTTCTGGTAGATGAGAAGATACACCAACATTGGAAACACCTGAAGTTCAGGCTCCATGGCGTCCTGATTCCTCGTTTGGTGTCGAGAGGTCAGTGGTTTCCCTTCCAAAGGCTGTTTCCGCAGTGCTTTTAATGGTGTTGGTACCGCCCCTGAAAAGCTGGTGGATTGGTGCCTTGTAATAGTGTGGGCAGTGCATTGTCTTCCGCCTGTCTGTTGGCGGTTACCGCTGCGGTGTTTGTTTCTACCGCCGTGGCGGTCGGAGTGTTAAAGTGGCTGTCTGTGTTGGCAGTTTCCGCCATTGATGTAATTCAATTTTTTTTACCACCAGCCTGTTAGCGGAATTATCGCCGCTTTATCACCAACTGCCAGGGTTGTAATGAGGGCCATAGTGCAGTTTGGCCTACAGTGTTTCCTGATGGAGATTTTTGAAGGACCATATTTCCATTTTTAGGAGCTTTCTTTGCTTCCGTAGTGTGCTTAATAATGTTCCATCCTCAGGAGATTTTCACACTTGCCTCAGCAACCTACATACAGCCAATTTCCTTATGCGGACTGTGCACGGCCAATGCACGCCATTACGATATCTCAGTTGGACTCTCTTTTTTGTTTTTTTTCGAGGGACATTGGCTTGTAAGATCCTTAGCAAAGGCTCCACAGGCCAAAATGAAATTTGTGGTTCCCATGTCCATGAACTCCAGTCTCAGCAGTGCCTTTTCTGCTTGACTTTTGATAGAATTGGATGACCATTTCAGTCACTTAAGATTTTCAGTGCCAATCTCCCCCTTAAAGCATACCACTTTCTCTGGCTTACACGCTGTAGACTGTATCTTAATTATTTGTGGGTTATGGTCACTTTCCACATGGTCCAGGATTCTAAAATCCCTCATCTGCGTAAACAGTGAGGGATCAACCGAAGCAACTGAAGAACTTGCTCCTGAGTATTCTAATTTTGACAGTTTTCCAGATTAAACTGATGCATGACAGAGGTCTCGTAGTCCTTACATGGTTCAGGGTTAGTGTACTGACCCCTCCTGCTGTACAGTTTTCCGGCGCTAGGTCTTGCTGATCACCCGTGGAGTTTATGCTTTCCTCGAAGGGGCCTTTTACTGGAAGAGGTATTCTGTTTTCTAACGGAATCAGAGGAGTCGTGGGAGTGCCTTCTAATTTGAGAGCGTTCTTTGCCACTGCGTTTAAGTTGGACCAAGTAGTATTGTCTGATTTTTGCCTTCACCTTGTGGTTTTGTCTTCCTTACTTGGTTTTTCTGGGGTGACCACTGTGGTCTTTATGCTGTTTGTATGAATGGGCCCAGCAGACTACCTACCCTTTCTTGTGCCTTTTTTCTCTCTCTTTGACAATTGCAAAGACAGGGGATTTCCAGGATTCCCAGTATTCCTTGCATCTAATAAATAGGCCAGGGCCTCAAGAAACCTCAGTGACAAGATTAGCCGTGTGGAAGTTGAAGCTTTTTTCTACAGGGGCTATTCTTTTGAATCCATGGGTAGGTCTGCTTCGAGTATATGCTGCCTATGAAGATTATTCTCCCTACTCCCTATAGGTGGAATGCGTGTCAGCATATTAAATAACGATTCAACATATGTGTGCTCCTTTACTTGGGAGGAGCAGACCTCTTTTAATATTCCTTCCAGGGTTATCAGTAGTTGAGACAATCTGTCCACCACCTCTTTACATGAGCAGATAGTGAGTCATTAAGCTGTTTGGTTTGAATCCTTGTTATTAGGGCATTTCGATCTTCTAACTTGCCATCTATTCCAAAGACAAACACTACCAGTGTGTTTAACAAGTCTACCTGGATATCCATTTTATTGGAATGAAACTGAAGCGTGATTACTGTTGCCTGCATCGAGTTCAGAATTGCGGCCCACATTTTATTTGCACTGGTTGCTGCTGATGTCTGTAGATTGTCCCAGGTGTGACCACTTTGGTCCCCCACTAAGGCATTCAGGTTGGGTCTCTCTATCTGCGATGCATTCCCTGCTTCTAACCTCTTGTTTGAGTCGGAAAGTCTTGTCTTTAATGGGTCCAACTCATACTTTCTAATCTATAAACCGGAAAGAAATAAAACTTCGAGCTGGGAGACTTTGAGGGAGGCTTTGGGGGATCTTTCACTTTCTCTAGTTCCATAATTTCAGCAATCGTTATCATCTTTGAGTCGAGGTTGTGTGAGTTAGCCATGCTAGACAGAGTTTTCAGGCTAGGCTGATGTGGAAATTGACTTCATGATCTTTGCTTGCTTGAGGGCTTCATGGGCTCCTACTATGGGGTTGGTTCACTTGAATCCCCTCTTGGTGTTGTAGAAATAACATCCATGAGGACAGCATCTATTATACCCTGTTTGGGGGCCGATTTTCCACAATCACTGTTTAGGTGATAGGGGGATTGATGGTAGCACATCTCCCCTGAGGTCAATCTCCTCTCTGGCCCTTTTGGATTTGAGGACCTAAAGTAGTTGGCCGACCTCAGGAGTTTGTTGTTTGAGATCCAGTGAGTCCCTCTTAATTCTACAGTTACTTAAAACAGCGCAATAGTCAGTTATCTTGCGGTAATCAGATTGAACTGAACATTTTGCCTCCTCCTCATGTACATTGTCGATTGCCAATTGACCCATCTCTCTTACATTCACCATTTCCAAACTGTTGTTTTACATTGCTAGGCTCTTACTAGTAGTGTGTGTCATGAGCAATACTCTAAATGGGCTGGGGGACTGTAAAGCACTAGCCACCCTTTTTTTTGCCACTTCAGCTGAGGCTGGCTGTCTTCTCCTTTTTCTCTTATTTGACTGGGAAACATTGCCTTGTGCTTTACCTGATCTCATTCTCCGTGTTCAATGAGTTAAAAGGCCCCAGTAGCTTCAGGCTTGAATCAGATTCAATTCAATTCAATTTAATCCATCTCTAAACAAAATCTGATCAAACTCTCAGTGCCAATCTCAGTCCTGCTTTCACTCGTTTTTTAAAGGCAGGGCAAAGGATACAGTGTGAGGATGCAGGGTGGGCAATATATTCCAATGCCGTTCCTTCTGTAATCATGCTCGTACTTATGATTATGGTGTGCTCAGAATTATTGCTGTAACATTATTAAGTCGAAGGGAAGAGAGCGCAAGTGGTGCGCACCAGCTGCCCCGCTAGCAATGTCCGACCATAGCCGGACCGCTTCCGCGGAGAGGCTGCGGCACGCACATAGCGATAGCTGGTAGCACTCTGTAGGTCCAGGTGATGAGAGCTGGCACCGGTGCTGGTGTCAGTGGGCAGTGCTGGTGGCTAATATTGCAGCTGTCAATGCTGTGCGACATCAGGGCAGTCTCATGCAGCAAACTGCCGGGCCTTCGGGTCTCCAGTGCATGCCCACGTTCCGGGCCGGTCAGGCCCGAGCCATATCCCTTTCCCTGCGAACCCACAAACTCCCTCTCTGATCACCGGGGGACTACCAGGGGGTCAGGGAAAGGACGGTGGGACAGCAGCAATAGCTGTGAATAGCAAACAGGCAGTGCTCGGCACTGGTTTCACGGCAGCTGCGGTGCATCGTCACCGCATTCCACTTTTACTTGTCTCCTTGTGTCTCCTGCGTCTCCTCCTCCTTCAGTCTTGCCGCACATCAGTGGTAAAACCAAGGTGCATTGCTGTTGTATTGAGGGTCATACTATGCACAAAATTCCATTGCTAATAATAGGGAGTCAAAATACACCACTGTTTACAGCAACACATGTATGTATATCAGGCACATTCTCCACAGTATATAATGACACTGAGCCAATATGCATGATGTTATTGAAGATGCATGAAACAGCATGACATAGCATCATACTCCTAATTGCTTTGTTGTGGGTAGGCAAGTTATATAGTTCTCTCTGAATCCCATTCATGCTATGCAGCCAACTCAATCCTGTATCAGTACCTGTAGCAGTCATGCGTTGTTTGAGCATACTATTGGCTCATGCTATGATCCTCTTAGATTCCAGTGTGTATATATAGTAACAAAACTATCAGAGATGAAATATCATCCATGAACACAGTGGTAAAAGCAGGATAATTGCCTGAATGAAAGGTATGAAATGCTCTCATTGTTATTAGGCACTTCAAGTCTTTCATCACCACTTGAGTAGTGGCTGTCTTTTGTGGCCAAACCCAACGGAATCTGGAGCATGAATTACCAGCACCATATATATTCATATAGGTTCACACTTATGATTGGCCTGTTGTGATCGAGGAGGATTACCCATAATTGTTTATCAGGGATAGTATGGAGAGCCTGCGCTGGTTTTGCAACAGTAGAATGTACCATCTGATGACAGAAAATTGCATTGTTGAACATATTTTTGTAAGCTTTGATAAATACGGACATCAGTAATATTGTTGCATTGATGCAGTAGTGTTGATGCCAGCATGGGCAGAAACTAACCCCTTTGTGAGCTGTCTTTATTAGATCTAAACTAGCTCACTCCTTTTGAATGTATCCATCTCCTACTCTGGGTATAAAAACTATTGGGACATTATCTTTAGTACAGGTATATAAATACTAGGAGGAAAAACCATCAGGAGTTTTCTCCCCTTTCTGCTTTGAGTGTATTGCTACATCCCTATATCATTCTTGGTTTAAGAGTGGGCTACAACAGCCACCTTAAAGGTTTCCACCTTTGTTTTTTCAGTCAAATCTGGTGCACAGATTCCTACAATTCACCTTTAGGGGCCAGGGTGTGATGAACATGGACAAATAAATCTTGCCTTGTAGAACAGTAACCTTTCCCCAAAGTTTATTGACTTCCCCTTTGAATCACTGAATCTGTTCAATCACCAGTGTGGTAAAACCACATTATATCCTTGGAAGCAAAATGCTGAATCTGATATTATATGTGTAGGAACTGATGGGTCAGCCTGCTGTAGAGAATGTAAAAGGGCATGTATTTCTGTAAGCTGTGCAGTGGAATCACATGACTTTTAGACTGTGCATATAGCGCCTGGAAGTCACCTTCTTCCAAACATTCCCTGCTCTGCAGCATTAGCTCTGAAGTATTTTTGTTTAGTTCGAAATGCAGACTATGCAGATATATCTGTGTAAAACAGAATCTTATACACATATTAGACCTGTAAGACTTAGGGTCATCTTCCTCACAACTTTTTGTCTTCCTCCTACATCTTTTCTGGCCTCATTTTTTATGGCCGTTTTAACTGGCCTTAGGATTTATAGCTGCTAACCAGTGCTAAAGTGTTTGTGCTTGCTCCCTAAAACATGGTAGCATTGGCTAATAGCCAATTGACATATTTATTTATTTGTAAGTCCCTAGTAAGGTGGTACTGCATGTAACCTGGGCCTGTTAATAAAATGCTATGAGTTGGCCTCCAACACTGATTGTGCTACTCACTTTTTGCCAGTTCCAAAACGTCCTATTTAATACACAAGTCATCCCTTGGGTAGACCTTTTACTGACCAGAGGGAGGGTGCGGTGTATTTAAAAAGTAAGATGTGTACTTTTAAGGGATACATGTCATGGTTGTGAAAAAAATCTCAAACTCAGTTTTCACTACTGCAAGGCCTATCTCTTACATATGATAACATTGGAGCTGCCTTATAACATTTTATAAGCGTAATGTCCAAACGGGAAGAGATGACCAGTTCATGTTAGGTGTATCTGGAATCCCAATTTAAAATTGTAACTTATGGTGAGGTCAGATTTTTAACTGTAATTCTGAAAATTGCACTTTTACAAAGTCAGCATTTTCCTACCTTAGCCATTTAGTGCCTCTAGACTGTAGCTGGGCCATATTACTGGGCGTAGCTGAGAGTTCAGCTTTGTGTATTCCTCCTAGATGGCCACATGCAAATGAGAGCTTAGGTGTGCGCGGATGGACCACAACTGGTAGGATGGCAAGGAGAAGTTGCACCCAGCACCACTTACACTTGAATAGGCTGTACCAAGCCTCCACATAAACGGCTGAGTAACACCTGTAGTTAGTCAGGAGCTAGGACAGGGAAGGCAGGATGTCTAGGGACTTCAAAGAGAAACATCTAGAAGCTTCTTCCTCATGTCAAAGGCACAACTGGGTATGAATACTGAACCTCAGACACCACCATTTCAGCACACTTTTGGACCTGTGGATACTCTGCCAGGAAGAAGGACTGCTGTGCTGATACCTAAACTGTTCCTCTGAAGGAACTGTTTGCCTACTGTGCTGACTTCCTGCCTGCTGCCCTCTTGCTTGGGTGAGAAGGACTGGACCCACTTCTCTTGAATCCAGAATACAGAATGGCTCCAAGGAGTAATTGGCTGACCTCCTGATCTGAAGCCTTAGAGACATAACAGGCTTCCAGTAACCTTACAGCGGCATCTGGACTATGCCATCTGTGAGTCTACCCCACTAATCAGTGACACTCCAGTCCTGGACCCCTGGAAGTGGGCCTAAGGTGCTTTGTCCTGTGCTGTGCGGTGCAACCCTGAGCATGAACCGACACATCTCTGCTGCTGTGTGAACTGGACTCATCCCAGCAAAGACCCGCATGACTACTGCAGCTGCATTACCTTCAGAACTGCTGCTGCGAGATGCATCCTTAGCACAGGCCCTCACATTTCTCATCCACAGCAGCCTCAACGATAACACCAGACTCCCCATCACACCCCCGCAGCTCCTCGGAACTGACACATCGCCCGGCTGCGCCAAACATTCCCAACTCTAGATTTCACACTGCAAACCCTGATCAACAGGTTCCTCCATCCTGACACACCAGTTCCTCGCACTGCAGTCTTGCCACATCTCGGCAACCAACACATCACTTAAGCTGCGTAGTACATCTTTGACATGGATCCACACAATGCACTGCAAACAATGATTTAAGATACTTTGTTAAGTGGGCCTAATTGTGTCCCTGTAGCCAGCCCACGCTCCATCGCAGTCAGCCTTAATTTGAGACTTTGTCCCCGTCAGGTGTGATCATATATCCACATTTTGCATTTTATGCTTTTTGTTATTATTTTCCCTAAAAACTTTAACATTTTATTTCACCAGTTCTACTAATTAGATTTTTATCATTTTGGCATTGTTTAATTTATTATAAACTACTCTATTTGTATAAATCTGATGCGGGCTCCCTTTTTTTGAGTGCTTTCACTGTATTTCTGTTTGAATTTTTGCACAACTACTTTACATATTTCCTCTAGGTTAAGCCCGACTGCTCCATGCCAGGCTACCTGAGGGTTGAGCACAGGTTAATTTAGGATTTTCTGTGACTTTACCCTGAGAGGGATTATGGTTGCTGCTTGAGAAGGGTTTCATCCCCCTCAACCACTAACCCAAATTCTTACATGAGGTCACATTCAAATTTCACATCAGCAGCATTTTAAGAAGTGGCACACTCCACCAAACACAGATGGAGAGTGGGAGCCTTGGATAAACTTGCTGTTTTTTGCTGCTTCTAGTCTCAGTGCAGGAGAAATTTCCAATTTGTTTCCCCTGCATCAAAGGGTGCTCTTATAGCTGTTTGTACTGCGTTTTGCTATCACAAGTCTGTAAATATGTAGACTCCAACACGTCAGTTTGCAGTGCATTTAAGATACCTGTGTGTGTCTTTGCTCAGTGTTTTTCAGAATACATAGAGTTATTAAATCATACAAGGACTACACTCCTGCAACATGGTGTGCCAAGAAAGTTCTACTAAAGTTGAGAAACCCATTAGTTCTTGTAGCTTTCTTAAAGTATTTGGAGGTTGTAAAGCAGCACATGTCTGTAGGAATTCAGGTGCCAATACTTTACCATCACTGGATAGTTCATATCCAAGGAAAATCACATACATATAGCCAATCTTAGATTTCCTAAAAATGATTTTATACCCATTTTGGGTCAAAAGGAGCACTATCTTCACCACCCTCGCCAGGTGTTCAGTAAAGTCATCCCCTGTTAGATATATATCATCAGTATATGAAAGCACTCTTTAGGATCTTCTTGTAACAAATCCATGAATCTACCTTCCAAATGCCCAGGGCTATTCTTATACCCTAAAGGCAATCCTGTGTAAGTCTACTGAAATATGCCAAATGAGAAAAGTGGTTAGATATTGATATTCAGGTGCTATATTTTGACTAAAGAAACAATTAGATATGTTGAAGGTCATTTTATACTTTGTTCTCTCTAGATTTGGGTTAAGTCCAGAAACATGAGCATATTGTACAATATATGTGCATGCATTTAATTATTAATAACCTAAGGCTATGCTAAATGCATTATCAGATTTCAATACCAGATATAGAGGGGTGTATATTGTGAAAACAACAAGGCATTATTCTATCCTGATATCATAGCTCATCTAAAATAGCCTTTATATCATGCTTAGATTTTGGATTTATAGGCAGGGCCACTGGAATTGTGAAGAAGGGGAAGATCAACTTATTTGGCATGGTTGAATACATTATGCAGCAAGAAAAGGGAAATAGTACAGCCTAATGTGGCTCACCCAGTGATAGTATTACTTCATTATTTTCTCATTTTACACTGGTTAACACTATCATGGTATAGGTCACACCTCACTAGTACATGTTTAATACCCACACATATCAGTAAGCAACAGAAAGGTGATCAGTCAACATTTGCAAAGAGCCTTCCACTGCACAGCAACAAGTTGCTGCTTTTTTAACAACTGGTGAACAATTTGAGCTAGAAACTAATTTTATGTTAAAACCTGCAGATTATGCAGCAGATGATGAATTCTGTGGCAAATGTGGTAAATCCATAATTTTGCAAAACATGCCCCACAAATGCATAATTGTTGTGGCAATGTTTATAGGATATTGAGCCTGTACCTGGGGATTGCTCTTTAAGGGAATCACAGAACAGATTCTTTGTCCGACCCCATATGGTTTTAATACAATGCAGGAGCAAAGCCTATTCACATGCACATTGTTCCATGATTCCCTCAGTTACTAAGGAAGAAATGCTTGCATTATCATCTCCCCACCTTGAGGTGCTTCCCCTATAAAAAATAGATGTCAATAACTTCTGCAGTGATGATTTAATAAGCATCCGATACGTGAGCCCAGAATATAGATTTTATCTTGCGTAATATATCTCCCTCAATTTGTATTTCTACATTGTGAACTCTATCTGGAGGTATTATATCTTTATCTAGAATTTCAACCTGTATGTAATTCTTTAGATTACGTCACCACAAGAAGCTACCTGAGAGTCTGTTGAACTATTGTCACTTCTTTTGTGGATTACATAAGCACTACTGCCCAAGCACAGTTCTGCAGAAGTATCCATAGTTTGCAGGGGATTTCGTTTGCTACACCACCCACTTTCTTTTTTTAATGCAATTCTTTGAGTCCTAACCTTTCTATTCTTTCTTTACATTAACTTCATTTTCACGGCCTGATTTACTTATCTGCTTCATATGTTCATCCTTTCTGTAGAACTGGGTTTGTCCACTTCTTTTTGCCCTTTTACTGTCCCCTGAGGCCTAAATTGAATAGGAAGATGGGGATCAGGAGAATCATACTGATCTGCCTTTTTGATCTTTGTAATGGTCTTTCAAATTATATCCTTCCTTCTGGTTTCCTGCATTGTGGGAGGTCAAGTCCTTGTTTTAGTTTTACTTGCTGCTTTTTCTTAGTCTCTGATGCAGTGTTTTTCTTGCTGAAACCCTCAACCTAATTTTTTGCTTTGAGATGTCAGGTAATGGCTTGTGAAACCAAGTTACCATGACCCTAAGAGAAAAGGTTGTTGGTTGATTGTGGTGTCAACCCGGGTCAAACAACAGCCATAATCCCTTGCAGAGTAAACCACAAAGGGTCACTTATTTAACATGTGCTCAACCATGGGTAGCTTGGCACAAAAAGCAGTTAGGCTAAACTTAAGAAAAGGTGTTAAGTATTTATGCAGTACACAAACAGTAACACAGTAAAAACACAGCACAATAAAAATATCAAACTCATTTAGGACAATAGAGAATACTTTAGTAAATTATTTGACACAAAGCCATCAAAATCCAATTAGTAAAACTGGAGATGCTTTTTAAAAGTTTAAAGTTAAAAATAGCAAATGCTCAGTTTAAAAAAATGGCCACCTGGTCAACTTTAGAACCACAACCAAGGGGTCCAGGATTAAATGGAGACCTCTTGCAGGTTTGAGACTCACTCACATTGGGTCGAGGTGCGGGTTCAAGATGGTGAGAGCCTGTTATATCTCCATGGCTCTGAATAGAAGGCCAGCTAAACTAGCCCTTGGGTCACTGCTAAAGTGCTGGGTACAGGTGAAGATGCAGGGCTTCACAGCAGGGCTGCCCTCTGAAGGTTCAAGCCAATCAAATCATTTATTAGAGAGAGAGCACAAGCACTTTAGCACTGGTTAGCAGTGGCAAAGTGCACAGAGTCTGAAGAACAACAAGCAAAAATCCAGCAAACAATTAGGAGGAGGAAGGCAAAACTTGTGCGGGGATGACACTGTAGAGAGGGCCATTTCCAACAGGCCCACAGAAGTATAAAGTTCTGAAATAATCTCCAGAAGTTTCCCTTCACGATCTTGAAAAGGGACCACTGGTAACTGCTGATGCACTGCCAGAACCCAAAGTCTCTGTGACTATTACCCTGAATTATTGAGGAGACTGTTTCAAATTACCCATTAACTTCATCAAAAAATGAAAGAATGACAAAATCCAAAGAGTGTGCGGCCACACTGAAGAGTGTCCCTGTGGAAAAACTTAAAATAAGGGTAGGAGGTGAAAGGCTAGGTCTTAAGTTGTTTTCTAAAAAGTATCTCATTTTTGATTTAGCGCACCTCAACAGTTGATTCCAGGCTTGAGGGCCTAGAAAATAGAAAGATCTTCCTCCTGATTTACTTAACCTGACCGTAGGTACTTTACATCAAGAACAGATGCAGCTTTATGCTAATTGTGTACAATGTGCATTTGCACAAATGTTACCCCATCCTTCATGTTACGGACACCCCTAGCAAGGAGATGTTTTGTAATTGGACCCTGAAATTTACCCCTATTGAGACAGAGTTAGAAAACATGAAATTCAAATAATAAGGAAGAACCTTTCATATATCAAGAGCAAATCTTCTAAAATAGTAAGTTCCTATACACAATGGTGGCATCCAATATTATAAATGATATCTCCACTAACTATAAAACCGGATATCTTAAGTGTGCTACCCAAAATTACTCATCGGTCAAAAATGTGAGCCCCACATTGTGCGACATATGATACATTTTCTTGATTGCGCTAGAACACAGAGCTCGGTTTTCTAAACCCCCTGGCACCAAGGACTAAGTCAATGTGTTAATCATAGACAGAAAAACCTGTTGAAATGCAACCACCCCATAATCCACTGAGCAATATATGAGTGAAATATGTCTCAAATAATGATCAATTCCATGAGACATTACAGGAATAGTTAGTGAAATGCTCAAACCCTCTTTCATTATGAAAAAACACACACTAGAACACCAGCAAACTATGGGTACATCTTAAACATGTATTTACAAAATCTAGGTCCTATCCTTGTTCACACAAATTGAATTGTAAACACAATTAAGACAAACAGAATAGTAGGAAAACAGAATTAAGGAAAAGCACAAACAACAAAACATATTCTGTCATATTGGCTGTGTATATCATAACAATTCCACCATCATTTTCCTACTTACTAAGCTAATCATAGCACAAAATAAAGCAATGATTTGAATTTCAGATGGTTTACACCTGCATTCCTGTTTGAACAATAAGGGCCTCATTATAACTTTGTCAGTCCTAGGACCGCCATGTTGGCAGCAGTGGTCGCACCGCCAACAGGCTGGCGTGGAAGACCGTCACATTGTGACTATGGCGGTTTTCCCAACAGAACACAGTCAATGCACCGCAAGCACCACCAGTGTGGTCTAGCCGCCACAGACGACGGTAGACAACTTCAGGCTGGCAGAGACCATGTTTCCGCCGGACAGATTACGAGGTTGCACATCACCAACGTTTCTGCTGTGGTCGCACTACCACGGAAACCCAGGCAGAAACCAACCGTATAAAAGGAGACACTCACATTCAGGAAGCCAGACACGTCCGGTGCCTCGATGGAACCAGAACTATACGTCTTTCTGCTGCTCCTGCTCAACCAGAATCAACGCCGAAGACGACAACAACAACGTGAATCAACACACTTACCTGTCACAGCTATAAATTGTCAAAGTACGAATGCACACACAATATACCAATCAGGAATGGGTGGAGAGGGCGACACACACACACACATACATGTAAACTGACACGCACCTTTACAGACAGCCATATACATTCCCGCACACACTATCGCCATCTCACACACACACACATCAAAAACACACACCTACTCCCAGAAACACAGCGCTGGCACAGTCACACACAACAACACACAACACCACAACACTACAACACCACTCACCACACACATACACAGTCAAACCGCACAAAGGCACACAACACTTCAACAAACACATGTCAACACAAATACCCCTCAATACCATGACAACCACATGTCCCCAACATACACATGGCCATCACACAACACACACCCATCACTGGGGGACAAATGCAATGCACAAAAATTCACATGCTGCCCAGACAATACAGGTAGCACAAGCACAACTTGCACACAAAATAGTCACATACAAACAATGTCAGCCATTTTAAAAAATGCCCCAAGAAAAGAAATATGTAACGTCGAAACCAACAACTGGTTGGTCCAATAATGTAATATAAATAGGAATAAATAGTAAAATGTTCAAGGCCATAGGCCAGTCCAAATATAGATCATGCAACATGCACGTGATGC